>NC_136487.1:144196608-144279108 GCF_053919585.1 Euprymna scolopes | reverse complement strand
TTTCACTAACATGCTGGAGAAATGTTTAATAATTTGGTATTTTTTTAGATTAGGTCCACCTCCACAATTTTCCTTTCAATGACGACATTTATAGGTTTCCGAGTATGCTGAACACGCAAATTGCATTGAAATTTTGCGGAAATAAATAGTTGTATTATGCATTGTATTCTTCGGCGGCCATCTTTTTACGTGCACACGCGCCATAAACAAATACACACACGTAAAAAAGATGGCCGCCAAAGATTACAATGCATAATACAACTTTTTATATCTTGATAACTACTTATTTCTGCAAAATTTCGATGCGATTTTCGTATTCAACATAGTCGAAAACCATTTCAAGTCGTCATTTAAAAGAAAATTGAGGAGGTGGAGTGGACCTAATCTAAAAATTTACCAATAATTTTTAATCCCGTACGCCTCCCGATACATTGCTTCGTCAACATGCGACCATTTTATATCTCTGGAAGACACTTCCGTATTTAGAAAAAAAAAAAAAATAAATAAATAAAAAGTGACCGATTTACCAGAACGTGGTAACTAAAAAGTGAGTATCCCTTTCAAATGTTGAAATGATTTTTTTTTTTCAATTTTTTTTCATAATCTGGTTAGTGTTCAATCAATAATAATCCAGTGAAAAAATTTCAAAAAACCTATCAGTATAGAAACTCCACCACGTAAGTAAATAAATAAAAAATGTTACGTGCGCATGCGTAGCAGTATCAGAATTTTTGTAGGAATTTTTGACACCCCTAACACGAAACTGCGAATACAATATAAACATCTCGGAATTTCTCTGTTAAAAGTGGGTTATTTATTTTATTTATGGATTATACTTCCAAAATAAACTATTACAGTTGTTTTAAAAGTAATAGAAATATTTTTTTTTTAAACATTAATGAATTTTCCGAACTCAATATTTTTCAATTTTTAAACTCAATATTTTTCAATTTTTAAATTTTAAAAATCTATCAAAATTTTTCTATTGATTCTATTTTTACGATATTTTCAGGGTCAATGTGAAATTTTATGTTCTTTCCAATAAACCGAATATAATATTTTAGACAAACGTTTTTTTTTTTTTAAATTCACGACCCCCCCATACCAATTTTTAAGTGTCTATTAAAAAGTAAATACTTAATTTAGTAACCCGAAAGTAAATATTTAATTTACTTACAAATTGAAGAGAAAAGGTCAATACATAATATATTCAAATTTAAAAAAAAAAACATAGTGTTCTTTTAGAATTTTACCTGTAAAGTTTGAAGTTTAAAACCTTTTTTTAAACCACGTTATTTGTTTTTTCTTTTTTTTTTTAATGGAACCTTGGTCCTTGCTCCTTTAATTGACAAAAAAATTAGGGCTTGAATTACATTTTTCGAGGAGTTATAAGCTTGGAAAGACAGGGGGTCGAATAATTCGCGCCTCCCATTTTGTAAATGTCTAATAATAATTAATTTAGAACCCGATAAGTACATAATTATTTACTCACAAATTGAAGAGAAAAGGTCAATACATAACATAATATATTCAAATTTAAAACAAAAAAAACATAGTGTTCTTTTAGAATTTTACCTGTAAAGTCCGAAGTTTAAAACCTTTTTAAAAAAAACACGTTTTTTTAAAAAAAATTTTTAATGAAATCTTGGTCCTTGCTCCTTTAATTGAAAAAAAAAATTAGGGCTTGAATTGCATTTTTCGAGGAGTTATAAGCTTGGAAAGATGGGGTGGAATTATTCGCTATTTTCACGAAATTTCTGACACTGCTACTAGGGGGGTACTAAGGGAACGACCATTAAATAATTCTGCGGGTCGCCATGGAACTCAACGTCCAAGGAGTATCAAAATAGTTTTCATGATCTGAAGAAATTTTTTTTTCCGAAAAGTGGGTGATCACTTTTCCATCTAAATTTAACTTAAAATGAGCACCCACTTTCTGGCCACCTGAGGAAGGGGCATTTATTTTCGTGTTTATTGGCTTAAAGGTTTTTTTACAAGGCAGTTTGGTACGCGAATGCATATTTAACAGTTTTCGTTTATGCTCACGCATAGCATAAACAAAGGCTACGTCTGTGAAATGGAAAATAGTCCCAGAGTTCAGGGGTTAATACCATGCAAAAGAAATCAAACAAAAAGACTTTTTAAGCCAAGAAACACACAGAAAGAAAAAAAAAATAGCATCCATTTTTTTTCTATCGAATTCATTTGCTGTTTTTATTGAAAACTATTTTCCCCCGGATTTTTGATATAATTTTCCATTAAGGGCTGTGTGTCTCACGTTCGTAAATAACAAAATTTTTTTTGTAGATTTTGGTGTGTTAAAAACGAATCTGCAAACCGTTTCCGTCACAAAAAAATAGTTTTTATGATATGAAGAAATTACTTTTTCGAAAAAGTGGCGATCGCTTTTCCATGTAAATTTAACTTAAAATGAGCACCCACTTTCTAGCCACCTGAGAGAGGGGGAATTTTTTCCCATGTTTATTGGCTAAACAGCTTTCGTTTATGCTTACGCATAGCGTAAACGAAGGCTACGGCTGTTAAATGGAAAATAGTCCCAGAGTTCAGGGGTTATTACCATGCAAAAGAAACCAAACAAAAAACTTTTTAGCCAAGAAACAGAAAAATGCCCCTCTCTCAGGTGGCCAGAAAGTGGGTGCTCATTCTAAGTTAAATTTACATTGAAAAGTGATCACTCACTTTTCGAAAAAGTAATTTCATGAATGTCATGAAAACTTTTTTTTTTTGCTACGTAAACGGTTTGCAGATTCGTTTTTAGCACACCGAAATCTACAATAAAATATTTCGTTATATATGAACGTGAAACGGGCCTTAAAGTAAAATAATACCGGATTTTTTTGAGCAGATTTGCCGTTTAGTTGTACAAATATCCTCACACCAGGTAATCACTAAAAGGGATTTTTAAAAGTCGTCACCTGTATCGAGCAAAAGTTTAAAACCACCGATTATATGCCAGCCTACATCATGGTAACATATATTGAGTGAGTTCCTAACAGTATTTTTAGTTTAAACTCATTTTCCCAAAATTTCCCCAAACTTAACATGTTCGATACAGTCTGCCGCCATTTGTATTTTTCAGATATACCGATAAACATTCAATGTTTTTGAACCGATTATACATTACATAAAAACACTAAAATCATATCCAGTTAGGTAGAACACTTACTTTTCTTGCCTTTGATAACATTTATTTGTTATATATTTATTTTTTGACAACTTCTTTGTATCTGTGTTTAGTAATATAAACCCTTTTCATTTAATGTAACGTTTAGTCGGCTCGAAAAACAGTGTTTATTGGTGTATTTGAAAGCTACAAATGGTGGTGGACACTGTTGATTACTTTAAGTTAGAGAAAGTGAGTTAAAACTAAAAAAACTATACAAAATACTGTCAGAAACCTATCCATTATGCCAGCCTATGTCATGGTAACATATGTTCGGTGAGTTTCAGACACTGTTTTGTATAGTTTTTTGTTTTCAACTTACTTTCCCAAACTTAACGTATTCAACAGAATTCGCGACCATTTCTGTTTTTTGAGCCAATTAAACATTTTACATTACATAAAAACACTAAACAATTATCCAATTAGGTAGAAACGTAAATTACCTTACCTTTGCTTTCATTTATTTGTTTTTGGACGACTTTTTCGAATCTGTGTATAGTAACCCCCCCTCCCCCCACCATCAACCAAATATTAATTACTAAATCACATTTTTTAAAACAAAAAAAAAAGCATTTAGCGTTTCAACATTTTTGCTACGTTCGGCTTCATCCACTGATTGTTGGTCAAGTCCAAAACATGAATGATTGACAGAAACTCTCGAGGATCCAGATCAAATTCTGCAAGAGCACCATTTTTTTCAGTTTCGCCTTCTTTTTCACTTTTTGCAGTGGATTGCTGTACTAATATAAGAAACATGCATTTTCTCTTTTATTAAATTTTTCCATTACACCAAATTGAGCCACTGCAACGCGTGGCAGGGTACAGCTAGTATATATATATATATATATATATATATATATATATGAAAAATAATATGGATAGGATTAAATTTAGAAAAGTAAAAGGACTAAGTGTTAAAACTGGAAAAGAAATATAAAATATTCTAGTAAAAAATATAATAAACTAGACTACCCATGACCTGTTGGGTCAGTATGTTATGTGAACTTTGGAATTTATGCATGAGCGTGACACTTGTGACGTAAAGAAAATAGTTTTTTGTGACATAACAAGAACATTTCAATGAAAGTATATTAAAATGAAAAAAGAATATAAATAGATTTCTATGAGTCGTTCTGTTTATAATTGTTTATTTAAAAAAAAAATTACAGCCATTGAATTATAATTGGTTTGCCATACTTATAAGTAAATGTGCACTAAACAGATATCATAATACTTAAAGTTAAATTCAAATGTTGATATATCTTTTAATTTAAACGCGAAAAATAAAACAATTAAGACGCTGAAAACATACACAGTAAAACAATACTTTTTATTGTCGCGTTGATTATTTATTTGTAACGCAAAAATAAAACATATTTTCGAGGTTATTTATTTATGTTGGTAGTATAGAAGAAAATGTATGAATATTTTTAAGAAAGGTGTATTAAAAAATGGATAACTAATTAAAAAAATATGAAGGCGGCGGGTAAATTGTAAAATGCTCTTATGGTTATCAACGTGTTAATGTAGATTTATTTGTAAGAAAATTGCGTTAAAATAACTTAAACGTAATACGGAAATAAACGATGTAAAACAATGCAGAAAGTATTAACAATCGTTTATTTGGATAATTTAAGCGCGAAAAAATAACAATTGAGACACTGAAAATGTACTTAGTAAAACAATACGTTTTATTATCGCGTTGATTATGCGCAACCGGAAATCGTAAAGCCGAGGCTGGGTTACAACACCCATTACAAGGTCATTTGGGTTTTATAATTATATAGTTTTATAACTTAAAATATTGCAGTATTAATTAAGAATTGATTATATAATACTGTTAAATTGAATTTAAAAAAAAAATCTTAATTCTGCATTTTTTAAGTTATAACTTTTTATATTTCTTCTTGAATATCTTGTTTTTTTTTCTTTTCCAGTTTTTACAACTAGTCTTTTTACTTTTCCAAGTTCAATCTTAACCATATTCATTTTTATGCTCACATTTTTCTATGACATCCAGGATTTTCTCAGGCTTTGCTTTGAAATAATATTTTCTCTCTGTTTCACTTGTTACTTCCCCCCCCCCTCTCTCTCTCTTTCTAACTCTCCCCACCTCTCTCTCTCCCCCTTTCTTTCTTTCTCCTCTCTCTCTCACTCTCTCTTTCTCTCTCTCTGATTACTTTCTGGATTGTGGCGTCCATTCAGCAGTAATTTCTGCCGGTGAGCAAAAGCGAAAGGTCCGTTAGCGTTAAAGCACAGCAACGGTGAATTATCAGCGAATGACAGGCCGGGAGAGTGATGAATTATTAGCGATAGTTTTTTTTTTAAATATCTTTTTACGTAATCATCTCCGCCGTTCCAAGCCGATTTAAGGTAGCGTAAGAGATTTGGTTGCTATGGTAACCAACAGCCAATCAGACAAAAACGGCACCACGTTCCTTACAAATTCTGAGAATTTTTTAACACAGCAATTTTATTAAAACTTTTGTTTTACTGAACGAAAATTGAATTTGTTTTTTTTTCAAAATATAGCCTGTAAAAGTGTTCGAAATTTGATCGCAAAATGAGTGAAGTTTAAAGCAGTTCTAAATAAGTAAAATTAACACTTAACCGTATATTCAAACACGGTAGTTTTTGAATGATATACTGCTAAATATTATTCTGTTAAATTTTTTGTCCTCACATTTTGATGAAATTTATGTTTTAAGAAACTCATGTTTAATTACATCATTTTCAAGGTTTACTTATATTTTAGCAACTAACAGAATTATTCTAGTAAACTGCAATTTCCATTGCACAGATAATATTTTGCAGTCTGGTTCGACCATCGTGCAACCGTGGTTCTAAGTTCTATACATTTCTTTTACAAAAATGAATTAAGCACAATGAATTCTATTAGATTCATTTCACCAAGCTCGAACCTTCAAACAATTAGAATATATATATATATATATATATATATATATATATATATATATATATATATATATATATATAGTAATTTATAAAATATATATGGCGATTAAGCTACACTGAATATTCTGCGTTTCATCCAACTATAGGATTCGTCAGGCTTATACCCGAATTCTGTGGTTGCTTCTTGTTTTTATATATGTTGAGAATTTCTAGTTGGCCAATCAGCTTTCTAGTATCCACCGCGCCCCTTCCTATCAGCCAATGGGCATGCATTTTATCAAACAAAGGATCTGTTTTAGAACTAGGTTAGTGGTTTTAGGTAGACATGTTGAGGATTTCTAGTTAGCCAATCAGCTTTCTAGTATCCACCGCGCCCCTTCCTATCAGCCAATGGGCATGCATTTTATCAAACAAAGGATCTGTTTTAGAACTAGGTTAGTGGTTTTAGGTAATAAATGAAGTAGTTATATATATATATATATACATATATATATATATATATATATATATATATATATATATATATATATATATATATATATATATATATTAGCAGGATTCGCCCGGCCTTGTTGGGTCATAAAATACGCTTAAATATATTTTAATTCATGAAAATTTCGTATTTATTGTTACAGAGTCTATTCTGTGTTGAATATTATATTGTACCTAATAAATAGTACTGATTTCAAAAGTTAAAAAAGAAACTTGTTATAAAAGTAACAAAAAAACTTAGGTGTCATTAGGTAGGATCGAAACCAAAATATTTAGCGCTCAAACCGCGATTCCTACTGATGTAGCTATCGAGAGATAAGAATGATTCAATATTAAACGACATTGAGAAATTAATCGAATTTGTGCATGCACAGAAAAAAGTAAAAATATGTCGGCAAGTTGAAATGAGCATTTTGCATTTCAACTTGCCGACATATGTGTTATTCGTCCATCCAAACAAAGATTGTACTCGTTATAAACCATTCGTAGTGTATAATAACTATTTTCTGTTAATTCGTCCATCCAAACAAAGATTTATAAATCATCCTTGGTGTTTGATTACTATTTCTAATTAAATTCGGTGTTATGTGGCCTGTAGTTTAAGAGTTTATCGATTAAATATTTATACGCAGACCCACACATACTTACGCATAAATGTATTGCTTATATATATATATATATATATATATATATATACACTAGCAAAAATACTCGTCGTTGACTGAATTCAAAAACAGCCTACAAAAAATGGACTCTGTATGATAGGTTATGAACAGGAAGGGTTGTAAAGAGATAGCTTCGAATTTGGGGGTATCAAAACCAAAGCAAAATATGATGAAAGTAAAAATAAAATAGATAAACCCCATAATTTATTATACCATACCTGTTCACACTGAAACACGTATCACAATATTCTGTGGATCTATATTAAAAAACCTTGTTAAACTTTGTGACATATTTCCATTCTATGGAGGTCAGGCGCGAACGAACACCCCATAATTTTATCATACCATATTTCTTCAAACTGAAACATAATTATCAAAGTATACTTACGCAGATAAATATGAAAAGTATTTATTAAAGTTTGTGCCTATTTCCACTCTATGAAGGCCAGGCGCGAACGCAGACCCCTACAATTTTATTATACCATCCCTATTTAAGTTAAAACATACTTATCAAAATATGCTTATGTACATCTATATCAAAAACACTTGTAAACATTTTTTTTTATTTTAAATTTTTTTTATTTCCATACTTTGTGGACCAGGCGCGAACGTAGACCCCACAATTTCAATGAATCATCGTTCTGCCAGATCAAACATACCCATTTCTGTGTCTCGATACATCTTCTATCATATGTAATCAGTTTTTTAAAAAAATAGTCTACCATATAGGAGCCTATTCGTGACCAGACACCCCCCCCCCCACACACACACACACATGTTAGAACCCTTCAACCTACTATAAATGATATCGCATTCGAGAAAAGAAGTAACGTTCTAAAACGTCTTGAATAGTTTGTATCGGACGGACTTTGTTAACGGTGTCCATGAACTTGCTGATTTTAATACTCGAATTTTTAATCAACCTATATTTTAATTGACTTTTCATCGACTCTATATATTTTAACGTATCGCTGTTTACTGTATATTTTAGTTTTCACTTTTAATTCTCATTTTCGCTCCTTCGCACTTTTACATCAACACCTGATAATGATTCGTGGACGAATCAAAAGCGCTCGTGACAGCAACAACTATGAAACTTTTATTAATATTTTTGATTTTGATTTTGATACAAAAAATATTATACGAAAAATCGAAAAATTAAAAAAAAAAAAAGAAAAAAAGAATTATAAAGCAAAGTGTCTGCGTTGCATTTAATTTATTGGGTTTTGCGATTATGTTTTGAATGAATTCGATTATTTACGAAAGTGCATGTTTGTTGCGGGGGCCAGTCGTCCGGAGACAATCGACCCAACAACTAACAAAATAAACACAGGCAAAAGGTAAACAGCATGCAAGGCAAAGAAGAATGACAGACACAGGTTGTTTGATTTAAAGACGAGGGTTCGCCTTTTATTTGAATATAAACAAAAATGTTCAAATCCGGGTGCTGATCGCCTGGAAGGTCGCACGTCACTGGAGGCAAGGTCTGGAGGTCCGGACTGGTATTCTGGACGTAGTGTGGTTCGGAGGGTGCTTGCTGGGTATGGAAACGGTCAGCCGGGCGATCCGGAACGCAGGGTGAACACTGAGAGCTCGGGGGTCAGTGTTGAGGAACCGACAACACCGAGAACGGAGGGATCAGTGTTCGGAACGGACGACAGGTACAGAGCCAGGTAGCGGACCAGAGGTGCAAGCGAGGTAGCGGACCGGAGGTGCGAGCGAGGTAGCAGACCAGAGGTGCGAGCGAGATAGCGGACCAGAGGTGCAAGCGAGGTAGCGGACCGGAGGTGCGAGCGAGGTAGCGGACCAGAGGTGCAAGCGAGGTAGCGGACCGGAGGTGCGAGCGAGGTAGCGGACCGGAGGTGCAAGCGAGGTAGCGGACCGGAGGTGCGAGCGAGGTAGCGGACCAGATGTGCAAGCGAGGTAGCGGACTGGAGGTGCGAGCGAGGTAGCGGACCAGAGGTGCGAGCGAGGTAGCGGACCAGAGGTGCAAGCAAGGTAGCGGTGCAGGAAGCTGAGACTGCAGGCAGGAGATGCGGGTGCAGTGCAAGAAGCTGAGGCCGCAGATGCAGTGCAGGAAGCTGAGGCTGCAGGCAGGAGATGCAGTGCAGTGCAGGAAGCTGAGGTTGCAGGCAGGAGATGCAGGAAGCTGGATGCTGCAGGCAGGAGATGCAGGAGGAGATGCAGGAAGCTGGAGGCAGGAGGTGCTAACAGAGTAATCAAAGTGGTAGGTCTTTCGTAGGAACCTAGCCCTGAAAAGGGCTCTTCGAATACTGCTGTCGCTGCATCGGCGCTGGTCCTGGAGTAGTTCTGAGGAGGGCTAACAGAGTAAACAAAGTGGTAGGTCTTTCGTAGGAACCTAGCCCTGAAAAGGGCTCTTTGAATACTGCTGTCGCTGCTTCGGCACTGGTTCTGGTTCTCGGGTGTTTCCTGACCGCTGCTGCTACTGCATGAGATCCGTCGGCTAGTGTGAGTGGATCTCCAATTCAGGGGACTCGTAGCCCCCTAGCCGGATTAACTTTTTTTGGCCGAGAGGCGCTTTCTTTGTGGAGACAGGGTGTTACAACTGGCGTCGGTCTCGGAAAAAGGATAAATGAAAGTCATTAATTCCAGACGAAATGTTTACAAGTCAAACTTAGTTTGGCAGTTTGAGAGTTGTATTTAATTTCATTCCGTCTGAAACAGAAAAGACAATCATTTCGTTATTAATCGTAAAAGATTAATTTTTATGAGTGTTTCCCTTTAACAGCGAGGATGCTGGAAGGGAGACATAAGTAGGTCAGCTGCTGACCTTGCCTTTTAGGTGAGGCTATTCGTCCATTTGCCTCTCTTTTCCTCCGTCGCTCATGTTAGAGATGACGCGTGTTTAAACACGGTGGAGTGGGGGAAGGTAGTTTTCTTGCCCCCACGACAAGGCCCTCTCCCTGGATAATTGATCATACTCAATTACAAATATGATGGTTTTGATCATGCCCCCTCCCTGGATACATTGGTATAATCCACTAGTAGTAGATGTACGTCTTATATCTACTTGGAAAGGTAACCTTTCTTCCACGCCTGGTGTGTTTGGTGGGAGGGTCGGACACTTCTGGAGTTTGGTCTGTCTCTTGGCGAGCTGGCTGCGATTGTGTTGTTGTTGTTGGGGCTGGTTTGGCATCTGGGTGAGTTAAGGCAGGTTCTGCCCCTTGCGACGTTTTTTCCAGGAAAGCTGGTTTAACTCTGTCGATCGAAATGGTGTCGTTCCGGTTTCCTCGATTGATGGTCAAATGTTTTTCAGTACGCTGCAAGACTTTGAATGGACCTTGGTATGATGGTATTACTGGTCTCTTTGCTGCATCATTCCGTACGAAGACGTATTCGCAATCCTGCAGCTGGTGAGGGACGTGGACGGTTGGTGATGATGGTTGTCTGGGTGGTGAGTACTGGAGTTGGGACATTTTATGGCGTAGCTCTTGAGTGAAAGGACTTGCCGAAGTAAGGTTGGGTGTGGTATCCTCGGAGTACTGGCCAGGTAGAGAAAGTATCGTGCCGAAGACTACTTCTGCTGGGGAACAACCTAGGTCCTCTTTCAGTAAGTTTCGAATTGACAAGAGGATAAGAGGTAGCTCGTCCACCCAGTTGTTGGTGGGGTGTCTTGTGGTCAGAGAAACTTTCAGTGTCCGATGAAATCTTTCCATGAGGCCGTTGGCGCAAGGGTGATAGGCTGTGGTCTTGATGTGCTTGACGCCAAGTAGTTGGGTAAACTCCTGGAAGAGTAGGGACTGAAACTGTGCACCGCGGTCTGTGGTGATGATGCGGGGCACACCAAATACTGCAATCCACTCTTGCAGGACGGCCTTTGCTACTGTGTTAGCTGAGGTGTCTCTGATGGGAACTGCCACTGGCCACCTGGAGAAACGGTCCACAACAGTGAGGAGGTGCTGGTAATTTTGGCACATTGGAAGAGGCCCGACTATGTCGATGTGAATATGACTGAAGCAAGCGTCGGGATTGCTGAAGGTGCCTGGTGGGGATCTTGTGTGTCTGTGTACCTTGCATTTTTGGCACTCAAGACACGTTGACACCCAATTCCGGATGTCCGAGTTCATATTCGGCCAAACAAAGCGGTCGGTGATAAGTTTTCCTGTGGCCCGTTTGCTGGGGTGTGACATCCCGTGGAGATGGTTGAAGATCTGCCTCCGGAGTGCTGGAGGTATGTAAGGTCTGGGATGGCTCAGTTTGGTGTCACAGTAAATGGTTCTGCTACTGAAGGGAGCCGGGAATTCCTTTAACTGCAGGGATGTGTTTGCCAGCACATCTGGAAGGGTTGTATCAGAGTCCTGTGCCTCTGCTATCCGGTCCTGGCTGAGCGGGCTGTCTTCCATGGTGTTGATGTTGGACCTGGACAAGGCATCAGCAACAGTGTTATTTTCGCCTTTGACATATTGAATGTCAGAGGTAAACTGGGAGATGTAGTCCAGGTGCCTGATCTCACGGGCAGAGTATTTGTCTGAGTTTTTGGACAGAGAAGTTGTCAGGGGTTTATGGTCCATTAAAACAGTAAAACTGCGGCCCTCGAGTAGGTGGCGTAAGTGCTTGATAGCGAGGTAGATTGTAGCGAGGTAAGTGCTATATCTCGACTGAGCTGGTGAAAGTTTAGCGGAGAAGAAGGCTATAGGTTTGCGTTGGTCTTCACTCTCCTGTTCCACGACAGCTCCTACTCCAGTATCTGAGGCGTCTGTGGTGAGATATATGTGCGTCCGGGTGTCCTCGTTCAGGTGTGCCAACTTTGTGAAGTTTGCTAAAGCAGCTTTTGCTGCGTAAAAGGCTTTTACTTGTTCCCCTTCCAGAGTGATGGATTTGTTTTTTCTCTGGAGGACGTTTGTCAGGGGTGTGAGGAGATCTGAGCATTTGAGGATGAAACGTCGGTAAAAGTTTACCATGCCCAAGAAACGTCGTAATTGTTTTATGGATGTTGGCATGGGAAAATCCCGTATCGTTTCTATTTTCGCCGGAAGTGGAGTGATCCCATGAGCATCAGTGTGGTGTCCTAGGAAGTTTATATGCTGTGCTCCGAATTCGCACTTGTCTGGGTTGATTCGGAGTCCATAGTGTTTCAGACGGCGAAACACTTCTTCCAGGTGTTTTGCATGGGTCTCCACATCTCTGCTGGCCACCAAGATGTCGTCTATGTAGGCGTAGACGTATGGCAGGCCACGCAGAACCTCGTCCATAAGTCTTTGAAAAGTCTGGGCTGCATTACGTAGTCCAAAGGGCATTTTTAGGAATTCGAACAGTCCGAAAGGGTTTGTAACGGCTGTCTTCTGTATGTCCTCTGGAGCAACTGGTACCTGGTAGTATGCCTTGGTCAGGTCGATCTTCGAAAAGATACGAGCCCCCTGTAGGCCCGATGCGAAATCGTGGATGTGTGGAACTGGATACCGGTCGGGCACTGTGGACGCGTTTAGTTTTCGGTAGTCCACGCAGACTCTGAACTCCCCATCAGGCTTGGGTACCAAATGTAGTGGCGATGCGTACGGGCTGTCTGAGGGACGGATGGTGTTGTCCGCCAACATCTCTTCAAAAGCCTTCTTGGCATATGCCAGCTTGTGTGGGGGGAGTCGTCGTGGCCGTGCCAATGCGGGTTGTCCAGTGGTCTTTATGTGGTGCTGGGTCTGATGTTCTCCTGCGTCGGTAGGCTTGATAGGCTGAGTGATGTCCTTGTACCGGCACAGGATTTCCGCGTAGCGTTGGTCGTGTTGAGTTGCTACGCTAATCCCGGTTGTGTTGCAACTTGATGGGGTCCCTATAACCTTGAGCGATGTGGTGTTGTCGGATAGGGTCCTTGTCTTCATGTGGACGGTCAAGTTGTAGTGTGCCAGGAAATCAGCACCGAGCAAGGGGGTTTTGACATTTGCCACCGTGAATGACCACTTGAAGTCACGCCTAAGCTTAATATTCAGAGTTAGTTCTTGGTTCCCGTAGGTTTCTATGATGGAACCGTTTGCTGCCCGAAGTTGAAATGGGGCGGGTCTTAGGTTTGACTTGTTGGTGGGTGGTATGACGCTGATGGCTGCACCGGTGTCGACTAAAACTCTTAGGCCATTGTTCTGGTCCCACACATAAAAAAGACGACTATGCATGTGTGTACCAGCAGGGGTTGTCGCCACTGCCTGCTGGTTTATTCGTTTCTCTGTGTCCTTTGGCGTGTACAGGGAGGTTGACACTTGCGAGCTTGGTCACCGAAACGTTGATGGTACCAGCATTCGTTGGGGTTATAGCTCCGTCTCTGGCTCGAACTGCGGGTACGGCTTCTATAACGTGTGCGTGGGGCTGGGCTTCGACCACGGACGTGGGTGTCTGGGTTTCGTTGCCTCTGAAGTAAGGTGAGTTTTAGCTCTTGGAGTTCGGCTCTCATCTGAGCCATCTCCTCTTCGAAGCGTCGTGCAAGATTTTGAGGGCTGTTATCGCCTTGGTGATCTCTTAGGTGAGTCCTTTCCACTTGGTGGACTCTTTCGTGGGTGTAATCCACTTGGTGGACTCTTTCATGGCCCCGTGAAAAGACCTTGTCTGCTGAATCGGCCAACACTTCCAGGGGAGTTTCTATAGGAACCAGGGCCAACACCTGAGTGATGTTCGAGGGCAACTGATCCATCCATAGGCCTCGGAGAATAGGCTCGGCCATGGTGTTGTTTCCGAGGCGACTCTTCATAAGGCGCAAGAGCTGGGATGGGGTTCTGTCGCCGAGAGACACGTGAGAGAACAGGTCTCTGATAAGATCTTCATCCGAGCGGCCTGTGCGCTTAAGGATGGCATCTTTGAGGTGGGTGTACGGAAGGTGTTCGGGTGTATTCATCAGGATGTCCTCCACTTCTTCCATGACAGCTGCAGGTAGGGCCTGTACCACTGCGGCATATTTGGTGTCCTAGCGTGTGACTCTCCTGGATGCGAAAATCGCCTCCAGTTGAATAAACCAACTCCTGGTGTTCACGGGGTTATATGGCGGTAGTTGAATGAAGGGAGTTGATGCGTTAATCTCGTGTTCTTCGGTGCCTTCCGCCATCTTCTGTTTCAGTTGTTTGCCCGTATCGAAAGTCGCGTCGAGTCCGTCTGTATTTTTAGCAATCTTCTCTGCCAGTTGTTTTTGCCTGTGTTAAGAATCACGTCGGGGTCACCACTTGTTGCGGGGGCCAGTCGTCTGGAGACAATCGACCCAACAACTAACAAAATAAACACAGGCAAAAGGTAAACAGCATGCAAGGCAAAGAAGAATGACAGACACAGGTTGTTTGATTTAAAGACGAGGGTTCGCCTTTTATTTGAATATAAACAAAAATGTTCAAATCCGGGTGCTGATCGCCTGGAAGGTCGCACGTCACTGGAGGCAAGGTCTGGAGGTCCAGACTGGTATTCTGGACGTAGTGTGGTTCGGAGGGTGCTTGCTGGGTATGGAAACGGTCAGCCGGGCGTCAGGGCGATCCGGAACGCAGGGTGAACACTGAGAGCTCGGGGGTCAGTGTTGAGGAACCGACAACACCGAGAACGGAGGGATCAGTGTTCGGAACGGACGACAGGTACGGAGCCAGGTAGCTGACCAGAGGTGCGAGCGAGGTAGCGGACCAGAGGTGCAAGCGAGGTAGCGGACCAGAGGTGCGAGCGAGATAGCGGACCGGAGGTGCAAGCGAGGTAGCGGACCGGAGGTGCGAGCGAGGTAGCGGACCAGAGGTGCAAGCGAGGTAGCGGACCGGAGGTGCGAGCGAGGTAGCGGACCAGATGTGCAAGCGAGGTAGCGGACTGGAGGTGCGAGCGAGGTAGCGGACCAGAGGTGCGAGCGAGGTAGCGGACCAGAGGTGCAAGCAAGGTAGCGGTGCAGGAAGCTGAGACTGCAGGCAGGAGATGCGGGTGCAGTGCAAGAAGCTGAGGCCGCAGATGCAGTGCAGGAAGCTGAGGCTGCAGGCAGGAGATGCAGTGCAGTGCAGGAAGCTGAGGTTGCAGGCAGGAGATGCAGGAAGCTGGATGCTGCAGGCAGGAGATGCAGGAAGCTGGAGGCAGGAGGTGCTAACAGAGTAATCAAAGTGGTAGGTCTTTCGTAGGAACCTAGCCCTGAAAAGGGCTCTTTGAATACTGCTGTCGCTGCATCGGCGCTGGTCCTGGAGTAGTTCTGAGGAGGGCTAACAGAGTAAACAAAGTGGTAGGTCTTTCGTAGGAACCTAGCCCTGAAAAGGGCTCTTTGAATACTGCTGTCGCTGCTTCGGCACTGGTTCTGGTTCTCGGGTGTTTCCTGACCGCTGCTGCTACTGCATGAGATAGTGTGAGTGGATCTCCAGCCCCCTAGGCGCTTTCTTTGTGGAGACAGGGTGTTACAACTGGCGTCGGTCTCGGAAAAAGGATAAATGAAAGTCATTAATTCCAGACGAAATGTTTACAAGTCAAACTTAGTTTGGCAGTTTAAGAGTTGTATTTAATTTCATTCCGTCTGAAACAAAAAAGACAATCATTTCGTTATTAATCGTAAAAGATTAATTTTTATGAGTGTTTCCCTTTAACAGCGAGGATGCTGGAAGGGAGACATAAGTAGGTCAGCTGCTGACCTTGCCTTTTAGGTGAGGCTATTCGTCCATTCGCCTCTCTTTTTCTCCGTCGCTCATGTTAGAGATGACGCGTGTTTAAACACGATGGAGTGGGGGAAGGTAGTTTTCTTGCCCCCACGACATGTTTACCTAAATGGGAGTTGGGAATAATTTTTCCTTTAACCAATTTGATACCCCCACATGGGGAGCGCCATATATATTGTTTTTAAAAAATAATTATCCACTTATATATATATATATATATATATATATATATATATATATATATATATATATAATATATTTTAGTCATCGACATACAGACTTGTTTCGTTGTTTCACAACTCATCAGTGCCGCTAGACTAACACCTCTCCCAAGCCGAGGATCGAACCTAGAACCGTCGTGATGACAGTCGGCAGTCCTACCCCCTGACTACGGAATCGGTGGCCGAAATTAAGCTGTCCGAATGCCTATTTAAATAAACATCCGAGGGCTCAAACGTTTGTTTGTAAACCAACCGCGAGCTTCGCATTATTTCAGCTAAATTAAGTAGCGAGTAAGATATATATATATACAAAACGGTCGGGTTTCAATCGTGGCTTGAGGTAGTTGCCTGTCTAGCCGCACTGATGAGCTGTGAAACAGCGAAACAGTACTGTATGTGGATGACTATAATGCTCCTCACCTTGAGTTGAGCATATTGAGAAGTGAAACACGAATTACCATTAGCATATAAGCAACGCTCTTTGTGTAAACAAATCGAGCGGAGGTATTTCAGACGATGTCAAAACATCGTTAAACTCACTACTCGTTCAAGCAGCCGCCAATAGCGTAATGGTTAGGAGCCTTGACTGCCGTACAAAACGGTCGGGTTTCAATCGTGGCTTGAGGTAGTTGCCTGTCTAGCCGCACTGATGAGCTGTGAAACAGCGAAACAGTACTGTATGTGGATGACTATAATGCTCCTCACCTTGAGTTGAGCATATTGAGAAGTGAAACACGAATTACCATTAGCATATAAGCAACGCTCTTTGTGTAAACAAATCGAGCGGAGATATTTCAGACGATGTCAAAACATCGTTAAACTCACTACTCGTTCAAGCAGCCGCCAATAGCGTAATGGTTAGGAGCCTTGACTGCCGTACAAAACGGTCGGGTTTCAATCGTGGCTTGAGGTAGTTGCCTGTCTAGCCGCACTGATGAGCTGTGAAACAGCGAAACAGTACTGTATGTGGATGACTATATATATATATATATATATATATATATATATATATATATATATATATACCTTTAACTGTTATAAGTACCTACGGCGGCGACCTTTATTTCCCATAATTTTCAACTAATTTTTGGAAAATTAATAATGAGATGGATTATCTCCCTTCGTAACTACGGTTTCCCAATTATCGATAATCACAATAGATTAGAACGAAAGAGAATAATAGAATATTAAATAATAAAAAATAGAATGGGATCCTTAATCTTGAATGATGTATGAGGATTAAATAAATATAATATAATGCCAGTCTTTATTTCGCTATTTAATAAAATATTAACCTAAAACTGGTCTTAACTCTAAGTAATAAGATAGCCGATATTTTTGTAAACATTGAAGCCAGCATAGGGCGAATACGAAACTAACATAACCGTAACGTTTTAGCTAGGTTGTTCTGGCTATATTATGAATATAAAAATAAAATTCTAAAAATTTTTTTTGATTACTTATGTGAAATAAAGAAGTATAGAAATCTAATTTAAGAATTCAACGAATCGTATTATTCAAATATATTAAATGGCTACGGGTTTTTGCGGTAACTTCCTATGACAGGTTTTTAAATAATGATACGAAAATTAGGTGATATATTAATATTTAAATAAGCTCCTCACAAAGATGCGTCCAGGATAAATGTTTTCGCATGCTTCATTTTCTTCATTTTCAAACGACATAATGCTTGAAATTGTACAATCGGCCTTGAAACAATTGTAACTTACAATGAAATACACTTTTTGTTGCTATCAATTCCTTTTTTGAAGTCTTCGTTTTGTTAATACAGTATATTAATGCTCAATTATGAAATATGATAATTTTGTAGCTTACATTTTAAGTCATCTCTTTTGGTATATGAAAATTTACTGAATTATACAAACCCAGTAAAATTCAGTATATTACAAACAAGTCTATATAAATATATATATAAATATATATATATAAATATATATATATATATATATATATATAAATATATATATATTTATAAATATATATATAAATATACATATATATACATATATAAATGTTTATATATATGTATATATATATAAATATAAATATATATATATAAATATATATATATAAATAAATATATATAGATATATATATAGATGTATATATATAAATATATATATAAATATATATATAAATATATATATACAAATATATATATATAAATATATATATATAAATATATATATATACAAATATATATATAAATATATATACAAATATATATAAATATATATATAAATATATATATATAAATATATATAAATATATATATATATATAAATATATATAAATATATATATAACTATATATATATAAATGTATATATATGAATATATATATAAATATATATATAAATATATATATAAATATATATATATAAATATATATAAATATATATATAAATATATATATATATGAATATATATTTATATAAATATATATATATATATAAATATATATATATAAATATATATATATAAATATATATATATAAATATATAATAAAAATTACAATAAGTTTACCAAGGTAATCAAAATGGTAAACTTAAAATATATTATAAATATTAAAGAGTTAATATGTACAAGTAAAATAAACTCAGCCAGATGTAAAAGCTCAATAAAACCGAAAAGGAAATAGAGCTTATAATATGAACAAATGAATAATAAAACATGTTAAAAGACATCTTGAAAAAGAGTTAAAAACATATTTAATTTTAAAAAAGGAATTTACCTATTGGATTGCAATTTTAAATTCTACCGTTTTGGATTTTACCATTTTTGGATTTTTACCCTTCACCGACTGTCCATTAATGTGAAATCTTTTTATTTTTCTTTTGACTCCTGTTCCCCTTACCTCACCCTTTTTTTTTAACCAAGTAAGATCTGTGACTTACTTGTAGTTTCATTAAATACTTTTATATGCAAAATCCGATCATGCATTTTGCTAATTCCTGCCCTCTGATGAGAAGGAGAGTATTTCTTCGAAACTCCGCGGATTAAGGACTATCCACTTATCTTTTGTTTCCTTTTTTAAAATTAAATATGTTTTTAACTCTTTTTGAAGATGTCTTTTAACATGTTTTATTAATCATTTGTTTATATAAATATATATATATATATATAAATATATAAATATATATAAATAAATATATATAACTATATATATAAATGTATATGTATATATATATATATAAATGAAGAAGGCTCCAGGCTTTTCTTCTTTTTTCCATAACGTCATAATATCCTATCTATCTATCTATCTATCTATCTATCTATCTATCTATCTATCTATCCTTGTATCTCTCCCTATATAAATATATATATATATAAATATATATATATATATTTATAAAATATATATATAAATATATATATATAAATATATATATATATAAATATATATATATACATATATAAATATTTATATATACATATATATATATAAATATATATATATACATATAAATAGATATATATATCTATATATAAATACTCTTAAGACTCGAAATAAAATGTTACTTGCAGACTATTGAGTAATGAAGCCGTAGGTACTGCATAATATTTTGTTTTAATTTCCTCGCCAAATATTTAATGAATTCCTTTGCAATAGTTATAATAATAATCTTCATGTTCTTCTGTTGTAATTCAGATAATATTTTATATAATTTGATATAATATCGATTAAAAAAATCTTTTTTACAAAATCGAGTCTTAAGAGTTTTTCAACCGGCCAACTTTTCATACTAACATAACATAACATTTAATAACTGTCAGCTGGAAAAGGTGGTGTAGTCTAAGAACAGATACTGAACTTTGTTGCTAATAATAATAATAAATAAATTTACCTTCAGATGAAACAAAATTTGACTAAATTTAAATAGTTAAACCTAACGAAAATTATACTTAGAATTAATAGCGGAACGTTTTTGATCGGTAGGAAACTCTGAAATTAAAAACACATTTTATGACCGTTCTTGAGGAGGATATTGTTTTTAAAAGAGACTACACACACATAATATTAAAAAAAATATATTTACTTGTTTACTATTGTTTTAAAATATATAAAATCGATTTTCTAAGTGTTCATTTTCTACCTAGCTTTGTAAGTTTTTAATGCTTCAACTTATTTTAAAACGTTTATTTAGTTTTTAAAAAGTAGTGTCAAGTTTCACTTTAGAACGAAAAATGTTCGATATGAGAGTATCATGTCTCGGGAATCTCGATAATTTCTCAAAAATAGAAATTTAAAGAAAATACTAAAGTAGAGATAGTTTTAAAAATAGTCTACCCTTCAAAAAGAAAATACTTTGTATATTTTTAAAGTAATGTCCAAGATGAGTGTTCAGCAAAAATCAAACTATCGGAAGTAGGTACGGTTGATTATGTAACACAACTGAACGGAACGGAGTCACGGAGTTCAGACACGAAAGCCAAAACAATATATTTATTAAAAAATATTACTGTATTTTTAAACACATGTTGTGTTATTACAAAGCAAAAAAAAAAAATTTCTTGTATTATTGAATAATAAAACAAATATTACATTATGTGCTGATACTTTTCATGGTATTCTGAGCATGTTTTATTAATTAATAAATATCATTTTATTATTTTTGTTGTTCCTAATGTTGCTGATTTATATAATTTAAAAAGTTAGTTATTTTCTTTAAAAAAATATGTCTGCCTTAACAGAAAAATATTCAACAAAATGTTTACCCGGAAAATTATTTTACCGAAAACTATTTAAAAAGGAAGATACTAGAATTAAAAAAAATATATTTTCACTCAATCAGAAGTGCCTAATGCACTAATAAAATGTAATTGGCATTTTGTTGCACTTTTTTAAGATTTTAAATATTTATAAATTTTCTCATTATAAAAAACGATTATAAAACGGAATAAAATAATACCGATTATAATTTTTGATAGAAGAAATAAAATTAATTGCATATAAAACATTAGAAGAAAAATTTTAAACCGTGAGAAAAATCTAAAATCATTTGTCTGCATCCAAATATGATTATTAGATTAATTTTTATTTCCAAAAGAAAAAAAGCAACATTGCTAAAAAACCATATCAGCAAATTATCAATGCATTGCCATAAAAACAATTATTGTTTTATTGTAATAATTATAATGAGAAAAATGTTTAATTTCATTAAAATTAAATAGTATGCATAAATTATGTCGAATGAATAAATTTTTCAATCTATGTTATCTTCCTTTTAAATCAAATAAATTTCAGATTAATTTGCAGAATAATCATTTTTTTACAAAATATATTTACATAACTTGCCAAAATGTATTGATATAATTGGATAATTTTGCATTTTTCTTCTGTTTTTTTAATATTAATAAATAGTAAAACATATTTATCTAACCCTACGTCTGACTGGCAACCCCATCCCTGCAACCAGTTTGTAATAGTGCAAGTCATTTTGATTATCTTTTAGCGACTATGTCAAAATGAAATGTTAAAAAAAAACAGAATTCAATAAATCTCAGATTGATAAATGAAGGGTTCTATTCGAAATTCCTGAGTTCGGCAAAGATTTCCGAATTCAACCAAATACACCTGGAGAAGATCAGAAATTACATCGGCCGAAACGTTGTGCGAATAACACTCAAGAAAAAAAAACAGTAGTCAGTATAACCCAAATAATACTTTCAGAAGACTAAAACTATACAGAGAGGTAGAAAAATAATTTTTCCTTGCGTTTGGTAACAGTTATTTGTTGTATTTATTTTCCACCTCAATTTTGCGCTGTTTAGTATATTACATCATTTCTTATTACTCAGTATGAATTAAGGTAAACAAATTACATTAAACGAATTATTATGGTTAATTATTTTATGAAGAATCTAATTGATTTCGTTCATTTCAGGAAATGTATACGACATGACACGATCGTTTGCGTTCGTCTTCAATCTGGATGCAGCGTTTGTTTCCGTGGGAATCCTCTTATCATTTGGACTCGTCTATGCACAAAAGAAAGGAAAATTTTACAACTAAGGAAAAAGTACATTTTTACAGATTATTTCCTTTCTAACCATCATCCTACACGTATCGAGAGTGAACAAACATGGTCATCGGAAATAAAATAACACCAAAATGTTCATTCCGGAAAAAAAAAATATGAGAAAAATTATACAATTTTAGACCAAATCAAACATCGAGAAAACTTTTATATCGATAAAATCAGCAACATTTTTATATAATAAAATTTATTTATATTTAAACAGGGATTTGAATTTGCAAATTTTAGAAGCCAAAGTATTGTACACACACACACACACACACACACACACACACACACACACACACACACACACACACACACACGCATACATACATACATACATACATACATACATACATATATATATATATATTTAAATCATGATTATTATTTCATACACAGAGACACTAGTATTTCCTGCTTACGCAAATCATCAGTGTAGGATAATAATCCCTACCGATCGGGAGATTCGAACACAGCCAAGAAGCCATCTTTGATTTCATTTGCTAAACCTTTACCTCTAGATGACCAAAGCAACTGCCACGAGAATAAAGTGAATTAATAACTAATAAACGTAATTAAGGCACAGACATTATACAATTCAGAGTGCTCAAACGACAGGAAGTCGTGAGCGTTGCATGAACGCTTGTTGACTGCCTTTTAGTTTATAGTTCCCAGACAGTGCCCATCCTAAAATATTCTAAAAACGGGCTATAATAACAATTAAAATCAACTTTGTTTCAACGGTATAAAAATGCATCGTATAACGATTAAATCACTGTCTGACTGACGGAAAGAACATTAAAAATTAAAATGTTTAAATTCAACGTTATTTCACGCGGTTAATGGTAGCCGAATGGATACGGTCTCTGCTAATCGAGCCAGAAATGATGGCTCGTGTTGCCGAGTTCGAATCTGTCGACTGGTGTTAATCGTGACACCCTGCACTGAAGATTCCCGAAAGGATGAAACACTAAGGTCTGTAGGTATTTAATTATTATAGTAAAAAATAATTATATATATATATATATATATATATATATATATATATATATATATATATATATATATATATATATATATGTGTGTGTGTGTGGGTGTGTATTTATATTACATATTTATGTACTTACTTTTGAAGGTATAATGTGAAAGGCCATGCGGAATTTTCTAGTAATAGCACGCCAGGAGGAACAAAAAAGAAAAAAAAATGTGCCTGGTCCTAAAGAAGGTTATAACTATATATACAGTATCTATATAATTTTAAAACTCAGATCAGCTTGCTTGGGCGTTTAAACCCTCCATCCGATTTGTGACTTCCGGTTTCAAAACGTTCGTCTGCTTACCTATTTTATGGCCGCCATGTCTTAAGTCCGATATTAAAAGCCACTGCTGCTATTGAAAGCATACACAAGGTAAACAGTATTTTTTTGTTTTAACTTATTTCAACGTGTTTTCCTTACAAATAAATGTCATTTAACCGCGTTGCGTTAAAAAAAAAAAGATTTAAACATAAATATACAATATATAGCTATTATCATATTTATAATCATATTTAGTGCTTTTAGTAGCGCTCCTGTGGATTCTGACGAATTTTTCAGGCCTTATTTAAAAATATTTTATCTTCAAGGAGGGGGGAAGTAGAAACTTGGTTTTAGTAGTGCTTTTAGTAGGATCTCCTTAATTTTAATTAATGCTTGCAATAATGCTCTGGAGGCTTCCTGAGCATTATTTTTTTCACTTACCACTTAAAAAATGTTTTCTCAAGACAATAAAAGACAATATAATCTCAAAATCACTTTTTATGTTGAACATTTTTATCTTGCCAACGGGTAGACTAGTATATTATATAAACTAATTGATTTAAAATAAATAAATGTGTATTTAAATATATGTATGCGATTGTTTTCGCCTATAAATCTTACAAAATAAAATCACCCAACGCTTACATCGCGGAAAAATCTCTCAGGCAGAACTATTTATATCATTAGTTTATCTTCTTATATATTTTATATTTTTTTGTGAGATTTAATTATTGGGCAAAATTGAAATGAAAATTAAAATATATTTTCTTCTGAGATTGAACCCACAGTCTTAAAATTATTAAGTTTTTGTGTTTGATGCGTAACCTATTCCTAAGCCTATCTCGTCCTATTTACCAGTTTATAATTGAGGTTTCTTGTTTGTTACTAAATCGTCACCTCTTATCAAGGTCCAGTGCCACTCGAGGACAAAGATATTTTCAATTTGACGATGAGCGCAATCACGAGAGGATTGATATAAAATCAATAGGATGAGAATATTTCTTAAAGGTAACTTATTATCCAAAAGGACAGGTTCCCAAATATTTGTTTACATAAGACTTGAAGGTAACCATGCTGTAGTACGTTGGGAAGCAGGCTCACTGTATATTTTGTTCCAGCGATGTGGTGTTCTAGAAAAGAAACTTTATGGGAGTTCTGTTTGGTTTTTGGTATACAGAAGAAAGAAATGCTAATTGCTATGATTACAGCTAGTCGAGTTCTTGTTGTGAATGTTTTCCTTATGGAACAGGGATTGTAACCCTGTCGAACGCTTACCATGAACATAGCGATACATTAGAGGGAGGCTAGCAGCATCTCTTCAGCGCGAAAGAAGCTGTAGCGGAGTAGATTACCCCCACTAAATTTGGAATTTCGATTTGTACTCTGTCAAGAAAAGAAAGAGTCTCGAGGGCACCTACTCAGATATGAGAGCAGTACTTCATCCTAGGTTGTATATGACTCTTATGCATGTACACACACACACACACACACACACACACACACACACACACACACACACACACACACACACATATATATATATTCAGTTTGTAACTGTTCCATGTTGTTACGTAATTTTCTATTTTATGTAAATTCAAACGTGTCTACAATGGTCGATTCCACAATTATACAGAGGTATTTATCTGTTACTTATATCAGGTTGACGATAAAGTTCTTGCAGTTTTTCACTTTTAAATTCAGATGAACATATTTCGACTCAAACAAAAATTTATTGATCGAAATAAGCACCATTAGAAGCAACACACTTTCGCCAACGCAAAACAAGTGTGTTTATGCCAGTAACGTAAACAAAATCTTGTGTTCTGGTGGCGATGAAGTCTTCTGCAGGGTTGGTTTAGCAACATACAGCCAGGCATTGTCATGGAGGAGAATTGGGCCTTTTCTATTGATTAATGCTGGGTGTTTTTGTCGAAGTTTCTGACGCATTTCATGCATTTGTTGGCAGTACTTCTTCGTCGTAATGGTTTTGCTTGTATTAAAAAAACTGTAATGAATAGGACCGGTCGCAGACCACCAAACAGTCAGTATGCCCTTCTTTTGATGCAACTCTGGCTTCGGCAAGTGTCGTGGAGCTTCGTCGGCGTCTAACCACTGAATTAAACATCGACGGTTCTTGTAAAAAAAAAATAAAAATAAAAATAACACTTTTCAGCGCAAGTCACAACCCGGTCGATAAACGAGTCGTTTTTGTTGCATAAAAGAAGGGAAGATGACACTTCATAACGGGGTTTCTTTTGGTTGTCATTGAATTCGTGAGGCACTGAGTTATGAAGTTTTTTTTTATCTTTCCAATCTCTCTCAAGTGGATGGAAATCGTCGTATACATTACGGCCAATTCAGAAACATGTTCTCGAACTGTTGTGCGTGAATTGGCTTCGACTAGGGCTCTTAATTGATCATTGCCAACATCTGATGGCCGACAACTCATCCTCTTTAAGACTCTTGTCGCTGCCACAGACTTTCTTAAACCACCATTGTGCGTTCAGTAGTGGTTCCTGGGAAAAGTGCTTCCTCGATATCGCGAGCTGTTTCAGTAGCTTTTTGGCCTAGCATGAATTGAAATAAAAAATTGTGCGCATTTGCTTTTTTTTCATCTTTTACTCAAGGTTTTGAAAGGAAGACATAATTTCTTTTTAAAACGATTGTAATTTAAGCGAAAAAAAAAACGTTGTTTAAAATTATATATAAAATAAAGGTATCATAACGAGAACTTATTTGAAAAATGCATCATTTGAAATAAAAATTAAAATTCCGCAAGAACTTTCCTTATTATAGATTTATTTACAACTAGTGCGATCCGTGCTCGGACGTTTCCCTGGAAAATTATAGAATGCAAGTAACACGTGCTCCCATTCTTGACGGCAGTAGTTTTAGATATGAGTGTGGGAGTAAAAATTCCTCCGACTATTCGTATGTATAACTATCTCAACATACCGAGTAGAACTAAATAAAACAATCGTTGTCTTTACTTGTTTTACTATATCTATTAGAACAGAACAGAAACCTCAACTTTCGGGTTGAAGAACGCTGTATCATTCTCTTGCTATACTTTAAATTATTTTCCACAATCCCTACACCCGGGCAACGACGGAAACAACAACTCTTTGATTGTGAAAATATTAATTTGTTCAGAGAAAAAGAATATAATTTATTTCTTGTTCTACTATGTCCTGAAAGTTCTGTGATTTCTTACAAATTTGCTTGTTCCTAATTGGTAAAATATTTTTGTTTATTATTTATTTTTAAAAATGACGCCTTAATAATTTCCAATGCGATAGATTATAATTGACTATCGGGGGTCCCCGGCGTTGCTCGGGTATAGAGAGGTAAGGGTATTGATGAACGGAGCCCTAAAAACAATGTTTCAAAACCCTTTAAGAAAAAGAAAAATAACAGCGTGTACCCGTGCGAGCGGAAAAAAGTAGTAGTAGGAAGGCAGGTTCGAACCTGTAACGCAAAAAGAAAAAGGAAGTGAAAAAAAAGCGAACGGTTTAGTCGCCACGCCCACCGCGACATACGACGCAGCCACCGTTCGAAATAAGTTTAGTCATTACAAGGCGTATAATGACTTTGCAAAAATGTTGACGAAAAATCTTACCCCTCCTTGAAAAAACCAGCTCAGTTGACGGTCAAAGAATTAATGTTTTTGGCCAATATTCGGATATTTGTCATTCGAGACACTGAACTTTCACACGATACCACAATCAGATCCATTTTACAATGTTTATTTTTCGTGAATATGTCTTTAAAGTGTGAAATTTGACAATTCATAAACTGTGAGTGATTTTGTATTGCGTATTTCGCATTTTTCGTATTACAAAAATTCAATTAAAAAAACAGAGGATATGCGGTTTGGCATTCACCATACTTAACAAAATTGTCGTCTTTATTTATTTTTTTCGATATTTAAGCATTTATAGAAAAACTCTCTTTTATCGAAAATCTTCAACAAAATGTTGACTGTTTCGCTAAACGACATATCCTTCGGTTGTTTACTTATTTGTTTTTTTAATTAAATTGTCGTATTTTGCAGTTTCCTTCATTCCCAACTTTTGTAACAATCATACATTTTCTTCGTTCGACTATTGTTCGCATCTTTTTGTAAATATGGTTTCAAATCTAGAAACCTAGAAATGTTGAACCAATATCCGGTTCGTATTTAAATTTTCATAGAGAATTTTAGATTCATTCAGACGAAAAAACCCTCGCTGTTTGAATAACTTTTCAAGCCTTGTTAATGTTTTCTTTTTTGTCTTTCTTATTTATAACTAGCGGGGGGTACCGCGTAAAATGCAAATATGTTTATTTAAATCGAATTTTTTTGTTTTTTATTAAATGGAAAAGCAAAATTCAAAAAAGTAAAACTTACCGTGTATAATGAAAATATGTTTACTAGATTGTATTTATTTTTTTTCTTTGTTTCAATAAAAAAGAAAAAAATGAATAAATAAAACCAGAAAACTGATCGTGTTTTTTATTTTTTTTAATGTTGGTGTCGCTGTTAACCAATTTGAATGTCGTCTGATTCCAATAGCGATAGCATAGTAGTAATTGTGCTAATGAAACTCTCAGAAATGCAATGTATAGAAATAAATAATGAATAAGTAACTAAACCGAAAATATGAAGTCAGCTCTCCCCCACCCCCTAGTATCACGTATGAAATCAGTGCAAACATAATAGAAGTATAAAGATAGTAAATAAAATATTAAAGCGACTATTTGGTGCAAGATTTGAAGAACGCTGGCGGCTGACTGTTAAAGTTTATTGTAAAAACTGGAATCCAATGTTAGTTCATTTCGTTTAAGTAATCCTTCGAGTCGCAACCCCCAACCCCCCACAAAAAGAGAAAAAACATAAAGGGGGAAAAAAGAAGAAATGGTACAAGTAACCCACAGAATAACTGGAATGTAAAGGCGCGTTGCACCCGACGGAAAAATGCCAATCTATATTTTTTAAGCAAATAAGAACTTAAACCGGAGTTCCTCATATATTCCCCGGTGGGCGTATCCACAGTGGTGTTAAGTGGTCGCGGGCGGAGTATGAATCGAATAGAGAGAAAAGATTTTACAACTTCCATTGATTCTAACCGATTGTGGCCGTGAACTCTCACCAGAAAAAATATAGAAATGTACGAATATCAAGGCACTGTAAGGGTAGTAGGCCTACAGCACACCTCAGATCCTGTGCTGAAGTGTGGAGACATTACATTTGAATGTAATGTCGTGATTTTTAATCCTATTAAGATCAAACTCACACGGGGAAAAAATGAGTTCATTTTATTTATATAGAAGAATAGATAAAATATATAGAATAGATAGATAGAGAAGATGAGGATTTTTGCTGACATTCATTTTCCCAAAATCTTTCTATAAGAATTCTTTTCTTGAAGGATATCTGGTACTTACAGGAGGGACCATGCGAAGATTGCCGATGTCTAAGTGAAAGCGTTTCTGTGGAATAAACTGGGTTCGATCTTGGCACACCCAGGTTGTCAACCATTGGGCTACCATCACCTCCCTGATGAAATTGTTTTTGTTGTTCCAATTAGTGTTAGCTTGAAGCACTTTAACGAATTCTGAACTCTGTTCCCTTTTTTTAAAAACATATCCACAATAAATAAAAAAATAAATAAAAATAAAATAAAATAAAACATTACTTCAGTTTATTAGGAGCAAGTTCTTCCTTTCTATAAGAATTGAATAAAGATATTTGTATTCTTATTAAACTAAATTTTCAAATTAACGAGCAATATTTTAAAAGAAATATGTAATAAACTAAATCCGCCTTATTGACGGTGGAAAAAATGACATATTTTATTTACCCGCTATCGATTTGTGGAATTTATTTTATATTTTATATACCGCTCTGCAAATTTGTATTGAGCACTGTTTATATCAATATCTGTAACTTACATAGAAGTTATATTGTTACCAGGAGACAATTTGAAAAGATTTTATCCAAAAGTACAACCGATATAATATCTTTAAAATAATAAAAAAAAAATACCATAGTTTCTGTAGGGAAACGCGTGAATTATTTGACTAACACGTGTGGATGATTCAAAGGGTCGATCGTGGAACGAAATGAAAGAGAAAGAAAGAAAAACTGACATGGCGAGACAGTTTGTTTTATGGTGAATAATCACGTGACTGTGAATGTTTATGCAAATGAGACTGATCTATAAAGGCTGACGTGAATTGAGCATGAGGGGAGTTGAGAGAAGGCGTGTTACTTATGCAGACGTGTGAAAGTCAGCTGGAAAGATCGTTGCGTTTGAAGTCGGAAGTTTTGACAACAGTGTCGAATTAACTTGGATCGGTAGAGAGTATGAGTTGTACAGCAGCACATTTCTGATCTCACTCGATGAACATTGTGTGAGTTTCAGTCTTGGTAAAAGGCTCATGTCACTCTTGGAATTTGTACAAAACTGGTCAACTAGCAGATGGTCTGCAACAAACAAAGAAAACCAGTTTTCATTAAACGGAAATGGAATCATGTCGTCTTTTCAAGGGCGAAAATTTATGGGTTCCACACTGTATATTTTATTAATGGGAGATTTCAGCAATAGGAAAAATATGTTTGTAAATACTTTTTAGAGTTCTTGTAAAACAAGGGGGGTTCATTAGTTGAAATATCAAAGGAGTCAGGGTTGATAATTAAGGGCCGTGTGTTACAGGGGTTAGGAAATTGCAAGTAAAACTTGTCCGCTCAATTATATAAATTATATTTCATTAAATGTTGTTAATAAGAGTTAACATTCATCGTTTTTGATATTAAGCGTAAATTCAATGGAAAATTTTGAGAATATTTCGGTGAATAAGTTGTTTTAAATGAGCAGACGACAATGAAGATATTCAAGTAATTTGTGTGTGCGTGTATGAGTTGCATAAGTTGACATGCTAGTAGGCTCTAAGCCTAATGGAGCGGTACCAAGGATGCCGGTCAGTGGATTTCGGCTCAACTGGTTTATTGAAAAAAAAAATCTGGCTTTTTAAGGGACCGAAGTGGCTCCCAGGAAGATCATTTCAAATAAATCCAGAAAGTTCTCTGATTGGTCCAAAATATAATTATTTGTTTTTATTATGGATAGTGTATGTGCAGACGATGTGCGCACAAACGAGTTTAGTCATTTTAGTTTGGACACTGAGGTACAAACATCGGCAGCTACTCATGTTATAGAAAAAAGCTATGTATTGAAGGCTTTGGAAGCTATTAAAAAATAATTTAATAAAAAAATTAAATTAAAATTAAAATCTCCCAGGGAACGCTGATTCATGCAGCTAGTAATTAAATAAAGAAAATGTCTTACCATCAATAATTGTTTCTGTAACTTAAATTTTGCAGCATCTTTTTTTTTTTTGTGTGTGTCGTCTGCGTCAGTCATTTTTTTCTAAAGGGAGATAACTCATAAGCGTAAATCTTTCAAGGGAAATGACTCATGCACAGTTTGCATAATGAACAAACCAAATAATGAGCAAAAGAAAGCAAAAAAAAAAAACTAAAAAAAAAAAAATGATGCAATTGTTGTAAAGAAAAAATTTTAACTGGAGAAATATTATCTTTTATCCAAACTTAAACATAAATTAATCGAAAGAGTGACCTGTGTGATGATTTGAGGAGTTTGTTATAATAAAAACAGAATAAAAGGGAAATCTAAAATGAACGAACTAATTTATTCACTGACTCTTATAGATCTCGTGAATCTCACAGATATCTTTTTGTCTTCCCTTTAAAAAAAAAGTTCAGAAAAGTAAAGAAAGTTTAATAGTCCAAGGGAGGTAATTCAGATTATTGTACATCGCTCCTTCTAATTCCAGTTTCATAGTGAGAGTTTTTTTGGTGGTTGAACTTTTCTACCATTCTTTGTATATTTTACTTTGGGGCTTTCTGGGTTAAAAAGTTGGGTATTCTGGTGTATAGTTGACTGCACATCTGTCTGGTCAGTTGGTTCCATTAAGTTATTGTGGCTGTACTCAGTGAATGTCTCTGGTTGTGCTTTGTAGGACAGACACTTCTGTCAGTGTAGCTATTTGAGGAAACTTAATTTGCTCATTTCTTTTTCGAAGATGGCTTCTATTTCTATGAAGCAATCCTGAATCAGTCTCAGACAGGACTGATCTTAGAGCAATAATATCTACTACTTTGGCTGGACTCGTTTTATGTCTTTCAATCAAACTGACTGTCTTTGAGTAACAGCGGTTTGTTCTCTAATTCTATGACGTTTGTCCAAATACATCTTTTGTTTCATTTTGAGCTGAGTATCTGCGTCTTTGAATTTTTCAACATTTTGTTGATAATTTTTATGTTGGTGAGGGAGTGCTAGAATTAGAATCCTGAGTTTCCTATTCATCAACAATTCTGCAGAACTTTGGCCGTGCTGTAGTAGAGTAGTGCGGTAATTAAGTAAATCAAGGTAAGGACCACTTGACTTTTTAAAAAGGTCTTTAACTGTCTGGACAGCATGTTCTGCGTCGTCATTACCTTGTGGATGGTAAAGGCTGCTTGACAAATTCCAGAAAGTTTTTAGATACAAATTGAGGGCCATTGCCACTTATTACCATATCAGATATACCATACTTAACAAATATTTATTTGCAGTGGTTTATAATACAATCCGCAATAGTATTTTCTAGATGAGATATTTCTATCAATCTTGAATAAGAATCCAAGACTATCAGGTATTTGTGGTCATTCAATTCAAATAAATTCATCGTAACTTTTGTCAAGTGTAGTCAGGCAACTTGGTTGGTTGTAATGATTCTGGTATTGTCATCTTTTTTCACACATCCTGCATTGCTCTATTTTTTCTGTTATTTGTTTTGAAAAGCCTGGTCACCAAGCATTACTCCATGCCAATGCTCTACATTTTACCATATCTTGGTGTTTCTCATGAAGACGATCCAAGATGTTTTCTTGAAAATCTGCAGGGATGATCAGCCTTATAAACCAGTAGAGTCTCAGGTGAGGGTCTTGCATAGTGGTTTTAGGCCAGTGGTCCATTTTATGATAATAGTTCATGACTTGACTGCAGATTTTATCAGTGTTGTTTCACTCTTATTCCCTTCAATCTCTTGTCACTAACAGAGATATTTTGTATAATTGAACGGATGAACATGTCAGTCTCTGCCTCCTGCTCGAATTCATGTTAAGTTGGTAGGCTGTTTGGAGCTCTAGATAGAGTCTGCTGTAATAAGATTTTTCCCAGTGGCACGCAGAATCTCAGAAATGAATCTCATTAAGCACATGTGGAAATGCTGTATTCTAATGCTAATAATGGTTTGTGATCTGTTTCAATTATGAACTTATGCAATTTAACCAAGAAGTCAGCAAATTTTTCACAACACCAAGTGACCAGAAGGGCTCTTTTTTGAACCTGAGCATATCTTTGTTCAGTTTAGGTAAGTGATCTTGAGGCATAAAATACAGGTCTCCAGTCATTCCCTTGTTACTGGAGCAGTATTTCACCTAAACCATAGGAAGATGCATCAGCTGAATTTTTTTTGGCTTATCAGCACTATAGTGGAGCAGTACCGGTGCAGAACTCAGATTTTTCTTTCGTGTTAAATGCAGTTTCCTGAGGCTCATCCCAAATCCATGTATTGTCTTTCTTCAGAACATCTCGGAGTGGTTTTGTGATCTCTACTAAATTTTCAGCAAATTTACCAACATGATTTGCCATCCCGTCGCAGTCGTCGCAGTTCAGACTCGTTTTGTGGTCTAGCCATGTTCATGATTGCTTTAATCTTCTCTGGGTCTATTTGGATGCCTTCTTCTGAAATGATTTGCCCAATAAATTTGATTTTGCTAACAGAGAATACACATTTATCATTTAACGTTATTCCTTCCGCTCCCATCCTCTCTAGCACTATGTCTAAACGCTGGTCACGCTCCTTCGGGCTTCTTCCACTGATGAGAACATCATCTACGTCACAGATGAATCTTGGTATTCCTGACAAAATATGTATCATTTCGTGATGAAAAAATTCAGGGCTCAAATTTATTCCAAATGGTAGACGTTTGTAGCAATATCTTTCAAATGGCATAATGAAAGTGGTTAGCTTCTGAGAATCTTCTTGCAACACAATTTGATGAAATCAACTGTTGTAGTCCAGTTACTAAATACTTCGGTTTCATTAAGTTGAGCTAATAACTAGTCTGAAGAAGGGAGAGAGAAATGTTCACGTTTCTCACTTTCAAGTAGAGTTAACAAAAAATCTGATTTTACCATCCTTCTTTGGAACTGCTACAATAGGAGCACACTATTTTTTATTGGGCAGATGATGTCTTCACTTTTAAATCTTTTAAGCTCATTCTGGACTTTTTGTTTCATAGGAAGTGCTAGTCATCTGGGAGCTGTAATCGAAAAAGGTAGAGCAGTATCATCCAAATGTATTTTATAAACATTTTCCAGTTATCCTAGTCCTGCAAATACTTTTGGAAATTTTTCTTTGTATTGGTGATCTCTACTTTCTATAGAGTTGATTTTGCTCAACAAGTTCAAAAGATTTAATTGCTGGTCCATCCAATAATAGTTCCGTTAATTCCTTAATTATTGTTGGTATGAATTTTTTTCTCTATAACAGAGTGTGGCACCTATTTTTTTCAATCACGTTTATTTTGTTCTGACCTTTTGTCCATACAGTCTTTTATCCATCCGCTTTATTATAGGAAAATTTTTCCTAAAGAACCGGTCTGGTACCATGGTCACATCTGCACCTATGTCTAACCTGAAGTTGACTATTTTGCTGCAGATTACTGTGATGACTTATGTTAGCTTGCAAGTCAATTTTTTCTTCTTCTTCACTGTTTTTAATATTTCCCAAATAAATCGACCCTAGGAAAAGATTTCCCCCCCCCTTACTGATTTACTTGTAAATGCAAATGCGTAATATCCTAGCTTTTTTACACTCGTTGCAATTGGCATGAATTGCTGGGCATTCATCTCTGCCATGCGAGGTAACATATCCACAGTGTATGCACTTTCTTTCAGTCATTTTCTTTTCATTCTGAAAATTGTTTGGCAGATTTGCTGTTTAGATGTACAAATATCCTTGAACCATGTAATCACTAAAAGGTACTCTTTTGTCAACACTGGTATCTCACTTAATGTAAACAGAATGTAACAGTTGTGTGTAATCATTATTGTTTTACAAATAAAAAAGAAATAATGCAAGGTGAAGCTTTAAAATGAATATGTTTTATTTTATAATTTAAAATGCAAAACATTGAACAATGAAAATAAAATTTTGTTTTTTATTTTACAAAAGTTTTAAAACGAATTAATGTGTTTTATTTTATAATTTAAAATGCAAAACATTGAACAATGAAAATAAAATTTTGTTTTTTTTATTTTACACAAGTTTTAAAATTAATGTGTTTTATTGCTTTTACAGTAGATATTGTTCTCGGGTACTTATGATGATGTATAGAAACACTTCTTCCTTGTTCCTGCATTTTCACAAGAATTCAATCAAATTCATCTCAAAATTATCTTTCAACCCGATCTTCCTCAGTTTACTCTTGGAATATGCCCATAAACCTATGGTTTGTGTGTGTGTAGTTGGACCTAGTAGATTCACAAAGTTTTCTTTGTGGATCACAGCATCATGATCATATGCCATGATTGAAATTATCAAGGCCTTTATATGCTGCCCAGCCGTCTGAAATGATTTGCATACAGAGATGAACCCACGTTTTAATTATTAGGAATAGCTTGACCCTATCCCTACTCTCAACCATTGTCAAATTGCACAAGTTCGAACCACGTTCAACAGCTCCAAACACCCATATGCCGTTCTTCATCCTTCCTTTATTATATTTTCGTTTAAAGAAATACGACTCGTCAACTTCTACTTCTTTTGGTTCATTCGTGGTTTCATCAATGCTACCTAACATGATGGACTGATTCAACAGATCCTCTTCTCACACCTCTCGGATGAAATTTATCCAATCCACCACTGTATGTGTGCCAGCACCTAATTCTTTCTTAATAACTGTCCGTAGTGCCTCAATGCTCCAACAGATTAATAGAATAAAAATCATTATTTTTATTTTTTAATGGCTTTTTTTCAAAAAAAAAAAAAATCCCTTCTTAATGAAGCAGGACAATTTACAACACTTACATTTTCATATGCTACCATTCGTCCTACTTATTAACTTATATAATTTCTGTAATTTTTCACATTTATTACAAAATCTGCTTTTTAATATTAGCACCATTTCGATCTCATTAGTCAGTGAACAAATATATGTCGATGTCTATTTGCATTTTTTTATTTCCTGAATAGTAAAAGCATGATCTTTGCTGCTAATATCCATTTTCGAAGAATAATTAATAGGAAAATGACCACACGTTAATTGTAATTAAATTTTAATCACATGATTACATTTTCAATAATTACGTGATTAAATTTTACCCATTTAAAATTTGTGAAACATTTCTAATATAGCCATATTCTTCATTTCATAAATGTAAATAAATTTCTGTGTGTGAGATATCGCTGTTGACCGAAAGAGTCAGTGATTACATGGTTCGAGGATATTTGTACAACTAAATGGCAAATCTGCCAATTGTTTTTCTAAATATGCGGTGTATTTTGTGCGAGCCTTTTCTAGTCTCACACAAAAACACGCCTTCACATTTCAAACCACGTTTCTTGTCATACACATACGCGCACACAAACATATGTGCGCACATACACACACGTACATATATTCACGTTCACGTACATACACTCATATTCATGTGCATAGACACACACGCTAACGTACACACATGTACGCACATATACACGCACACGTACGCACACATAGGCAACGTCACTTCCCCTTTAAAGGAAATCCACACATGTGTAAGAGACTTGAGCTGTTTCCTCCTTTTCGATTCAGCTTTCGAGCTGAGTGGTCGACGGACCAACAGCTCCCTTTCTGGGGGGAGGGGGGCGCCTACGCGCCTCACCTCACCTGCTACTCTGTGTGGGGCAAGAGCCAACTGACAGTACGTACAACTTACACACTTTCTATCTCCATGGCCTGGATTGACTTTCTCTCTCTCTCTCTCTCTCTCTCTCTCTCTCTCTCTCTCTCTCTCTACAACAATAGACTCTCCCTCTCACCAGCTAACAGTAAGAGATGCGCGCCAAACTGGATTGACTTTCTCACTCTCTCTCTATCTCTACAACAATAGACTTTCCTTCTCACCAGTTAACAGCGAGAGACGCCTGCTAAACTAAATGCGTACTGTACCCTTTTCTTTCATTTGTTTCTTCATGAAATAAATTCTAGTTCGTTTATTTCAATTTAATACGTTGTTCATTTCTTCCTCAAAACAATTCATTTTTCATATTTTATACGACTGGGGGATATATATATATAATATATCCACCAGTCTGCTACATTTTGTGTATCTGATTCATGTGTCGAAGATATAACTTGTGACTGTTTCTTTGAGGTTTCATGTGTTCTACCAATTTGCAGGCATTTATCTAAAGTTAGTGTTTTATCTGCTTCAATTTTTTCAGTAATCGTGCATGATGGAAGACCCTAACTTTCAAACACACTGGCAGATAATGCCTGCGTCTGTCAATTGAGGTATGGAAGCACAACATGGTACAATAGCTCATGTGTATTAGTCACTGCATTCAAGGTTTTTTCTTATTATTTCGGCCGTTTTCATTATTGTTATCCGTTGTAATGTCTCAGCCATCCCTTTGATTCCAATCTCTCCTATTTTCAAAGTTTTTTGGGATTGTCCCTAGTGCTCCTACTATTATTAGTATTATCTTTACTTTTTTCATCTTCCATATCCCCTGGAGCTCTCTGGCCAGTTCTGTGTATTTGCTTTGCTTCTCTATCTCTTTAATCTTCATCCTGTGGTCTGCTAGAACGGTGAAATCTAAAATCTGGCAGGACTTTTCCTTCTTGTTAATTTTCACAATATCTGGTCTTCTTGCTTGGATGGTTTTATCTGGTTGTATATCAATGTCCCATAGGATTTTGTGACTTTCATTTTCAAGTACTGCTGCCGGTTTGCATTTCTACTATTTGCCAAGGTGTAGTTGCTTGCATAATTCCCTGTGTACTGCCTTCCCCACTTGATCATATCTACTATTGTATTCTTTTAGGGCTAGTTTGCTGTATTCACTTATTATGTGATTTATTGCTTTGTCTCTTTATCTACAGAGTCTGCATTTGCTGTTTTGCTGTCTTATTGTTATTTGCTTTGATGTAGTTGGCACGTTATCTTGTGTTGCTGTTATTAGGTATTCAGTTTCTCTATTTAGTTTTCTTTTTCGTACCCATGTTAAGTGTTTTTATTAGTTTCATATATTCTTATCCTTATCTATATAGCCTTTTCTCTCCATGCTTTTCTTTTCTCGTCTTATTCCTTGCTTCTCTGTTCTCTGCCTTGTTCGTTTTTCAGTGTCTCTTTTTACTGTAATAATTCTTTCAGTGTTCTCTATTATGTATTTTTCGAATTCTTTTTTTTTTGTGTTATTCACACAGTCATCTATACAAACCAGACCTCTTTCTCTGTCTTTTCTTTTCTACATGGTGTTAATCAGCATCATCCTTTAGATGAAGTCCATTGTGCATTGTCTGGGTTTTCTGATCGACATACCTCAGTTCTTCCTTATTTCAACTTCCACAGGCGCCAGCACCCACTATCATACTGCCACTTGAAGGTCAAATGACGGCATTACGGATATTCATGTGTAACAAAATAGCTATTGGTTGATGTTTTAATTTTTAGTCCTGCAGCAAACATACCTTTCATAGCTCAGGCATTAAAGTCAAAGGAAAAAGTAAATTTTAAGCTAAACGTTTTGGTTTCGATTCTTGGTGGCGCACGAGTCATTTTTTTTTTTTTTTTTTTACTTTTTAAATCCTTACTATATATTGGGTCCAATATAATATAAAAATAAATATGAAATTTGCATTAATCAAAATATCATATTTAAGCGTATTTTGCGACTGGGAAATGCCGGGTGGCCTCCTCATATTCCTATAAAGTTGAGTTTTATTCCCACTCTGACATTAGTATTAAAAGCCTACTTTTTCTATTTAAAAATTATTAAAACAAACTTCTTAACATGCTCCGCCACTGATATGCAAGCGACTTATGAAGGGTAACTAATTATGTATTTTTCAAATTCTTTTTTTGTGTTATTCACACAGTCATCTATACAAACCAGTTCTCTTCTCCGTCTTTTCTTTTTTACATAGTGTTAATCCTCTTTGAACTCATCCAGTGGAGGTCTGGTTAGTGCTTTCTCCCTCGATCTTTCCATTCTTCTTGACCCTACACGACTATTTCGTCTGGTGCCAGTTTACGCTAACACGTTTTTGGGGCTGGGGACTGGGGTCACTTACAATTCTACAGTTTACAATGATAATATTTCTTTGCGCTTCACATCTGTACTAGTTTCTATATGTTCGGCTTGCACGTGTAGCTCATATGTATTAGTCTCTGTATTCAAGGTTTTTTCTTAATATTTCGGCCGTTTTCATTATTGTTATCCGTTGTAGTGTCTCAGCCATCCCTCTGATTCCAATCTTTCCCATTCTTTTTTTTCAACGTTTTTCGGGATTGTCCCTAATTCTTTTTCTATTATTAATATTATCTTTACTTTTTCCATATCCCTTTGAGCTGTAATTATTCTTTTGGTGTTCTCAATTATGTATTTTTTGCATTCTGTTTTGGCGCTATTCACCAAGTCATTTATACAAACCAGTTCTCTTCTCCATCTTTTCTTTTCTACATAGTGTTAGTCAGCATCATCTTTAGATGAAGTGCATTGTGCATTGTCTGGGGTTTCTGGTCGACATGCCTCAGTTCTTCCTTATTTCAACCTCCACAGGCGCCAGTGCCCGCTACTGGACTGTCAGTGGCATTTGATATTTGAGTCCATATTTAATCAAGCTCTAGTCCACCAGCTTACAGTTGTAAAATTCTATCCGATCAACAATACGGATTTAGGCAAGCTCGTTCTTCTGCAGATATCCTAAATGTAATCTCTGAATGTATATGCCATGCACTGGATAAATTATTAGAATTTCATGTGTGGTTTGACAAAGAAAGGGAAAGTTGGGCAGTAGCCCTAGATATATATAAGGTTTTTGATACAGTATGGCACGATCGTCTTCTCAGGAAAATCAGATCATATTGTATTACTGGACGAATACTTAACATAATTAAATCCTTCTTAAATAAAAGAAGAATCCAGATTGTCCTGGATGGTCGTACGTCAAAATAATATGATATAAATGAGTATGTACCGCAAGGGTCGATTCTTGAACCTTTATTATTTCTGATATTCATAATCGACCACTCTGATAAAATTGTTTCTGAGATCGGTATATTTGTTGATTACACCAGTATCTATAACAAGCACATCGGGGAATGACCACATATTTAAGGCAATAGCGGAAACCCTAGAGGAAGACTCCCAGTCTCTAGTTGAATGGGGATGAAAATGGATGGTGACATTCAATGCTGCCAAGACTAAGCTTGTTTCCTTTAATAATCACAAGAAACCTTCTCAAACATAAATAGCTATGGCTAATGATACATTACATGAAAGTACTTCTTTCAAACTCCTCAGCTTAACGTTCACAGGGAACAGGGACAGGCACTGAGAGCATTGCCACAGCTGCTGCAAAGAAGGTGGGCTCTCTATACTCTGCTAGAAAGTTACTTACACCTGAAAGTACCCTGTATCTCTACAAGGCCACCATTCGCCTGTGTATGGAGTATTGTTCTCACATTTGAGCTGATGCATCTGCTATTAGTCTCTCCCTCTTTGGCAAGATTCAAATAAGATTTGCCAACCTAGGTCCCAAACTGTCAGCTAGGCTTTAGCCTCTCTTCCATCGACGAAATGCTGCACCCCTCTGCCTATTTTACAAGCATTGTAATGGTAGATATTCTGACGAACTACAAGCCCTTGTAACCCCTCGATGTAAATACCCTCAACAAGCAGCAAAATCCCCACCCTTATACAATAGAGATCCCCAGATACCAGAAATCCTTCTATTCTAGTAGTTTCTTCCCCAGAACTGCTAGACTTTGGTGGTGGTGGTTAATCTATCCAGCGATACTTGGTGTAAAATACTTAAAACATTTTTTTAAATCCTAACCTAAGAGTTTGTATGCTTAATATCGTCTGCCTTCTTACATATTTTTATGGCTTTCAAATAATAAACTGCTTCGGCAATTTATGGGACGAACTAGGAATTCTCGGTAATCGTGAAGAAAGAGAGAGCCTGTTTCCTCTGTTTGACTATAGGTGGTGTTACTGTCTCTCCACCCAGTTACGGAAGCACAAAATGTATATAATGGCACCCTTGAAATAAAAATAAATGTTTTTGTTATATTTTAATTTTAAACGTTTTTTTTGTTTTTCTGCAAACATATTTAAGTTTTTTTTTTTTCAAACATATTTAGTTTTTTTTTGTTTTTTTTGTTTTTGTTTTTGCAAACATTTACGTTTTGTTGCTTGTTTATTTTCAAACATTTACGTTTTTTTTTTACTTTATTTTTTTGCAAGCATAAACTAAATGTTTTTGCTATATTTTTCTTTTAAACATATTTATGGGTACAACCGTTTTTCCGCGAGTATTTTTTACGCTCTTATAATAATAAAAAAAAACAACGTTTTTTCTTATCTTTTTTTTTATGGACCCCCTCCCTTTTTTCTTAATTTTTCTGCACTTATTTTACCTTTTCCGCGAGTATTATATATATATATATATATATATATATATATATATATATATATATATATATATATATATATATATATATATATATGAATAAGCATATTGTAAAACCTGAAAGACTTGAAACTACTATTAAAAAATAGCGCGGTGCAATAAGTGCATAAGCAAACATTTCTAAAAGAAAAACATTTAAAAAATATTTAGTTTATGCTTGCAAAAAAAAAAAAACAACAAAAAACAAAAAACAAAAGAAAAAAAAAAAAAAAGTAAAAACAAAAACACGTAAATGTTTTAAAATAAACAAGCAACAGAATGTAAATGTTTGGAAAAATAAAACTTAAATATGTTTGCAAAAACAAGAAAAAAAACGTAAATATGTTTGAAAAAAACCCCAAAAAACTGAAATATGTTTGAAAAAAAAAACATGTTTAAAATTAAGATATAACAAAAACATTTATTTTTATTTCAAGGGTGCCATTATATACATTTTGTGCTTCCGTAACTTGGTGGACAGACAGTACAGTAACGCCACCTATAGTCAAACGGAGGAAACAGGCTCTCTCTTTCTTCACGATTAGCGAATTCCCTGCTTTGGCGCGGAACTGACTTCACAAGAATTGAAATTATTGTCGATATGTTTTCTTAATAATAGCTAGTTCTATCACTTTAAAAAATGAATATAAAAAGAAAAAATAACGTAAAATTACTTGGTAATCGTGAAGAAAGAGAGAGCCTGTTTCCTCCGTTTGACTATAGGTGGCGTTACTGTCTGTCCACCCAGTTACGGAAGCACAAAATGTATATAATGCCACCCTTGAAATAAAAATAAATGTTTTTGTTATATTTTAATTTTAAACATGGTTTTTTTTTGGGGGGGGGGGGGGTGCAAACATATTTAAGTTTTGTTTTTGTTTTTTCAAACATATTTACGTTTTTTTTTTTTTTGTTTTTGCAAGCATATTTAAGTTTTATTTTTCCAAACATTTACGTGTTGTTGCTTTTTTATTTTAAAACATTTACGTTTTTTTTTTTTTTTTTTTTTTTTTTTTGCAAGCATAAACTAAATATTTTTGAAATATTTTTCTTTTTGAAAAGTTTGCTTATGCACTTATTGGTACCGCGCTATTTTTTAATAGTAGTTTCAAGTAAGATTCAGGTTTTACAATATCCTTTTTCAAATATATATATATATATATATATATATATATATATATATATATATATATATATATATATATATATATATATATATATAAAATACTTGCGGAAAAGGTAAAATAAGTGCAGAAAAATTAAGAAAAAAGGGGGGGTCCATAAAAAAGAGAAAAGAAAAAACGTTGATTTTTTTTATTATTATCATAAGAGCGTAAAAAATACTCGCGGAAAAACGGTTGTACCCATAAATATGTTTAAAAGAAAAATATAGCAAAAACATTTAGTTTATGCTTGCAAAAAAAAAAAAAAAAACGTAAATGTTTAAAAATAAACAAGCATCAAAACGTAAATGTTTGGAAAAATAAAACTTAAATATGTTTGCAAAAAAATAAAACTTAAATATGTTTGCACAAAAAAAAAAAAAGAAAAAGAAACATGTTTAAAATTAAAATATTACAAAAACATTTATTTTTATTTCAAGGGTGGCATTATGTACATTTTGTACTTCCGTAACTGGGTGGACAGACAGTAACGCCACCTATAGTCGAACGGAGGAAACAGGCTCTCTCTTTCTTCACGATTACCAATTACTTTAACAAGTAAATAAAATAATAAAATAAATAAACGTGTTATACAAAAGCGATTTTTAACTTTTCTTACAAAATTATCTTACCGTTATTATTACACAAGTATTTTTGTTTGACTTTTTTTTTTTTTTTATGAATAAAATATTCAATCAATTCACAACTTTTAAAAATTTCGAATATTTTTTTTATTTATTATATACTAATATAAATTGTCATGTGTAATGAAATAAAGAAAGTGGACAATTTGAATCTTAATTATTGGTCTAAGGGAGGTAACTCTATTTTACTAAAGTATTTGGGAAAATCATTTTTTCTTACAATTACGTGAATATTTGGTTTAACGAAAATTACAATTTTGTTATAATTTTTATAAAACTTTGTTACATTAAATAAAGTAGTTGAACCTCTCTTAAACCAACAAGTTAAGATTCCGAATTGCCTGAAACTCTCTTATCGTCAAAAACTGTTTTGGAAAATTTGTAGCGTCAACTTTTTTGGCATCGTATGCGCCAAGCATTTTTCTAAAGGGAGATAACTCCTAAGTAAGATTAAATGTTTCAAGGGAGATTACTTATGCAAAACTGGTATTATGGACACATCAAAGAAATAAGAAAACTAAAGCTCTTCTAAAGAAAAAAGTTTAAACTGGAGAAATATTATATTTTATCTAAATTTAAATATCAACTTATTGAAAGAGTGATCTATTTCAGGTATAAAGTTTCAAGAAAATCAAAATATAGTGTGCTTTTAATTAAAAAAAAAATAACTAATAAAAAGGGTTTATTTACTCTAAATTCTAATTCTACATTTTGACGATTATATTTTAAGTTTGAAAAATATCTGCAAAAAAAAAAGAAATTAAAAAAAAATCAAGATTTTATAGTCAGGAATTATTTTCCTTTATAAATTTAACGTAAAATGAACCCCCTTTTCTGGCCAGTTATCGGTGAAAGTAGACATGCAACTGCTTGGATTTTTCAGTTTCTTTATTGGGAAAAGACAGGGTAGGGAGGGGCTTAAAAATTGTGACCATTTTTTTTTTTTTTTACTTATCCAATTTAGTTGGGGGCAGGAGGACTAATAAATAGTTATTTTATTTTTTGTGGTGAGGGGGATTAAATTAACAACCACCTGCAAATAAAAACAACCATAACCGAGGGCTGGGCTAAAACACATTTTTAGATTTAGGTGTATGCGGATAGGAGCCATCGAAATGATGTAAAGTACTCATATTTGATTAAATAAAAATGACGATAACAAACGTATACATAAAAATTAAAACATTTAGTACTTCTGCAGTTTACAGATAAAGTGGGAATAATTATGGTATTTATATATATTATTCCTTAATTGGAATTCATTTTTGAGATGAGCATTATATATTAATTTATTTTTATTTCAAACTATTATTCTCATCTTTATTAGTTGTTGTTTTTTATGTTATTATTCAGAAACTTTTTCTTAACATGATACTGTAAAAATTGAATTTCACTCGATCAAAAAATGGTACGGTTAATAAACTGCAGAAATACCAAACATTAAAAATCATTAAAAATTTTTTAATCTTAACAAAACAAAACAAAAAACAAAACAAAACAAAAAAAAACACTCCATAGCATTATTTACATGTTTTATTTTTTAAAGCAGAAATAAACGTACATCAAATTAGTTTAAAAAAAATATATGCTCCTTAACCAAACTATTATAAGCTAACTTAACCCACACATTTATCCATCACACACAAAATAAAATTTCCCTTCCAGAATTGAAAAAGTAACTTGAAATTAATTTTTAAGGTACTGTTTGTTTATTAAATTGTATTGAAAGTACAGAATATTAAACAAAGCTCCTTTCTCCCTATATTGAAAATGAGTTTTTAAATAGTTACGAAGCATCACCACTTATCAAGGCCAAGACGCCACTCGAGGACAAGGGTTAAAGAGCGTACAGTAGACAATTGGACAATAAAGTAATCGTTAGTAATGGAAATTCCATAATAAAAATCATTTCATCTCACCACAGCCAACATGCAATCCAAATCTGACGTTGAAAAGTTATTTTTTTATTTTTTTTTTAAATTTTTTTTTTTACAAAGGCATCACCACATTATCAAGGCCCAGAGGCCACTCAAGGATAAGGGTTAAAGAGTGTACAGTAGAAATTGGTCAATATAGTAATCATTAGTAATGAAAATTTGGTAAATTTAATAACTTATATGGAACGGCTCATCAAGAACTTATTTACTTTAGACTTGAACACAACCATATTGTAGTCAGCCGGAAAGCAGGAAAACGGAAGACAATTCCACAGGCGTGCAGTTCTAAGAAAGAAGCTTTGTTCATGGAATCTACGTTTAGGTTTAGGCACAGATAAAGAGTGGGGGAAATTATTGATAGTGTTTACAGCTAGACGAGTGTTTCTTGTGAAAGTTTGGCGAGAGGGGACCATAGATTGAAGCTCAGTTGAACACTTTCCATGAAAATAACGATAAAGCAGAGACAAACTTGCAACATCTCTTCTGTGAGATAGAGGTTGCAAGGAGGAGAACTGTTATACTAAACAAATAAGACCATCATGCTATATGCACTACAAGGCCTAATATAAGCATCGCCTTACTATTTTACCTGAGTGTTAAAACATACACAATCCTTTTAATATACTTTAACTATTTTCTATAAATGTTATTCACATATAAAACAAAGAGGCACACACATGCACACAATCTTTGAAGAAAATCAAAAAAACAACTATTACTAGCTCCCAGATAAATTTGTCCAAATTTTATAATAATAATTTTATACCACCAAAAGTGTACACACTTAAAAAAAAAAAAAACGAAAAAGAAAAAAGGTTAATAAAAGGATTAATCACCTTATAGATGAACTAAAAAAAAAACAAATGTAAAACAAACAGCAAAAGGGCGCTCTCGTTGTGTGATTGAGGGTAATGTTTATTTATTCAATTGTATTGAAAGTACAGAATATTAAACAAAGCTCCTTTCTCCTTATATTAAAAATGAGATTTTAAATAGTTACGCTATTTCAGTGAATTGAAGAATTACTTAAAAAGTCAATATTCCTGCAAAAATTTTATTTTTCAAAAAAAAAAAAAAAAAAAAAAAAAGCTGAGGGGGGTGGTATTTGAAGCAGGACAAAAATAAAATGGATAAATAAAAATGCCCTAAATAAATTTTTTGATAAAAACAAAAACAAAGTCCATCCTGAGTTTAAGTAAAAAAAAAATAAAATAAAATAAAGAATAAGTAAAAAAAAAAAAATAAATAAAATACAGGATGGAAGGATAAAATTGTCGCCATAGAAAAGATTACATGATTCCATTTCGGTTTATTAAAACACAGTTTTCTTTTTTGTAGCAACCACCTGCAAACATCTACTAGTTGGTCAGTTGTGTACAAATCCCAAGAGTGATAGGAGCCTTTTATCATGTCTGAAAGTGATATAATGTTCAACAAACGAGATTGGAGATGCGCCACTGTACAACTCATGCTCTCTATTGGTCCAAGTTATGACAATAGGACCATTGCCAGCACCCTCAAAATGCAAATTCGGATCTTTCAACACTTGAGAGCACAGCTCAACGAAGTTGCCGGCCACGGTTATGGTCTTTGGTGTGGTTTCAAGTGAGGGCCAAATCATGCCATCTCACATCTTCAAAGTCGGCTTGAAAGTCAACACCAAAATGTACCTGGATGTGCTGAAGAGTGTGGTGATCCCCTGGTGCAATCAAGTAGTCTCTGGCAGACCCTGGGTGTGGCAGCAGGACTCTGCGTCAGCCCACAAGTCCAAAGAGACCCAGACTTCAGACTTCAGAAGGAGTCTTACAACTATGTACCCTTCTCTTACTGCCCCCCCTCTTCGAACTGAACCCACTGAACTACTTCGTTGGTCATAGGTAGAGAACATCACCAACATACCTCCCACAGCACCAAAGTCAGCCAAATCGCTGCCATCTGCCGAGTATTTGGCGAGCTTCCACCGGCGCTTGCTCCCAGTTCCGGACTGTATCGAGGTAGCGATTAAGACTGAAGGCGGCTACATTGAATAGATGTCTCAGCTCTACCATATAATCAAGTTACCTGAAATGATATTTCCAATAAAAAGTTAAAAATAAAGGTGTAGTGTTGTTTTCGTTTAGGGCAACATTTTTATCGTTCCACGCAATAATCGATTACATGTTTTATTTATTGCTAACATAAGTGAGCGTTTATTTTACGATAAATAAGAATATAAGAAAAGTGATCCCCACTCTAAAATTTTAAGTATTTATTACATCTTTAATTTTTTCTTTACGGACATTATAAGTTGTTTAAATGTAATCTCCTGAAACCGGAGAGGTTAGAATTTGGGGGGAATAAATTACATTGGGTGATATAATAAACATTTACCCAAAACAGATTAATTAATATTTTTTTTAGGGAATTTGAAATTATATATATATATATATATGTATATATATATATGTGTGTGTGTGTGTGTGTGTGTGTGTGTTGATATTATTTTAATTTATTAGTACTCATTAATGGAACAGAAATTAAAATATATTACATATAAAAACAAATTGTAACGTGAATAACATTTCAGGAATGTAACAAGAAATAATAGTTAATTAATAAAATGTTCTTTTCGAAACCAATATGCAAATATGAGGCTCAAGAATTTCTATAAATAGTGTCAATTATGAATCCCAATCAGTCATTGATAGTCCTTGGTTTGGTGTGTCACTAACGGACCAAGTCTCTTGAGGAAATCGCGTGCGTCAATGCCTATCGTTCCATTCATCTCAACGGCGATTGGCTGGAACACAAATCTGGTAAGAAAACCGACATATTTGCATTACTTGCAATTCTCTATTGACGCTGTTTAATGTTCATATTTTTTGCTGATTCTTTCACAAAAATTTGTGCAAAAATGTTGACACAAGTCGCATCTCATTTATAAATTCGACATCAATTAAATTTAAAATCGCAGTAAAACTCCTAAAAACCAGCAATGTACATCAGAAATATTATTGTTATTTCAAAAACTAATTAAATAATTTCATTCGTTATTTATATTGTCCTAATGTTATAAAGTAATATTAACGCTTCATGACATTACAAACAACATGTTATATAGCCATCAATGTTGTGCCTTTCACGTATGTATAAATTAATGCTTTCATTCACATTTTTGTCTTCTTTTAACCAAACAACAACATGTTATATATCAATATCGTGTCTTTTCATTGTCATTGTGTGTATATAATTGTTTACGTTATAAACTCAGCAATGTTCGTGTCGTTAGATGTATGGAGTAAAACGATAAAATTGTCACCCTACAGATAACAACACTACAGATTTATTTTAAAATTTTTATTAAAAATAAATTAAGTCAGGTAACTTGATTATGCAGTAGAGCCTACATCTATTCAATGTAGCCGCCTTCAGCCTTAATAACCGTCTCGATACGGATAGGGAACTGGGAGCATACCTTTTCCACAAGTGTTGGTGGGAGATCGGTGAATACTCGATGGATGGCGGTGATCAGGCTGGCTTTGGTGTTGTGGGAGGTCATGTTGGTGATATTCTCGACGTATGATCAAACGAAATAGTCCAGCAGGTTCAGGTCGGAGGAGCAAGGTACAAAGTCGTAGCACTTCTTCTGAAGGCAAGTCGGGGTATCATTGGACTTGTGGGGATAACCACACTCTTCAGCACATCCAGGTACACTTTGGTATTGACTTTCAAGCCGACTTTGAACATGTGAGGTGGCATGATGTGGCTCTCACTTGAAACCACACCAAAGACCATAACCGTGGCCGGAAACTTTGTTATAATCACCCTGGGCATGTCTTTATTATTTGTTGCAATCCAGTGATCAAAGAAGGAACACTCAGATTTTAACAAAAGTAAACATCTTTATACAGCCTAACATCACAAGTGCATGTTAGGAGTTGTGAAAGATGATAAGGTACGTGCAAACATAATTGTGTGCTTAAATGGATAACACATGTACGAACATAAATGTGTGTGAAAGGTGATAACGTACGCACGAACAAATGTGTTAACGGTGATTACGAATATAAATGTGTTAAATATGATGACGCATATACAGATGTAAATATGTGAAAGGGTATAATGTATACACGAACATAGCTGTGAAAGGTGATAACGTACGTACGAACAAAATGTACGTGTAAGGTGATAATTTACATAGAAACATAAAAGGTGAGCGCAATGTGATAACGTACGTACGAATATAAATGTGTGAAACTCATAATGTATGTACAAAAAATATATGCATGTGAAAGATGATAAAATACCTAGAAACATGTGTGTGAAAGGTTATAATTTACATATAATCACAAACAATGAGAGTAAAGGATGTAAAAGGTATGCGAAACGTACAAACATATTATTTATGTGAAAGGTGATAACGTACGTACAATAAGAAATATATGTGATAGGTGATGACGTACGTCGATAAATAAATGTGTTAAAGGTGTAAACGTACGTATAAAAATAAATGTGTATGAAATGTGATAATGTACGTACAAACAAGAATCTGTATGAAATATAATAACGTACATACACACATATATGTGTGAACAGTGAAAACATGCGCACAAAAATAATGTGTGCAAATGGTTATAAACTATGTGTGAAAGGTGATAACGTACGCACGAACATAAAAAAATATGTGAAAAGTGATAACGTACGTGCAAACATAAATGTGATTTCTTACTTATTGAAGATTGTTATACCGGCCTTCCTTGAACAGAGGAGTTTACACCGATTAGCACTATAAATAGCGCTAGTAATTCCAACACCGGTGAGAGAGATGCGACTGCACTTCAACTGTTAGCCGAGTGCCCAGCAGATATACACGCTTTCCTATCTTTGTACATTATTGTTAATACACTTGTTCTTTAACCGACCCTTGACTTGATTGTTCTTATTTTCACTGTTGTTCCACGACACAACAGATTGGCGACAAGGAATCGAAACGACCGTCACTGCAGAGAATCACCAAAAGTGATTGAAATAAAGATTCATAAAATCTTTACGGCAGAACACCTTCGTCATTTAAACAGATATTTGGATACGCAAGGATTAACAGTGAATTAATTACTACAATAGTAATTTGGCGACGGGAAAAAAAACTTGCTACCAAAATCTACAGTGAAAAATGCGAATGTTGGCAATTATTTTATAATTGAACACACCAAGTGTTTTAGAAAGGGAGAAAGGGGTTCATTTTTTTCTTCACCAGAAGCCATTTTTCCTACGGTAAGAATTTTCTTCTGCAAAGTTAAATGTCTAGCAAATACCGTGTAAGCTTATCGTTATTTCGATAACATCTGGGATTTGAAAAAAAAAAACAACAAAAACACGCTTGACTTTGTCAAGAGAAAAAGAGACAGACCGTTAAAAATAATTATTCGCGTACGTCATTTGTGCTTAACAAACACGTAAAGAATCAAGTCAGTTTTTGCAAAAGGCAAAGAGGGTAAAAAAAAATTAAAAGTTTCCCATACAAATTCGTCGAATATTTAAAGCGACGGATTTTATTTTTGCTACGTAAAAACGCGTACAAATAAAAAAAATGTTAAACAAATGTTATTTCGCTGGATTGTTTCTAGTGAGACTAGAAATATAGTGTTCAACAAATTAAGTTCAAAAGGACTGCTAAACTGTTTTTCTTCAAACAAAAGAATTGGGAAAGAAAACTTGATTGATTTTTTTTTACTAGGGAATATTTCTTTAATACAAGCGTAACTTGTAAACTGAATTCGTATGATGGATGCAAAATTCAAAGATTCGCTGTTGGAATTGTTCCAATTCCAGGCAGAGCAAAATCTCGCGTTGCAAAAGCAGCAAATTGAACAAGAAGTAGAAAGAGAAGAGAGATTTAAACAAGCATTTGAAGAAAAAAATGCTTCAACAACAAAAACGCTTCGAAGGAATACTGATGAAAACACAGGAGGAGCAAAGAAAAATTCTAGAGGCGACACAGTTAACCAAAGCGGACGATAATCATAACACATTTTCTCAAACAGCTGTGTGGGCCGCTATTAAAAATTTCAGTTATAATACAGAAGACAATGTCACTTTCGTCCAGTACTATAGACGATATGAGGATATTTTTATAACGGATTGTAGTCCCTGGTCAGACGCGAAAAAAGTTAGGCTTTTGTTAAGGAAATTGGGAACAGCCGAGCATAAAAAGTTCGTGAATTTTATTCTCCCCAAAAACGTTTTCTTTCTGCAAAAACGTTTCTTTTCCATAGGCGATATAAATGTATGAATGTTACTAAAAGAGAGGAAGATGACTACACTACTTATGCAAGTATAGTGAACAAGCCTTGCCACGATTTTAAACTGGAGGAATTATTAGCAGATAATTTTAAATGTTTAATATTTGTGCAAGGGCTGGTCTTAAATAAAGACGCTGAAATCAGGCGTCGTGTTTTAAATAAACTCGAAAACGAACCGAATTTAAAACTACAAAACTTAGCAGAAGACTGTAAACGGTTTATTGCGTTGAACCAAGACAGTCGTGACATAGAGAAAAGCGGAGTATCGCATATTACAAAGATCCATCAAAAGAAAAATCTGACTTAAAAAAATAACCAGAGAAAGAAACAGGGAAAAGATCCACCTGGACCATGTTGGAGGTGTGGAAATAAACATTGGTACAATGAGTGTCCCTACAAATTTAAACAATGTGACAACTGCCATCAGTAAGGGTATAAAGCATCGCATTGTAGAAAAAATCTGGTAGAAAGACATCCATTAAACTTACGAAAATTGAACCTGAGGGGGAAAATATCCGGAAATATGTACAGGTCAAAATGTTTAAAAAGAAAGTATGGCGACAGCTTGATAGTGGGGTTGACATTTCCATTATTAATGTACAGACATGGAAGAGGCTTGGGAGACCCACTATGATTAAATCACATAAAACGGCGAGACGCGTCAGTGGTGAAAAATTACCTTTTAAGGAGAATTATTGACAGGGCCTAAAAAGCAAGAATTTTTGCCATACGAAAATCAAACAACCTCTTTGGAACTGATCTGTTCGAGAATTTTAGACTATGGGATCTGCCTTTAAACTCATTTTGCCAAAAAGTTGAGGATTCGAATGTGGAGACAGAAAAACTTAAGAGGGAGTTAAAAGTAATTTCCTAGACGTATTTTCAGGCGGTTTGGGAAGGTGTACAAAAGTGCTAGCAAAATTTGATGTAAAAGTAAATGAACAGCCAGTGTTCAGAAAGAAAATAAATGTTCCATACGCTGCTATAGAACAGATAGACGGTGAATTAGAAAGACTCGAAAACATGGGTGTCATCGGAAAAATTGATCACAGTGAGTGGGCTACACCAACGGTTTACATCAAAAAGAAGAGTAAGGAGATTTGGGTTTGCGTCGACTTCGCGACAGGCTTACACGGGGAATTACAAGATCACCATTATCCTCTTCCGAGCCGTGAAGAGATATTTGCGAAATTGAGTGGAGGGAAATATTTTTCTAAAATCGACCTCAGTGACGCGTACTTACAAGTTCCATTCGATGAGGAGTGTTCAAAGATACTATGTATTAATACCCATAAGGGATTGTACAAGTTTAACAGACTTCCTTTTGGGGTCAAAATCGCCTCTACGATTTTTCAGCAAATTATGGGCATTATGGTAAATGGGTTGGATTTCGCAGCAGGGTACCTGGACGATGTGTTAATGAAAAGCGCTAGCAAAGAACAACACAAAACTCATGTAAACCAAGTATTCAAAAGGATCCAGGATTATGGATTTAAAGTAAAACAGGAAAAATGTACATTTTTCATGGAGAAAATAAAATACTTGGGGCAAATCATCGATAAACATGGGAGAAGGCCGGATCCAAAAAGATCGAGTGCAATAAAGAATATGCCTGCTCCAGAAAATATTGCGTCTTTACAAAGTTTCTTAGGTTTGACAAATTACTACAATGTATTTGTGCCAAATATGCATAAACTAATGTCGCCTTTAAATGAACTGTTAAGGAAAGACCAAAATTGGTCTGGACGCAAGAGTGCGAAGAAGCATTGCGGGAAATTAAAGAGACTTTAACGTCTGACTTGTTTCTGGCACATTATAATCCCAAGCGTGAAATTATAGTTGCAAGCCATGTCAGCTCCTATGGCATAGGAGCATGCATTTTACACAAAATGGATGATGGAAAAGTGAAACCAATAGCACATTCATCCCGATCCCTTTGGCCAGCCGAAAAGAACTACTCACAAATTGAAAAAGAGGTGCTAAGCATTATATTCGCGGTAAAGAAATTTTATCGTTTCCTGCACGCTAGGCAATTTCTGTTACAAACAGACCACAAACCATTATTAATGATTTTCGGATCGAAAAAAGGACTACCACAACATAGGGCGAATAGACTCCAAAGATGGGGTACCATACTTATGAATTACAATTTTCAAATGAAGTATGTACCATCTAAAAATTTGGTCATGCAAACGGGTTATCGAGGTTAATACCTAATCAGACAGAACCATTGGAGGATATGGTAATAGCAGCCATTCAAGCGGAAGTTGAAGTAAAAAAAACGTTATGTGACACAATAAGAGAACTTCCAGTAACGCTTGATGAGATTAAGAGTAAGGCAGAGGTGGACGAATTTATTATACGCACGAAAGAAAGGATCAACAATAACGAACTGGATGAAGAAATTTATTCAATTTGCGATAATGTCCTGTTATATAGCGACAGGGTTGTAATTCCTGCGGCATTACAGAAAAGAATGCTCAAGGAATTCAATGTAGGACCTCCAGTTATATCAAGAATGAAAAGCCTTATGCGCTTTTTCGTTAATTGGTCAAACATGAATAAGAATATAGAAAGAAAATTCAGGAAGTGTAGAGGATGCGCATTAGCTATGAAAGTTCCTCCGACTCAATTAGGATCGTGGGTAAAACAGGACCGACCTTGGTCTAGGATTCATTTAGATTTTGCAGGACCGCTAGATGGGTTCTACTATCTCATTGTTGTAGACAGCCTATCTAAATGGCCGGAAGTATTAAAATGTAAGAATCCCAAATCTGAGGTAACTATCGACTTCCGGTATGAACTATTCGCTATGTTTGGAGTAATAAACTGCATTGTTACAGAAAATGGAACGCAATTTACGTCTACCGAATTTAAACATTTTTGCGAGGATCATATAATCGAGCATATAACCATTCCGCCATACCACCCAAGAAGTAATGGACAAGCAGAGAAATTCGTTGACACATTCAAGAGAGCTCTGAGAAAAGCTAGTGGGTCGCCGACGGATAAGTTTTTACAAGTTTACAGAGATCACTTTGAATGCAAACATCGAAATGTCGAAGACACCTGCTGAGGTTATGTTCGGACGCAAGGTTAGATCGATTTTTCACAAGTTGTTACCAAACCAGGATAGGCCAAACCTAAAAAAAAAACGATAGCAAAAAAACGGTATAAAGTTGGCGAAAGAGTCTTCTACAAGATTCACAAAAATAATAAGACTTTCTGGGAGTCCGGCATTGTTGAGAAACAAATAGGCAACATGGTCTACATGATTAAGGGACCAGACTTCGTGCACAAACGTCACACTAACCAAATTCGGAAAAGATACTCGAACAATGAGGTGACCAAATTGCCCGAGGAGGACATCATGGACACAGTGTTTGATACTTTTCAGGTGCCCATACCAGAGACAGTTCCGGTGAACATAAGATCAAACAGAAAACAAAAATCAACAGAAATGATTAGGGTGAATCCAAAACAAAAACGTTATTAATCCCAGACGGGATATTTTCAAAGGGAGGGGGTGTTATACTGGCCTTCCTTGAACAGAGGAGTTTACACCGATTAGCACTATAAATAGCGCTAGTAATTCCAACACCGGTGAGAGAGATGCGACTGCACTTCAACTGCTAGCCACGTGCCCAGCAGATATACACACTTTCCTATATTTGTACATTATTGTTAATACACTTGTTCGTTAACCGAACCTCGACTTGATTGTTCTTATTTTCACTGTTGTTCTACGACACAACAAAGATGAAAACCGAAGAAATTTTAAGTCCATGAAATGGAAGGCTCATTTCGTTTTGGATAAATCCTCAAACAACAACAACAAGGATTATTTTGGTTTCAAAATTTGTGAAATGGCACTACGTGTCGAACAACTTGAAAACGCCATTGTTACTATTGCATGAGGTGAAAACAACATCACGTGACTACGCGAAAGCACGAACGTATATTTCAGTAAGAAAATGCTATCGTGCGCTCGCGCATATTGTAAACAAAGGCGGTGAAATGGCGCAAAATAGTGCGAGAGTCCAGGGGTAAATACCATGCAAACGGTCAATTTGCGACGGATGTAAATGCCGGATTCGTTTTCAGCGGCCTCAATGGTCGGCGTTTTGTTACAGTTACAATAAACATTTTCCACAAAAATATTTAATTATTTTTAATTCAAAATCTTGGTAGTCGAATGGAGTTGTCTCGTAACCTTTATAATAGTGAATTACCAAATTCACGGTTGTCTGCCCTTGAATTCTAACATATTCTAAGGAATATGGCGGTTCCCTGCCCCCTCATCTCGCTCGTAATAAAATTCAATTTTCTTAGAAAGAAAACGGAAACTTGATCAATTTACATGATTTTTGGAATATGATATATTTGTTTCATAACGGGTAAGTACATCATAAAGATTTGTCTGTATTTTCTGTATTTTTTATTTTTAGGTCGAAACCTAAATAAGAACCCAAAATTAATTATTCAATTTTTGGTATTAATACAGAATACGGGACGTGCTGAAATAATTATTTATTATTTAAAAACACATTTGAACTAAATTATCCAACAGTTATTTTCTGTAAGTTTGATTTAAAATGATATATTTCTGCTCTAGTAACTTTGTATTTAAATTGTTTATTGGTTCGCCGACAAAGGAGGGATTGGATCTCGTAATTCACTCCCGTTCGTTCGCTCGTCTGTTCGTTTGTTCGCACTTTTCTCAATAATCATGCCCTGGATGTTTTAAAAATTTTGCACAAACATTAGTCATGATGAAAGTAAATTTTTGCAGGAACAGATTTTCCGGGATAACTTTGGTTGTCCCACTAGAGCGTATCATAGGGTTAAAATTGCCCATAAATCGTTCGGTTGTTCACATTTTTCTAAATAATGACGCCTTGGATTTTTTTGACAATTTGCACAAACATTAGTCATGGTGGAAGTAAACTTTTGCTAGAAGAGATTCTAACTCTGATTGTGCTCCTAGGGGCAATTATAAAGGTAAAATTGTCCCGAAATCGTTCGTCTGTTGTTCGTTCGCACTTTTCTCAATAATCATGCCTTGAATCTTTTGAAAATTTTGCACAAACATTAATCATGGTGTACGTAAATCTTTCACTCATGGAGGGAACTCCGCATGCTCGGCTTGTTTAATTTAAATCGTTTTCATCAGAAAAATTATTTATCGTTCGATTTTAATTTGTTTATTTATTTTTTTTGTTTATTCTTTAAATTTATAATTCCGTTTTTGTAGTATCCGTATATGTTAGGTAATCGAAAAGAGGGGATGACTTTCGAAAACATCGGCGAAAAAGCGACTCCCCTACCTGTATAAAAGTGCCCAGCTGAGGGTGAAGAAAGTAATGTTTTTAGCCAATTTTTCGATATTTGTCGTCCGAAGAGTCGAGCTTCAAAACGATACCGATCTCGTAAGAATCCGTCGTCTCTTTCGAAAGTTTTTGCGAGACATAAATACATACATACATACATACATACATACATACATACATACATACATACATACATACATTTAAACAGACAGATGAGATTTATATTATAGATAAAGTTAAGTTAAAGTATAAATTGAATCGTATTCCTTTTTTTATGATGCAATTAAAAAAAAATTAACATTAAATTTTAAATCCATGAAACAACAAAATGTTTATTTACAGAATGTTATCTCGTAAAAAGCAAAATACAAATTTTCTCTTTTGCATTTAGTCTCATTTTTTAAAATAAACATTGAATAAATTGTTTCAATATAAATCGTGTTTCTTATTTTTGAATTTTACAATGCAAGTTTTAAAGTTTTCTAATGTTTTTGTAAAAAAGCTCTCATCCATTATCGACAGTTTGTGTGACAGATATTGCTTGATATGACCTCAGGCATGACGCCATTTTTCAGTGTACAGGCCCGAATCTATTACATCTATTACATCTATTACATTCACGTCGATCGCCACTCAGTTCGAATAGTAGTTCATTCCACAGACGCAATTACATTTAGCATGTTGGCAATCTTCACATTATCCCTACCGTAATTACCGCATGTATTTCTAGAAAGAATTCTAACTTGAAAGATATCGGGGAAATCAATGCCAACAATAGAATCATCTGGTTCATACGCAATAACTGATTCATTTGTCATTAACATAAGCGACTACTGAATTCAATTAACTCAAAATTGTGTGCACCAGTTATTAAAAAACACCTATATTCAATTTGTACAAACCGTTGTGTATGTTTATAATCTGTTGCCAGGATTATCATACCACTTTTTATTTAACAGATAATTGTTATATCAATATATTTGATCACATAAATTACAAAAGTTAATTCATAAAGAAAATATGTTTTATCTGGTTGCTTTTTTCCAAATGAGTGTATGCATTAAGTATCGCTTTCCTAAATCTTTTCAGTCTGATGGCGTAGATTTATTATTTACTTGTAGTTCAGCTCGGCTTTGTTCGGGCCCTATGTACTGTTCATAACTTTATGTGCATATGTATATATATATTAAAAAGTTTGACTTATTACCAGGTAACCTATATCTAAAATTTCAAGTGTTAAGCCCAAAATTGGCGGAGGACTTTGGTAGAGTCTGTAAAGGTCAACTCTGTAAACTTTGACCTCTTGGCAGCCAAATTTTCGCCAAAAAAACTGATTAAAAAGCTTGCTTGCATGTCTGAATACTCTCTATGCAAAATTTTAAATGTTCAGATCCAAAATTGGCTGAATAATTTGTTAGAGACTGCAACGTCAAATCTTTTGAACTTTGACCCCTAGACAGCAAAATATTCGGGCAAAACCGATAAAACATCTTGCCCTATGTCTGAATACACTTTGTGTAAAATTCCAAATGTCCAGACCAAAAATTGGCTGAGTAATTTGGTAGATACCGCAGAGTTCAATTTTTTAAAACTTTGATTCCAATTTTGACCCCTTAACATTTATTGTTTTGGGGTCAAATTGAATTAAAAAGTTTGATCCATGTGCAAGAAACCTACATTTACAATTTCAAATGTGTAGACCCAAAATAGACGGAGTAGTTTGGTAGAGAAATATACACACACGGACACACACACTGACAGACATGCACACAGACACTTTCACTTTTATAGATATACAGATTAACATTATTTTATGTTTTCTAATGCTCATTAGTAATATTATTCTAATTTTTATATTATGTGTTATTTCATCGTCTCTCAGAGACATAAGACTTTGCATAAATATTAGATGGTTGAACATGTCTGGAGAAAGTTTATTGAGTTTGAATTCTAAACATTCCTTATTTACAATGCTTGCAAATTATATTATAAATTTTTTAAATTGATTAAAGCATGGCCAACGTACTTTTAAAAGTGAATTCCTTTCGACAAAAATCTTTCTGAAAACAAAATGGTTTCCTGAAAAAAAATATCTCCCGACTTTCGATCCTATGTTCGCAGACTCTTCATGTTCAACAACTTCGAATTTTTCAAACAAGAATCGGACTTTTTCTCGTGTAATCGAATAAACTATTTAAAAGATGCCTTCGGAAATATGCTGTAAATCTATTAAAAATGCCTTTGAAAATATGCTGCAAATCTATTAAAAATGCTTTTGAAAATATGCTGAAAATCTATTAAAAATGCATTTAAAAATGCTGCAAATCTATTAAAAATGCTGCAAATCTATCAAAAATGCCTTTAAAACTGCTGCAAATCTATTATAAATGCCTTTGAAAATATGCTGAAAATCTATTAAAAATGCTTTTGAAAATATGCTGAAAATCTATTAAAATGCCTTTAAAAATGCTGAAAATCTATAAAAAATGCCTTTGAAAATATGCTGCAAATCTATTAAAAATGCTTTTGAAAATATGCTGCAAATCTATTAAAAATGCCTTTGGAAAAATGCTGTGAATTGATTTAAAATGCCTTTGAAAATATACTGCAAATCCACTAAAAATGCCTTTGAAAATATGCTGCAAATCTATTAAAAATGCCTTTAAAAATGCTGCAAATCTATTAAAAATGCCTTTAAAAATGCTGTAAATTTATTAAAAATGCCTTTGAAAATATGCTGCAAATCTATTAAAAATGCTTTTGAAAATATGCTGAAAATCTATTAAAAATGCCTTTAAAACTGCTGCAAATCTATTAAAATGCCTTTGAAAATATGCTGCAAATCTATTAAAAATGCCTTTGAAAATATGCTGCAAATCTATTAAAAATGCTTTTGAAAATATGCTGCAAATCTATTAAAAATGCCTTTGAAAATATGCTTCAAATTTCACTCATTAAGAAACAAAACGAATCAGTAATATCTGTTGTGATATTACCTCTGATTTGACTATGTCGGTGGCTTCCTCTGAAGGAGGGAGTTTACAGGGAATATGAAATTCACAAGCGGTCCCCGGTCGAATGCATATCCCAATCATAGGAAGACAACATACAGCAGCTAACATTCTCAAATAGTCACCCATCTGGTATTGGCCAGACCCCACATCCCTTAACTTATGTGATCTTACGAGAACTGGGCTCAATGCAATTATACCATACAATACCTGAATCTAAATTCTCCAAATAAGTTGTTAAAAATTTTAAACAAAATTAGAGTTACTTTCGTCAAAATCACTCAAGAAATGTTGTTCTTGAAAAAGAAGAAGAAAAAAAAAGCTTTTTTTCCACATCTTGACAACGCGGATTTTACTTTGGGTGAAAAATTCCAACATAAAAAAGAGCAAAACCGAATCGTCTTTTTTGTAATTACGTTAACATATTATATATCAACATTAAATGAGTCTCTCGTCGCCAAATCTGTTAAATATAATAAATACACTCGAACAGAAGGTAAGAAAATAAACTACATATTTCTTTGTTCTCATTCTCACATAACATGTAGGTACAAGCACATGGAATTTATGGCAGTTCTTTGATTTATGACATCATTGTCGTGGAAGGTTCGTTAACATAGGTTTATCATACATTGTAGCGTATATCTTTCATTTCTACAAACTTCTCAGCTTTTATGACATGGTCAGGGTTACTAGATAGATGTCTACGTTATATAAGTGTTACCATCTGTAGCTGGGACGGACACATTTTTATATAGACTGTGAGTACAACATTTTCATTTTTCTTAATTGTTTTTATTATTTTATATATGAAGTAAACTTTCCCCTATTTCAATGATAATTATAGGTTTCGTGCAAAAACCTGCAAAATATGCTAATCATTTTATGCAGCCATTTATGCCAAATCTTGATACGTGTTTTAAGAATATATATGCCCGTTTCGTTCTTTTTCAAAAGGTTTGTACGTTTTATCCGGCCCAAGAGCTTCTCTTAATACAATCATCCACATTAAAGCTCGAGGGTATTTTCACTCTCACGCTAACATTTAATCACACTTTGACCTACTTCACCGATAATTATTCTTAATAGACTTGAAGTGTTCACATTAAAATGTTCGTATTCTCTTTCCATATATTTATCTTATTTCTCTTCCATTCTTTTCAAAATTTTTCGTTCTTTAAATTAAACTTCCACAAAACATAAATTCCTTGACAAGCTTTAGATTTTAGTACCGATTTAGACGTTTTTTTCTTTCTATCATCTTTAGAAAAAGTAAAATATTTGTTAAAAGAATATTTCAAATACTAAGAATTAAAAGTAGAATATCAAATTTTTTTTTTTACCACCAATGTCTACGCTGCATCTTTCGGGTTCGCTGACACTAATTCGCCCCAAACGTTACCCCCCGTTCGCGCTGCCCGATACCATCCTTCAAACAGAACCTCCTTTTGAGACGTCTCCGATGGTTTGGTCCTACCCTTGGCCGGCAATCAAATGACCTCATCCATGTCACCATCACCCCAGCCCCACTCCAGGGTCGGAAAAAACGACAATCAGCTGAAAACCTGGCTCAGCCTGGTGAAGCAAGATGCCGATCTGATTCTGTGTTCTCGCCTTTACGGAGTGCGTCGTTAGAACCGCGAATGATTAGACCTGATATTAAACTCAGCTTCAAACCGACGTGCCTGATCGGCGTCTATAGGAGATGCAAAGAATTCAGTTGGAAAAACCGGCTCAATCCTGACCCGACGGTGAACGCTGACACAACAACAATATCTAATTTCAAAAGAAAGCGAATTATTTACAAAAAGTTAAAATATGTCTCGGGATTTCTTGAATGACAATTTGTTTTTTTTAATTTATACGAACACGTTTCGGACTATGTTAGCATTGCCCTTTTTGAAGTTTGAGTTAAAGGACCTTACATCGACCAAAACCGCCTCAATATATCAACTACGATGTGAATAGTAGTCCAAATAAGCCGATTAAAAATGATTTCATTTTTTTCCAAAGGACAAAGGAGTCACCACCTATAAAGGCCCGAATGCCACTCGAGGATAAGGGTTAATGAGTGTACAGTAGTCAATGAGAAAATGTAGTTATCGTTAGTCGTGGAAAATTGGTAAATTGGATTACTTAAGGGGATGGTCCATCAAGAATTTGCTCATGCTGGACTTGAAGACGACCATATGGTAGTCAGTTGGAAAGCAGGAAAATGAAACAGAGTTCCACATGCGCACAGTTCTTAGAAAGAAGCTTTGTTCATGGAATCTACGTTTAGGTTTAGGCACAGATAAAGAGTGGGGAAATTATTAATTTTTTTTTGGGGGGGGATTAAAATCTGATATTTTTCAGCGAAATTGACCTTTATCTTTATTTTCATGGCAAGTGCTCGGCTGAGCTCTAATCCATGCCCCCCTCGCCTTGAGTTAATTCTACATATCTAAGTGGCATTAAGAAGAAGAAAAACCTTATTGGGGAAAAATTAACAAAAATTATGTGGAATCAGTTTAATGGTTATTAAAACGTTCTATTGTTTTGGAATATTTAAACTGCTATTCTCGTCTTGATGATTCCATTCATAACACTTCGACGGTATACCGCCAGCCTTCTCCAGGTTCAACTGAAAGGTTTCCAAGTTCAAACATTTGCACTTCAAGAAGGTCGGAGGTTACACAAATAGAATCGTAGTCCGAATATGCCAATGAAAGAGGATTTCATGTTTTTTCTTCTTTCAATCGTTTCGAATTCTGTCCAATTGAGACCAAGTGTGAGAAACACGTTGTAGTTTGCTTTTAGCGTTGTGTACATCTGTGTAAGAAATTGAATTTTGAAGGCGGTCACAATGCAGGTTGAAGAAATGAACCTGAAGAAGGTTAGGTTGCATTAATCGAAAATTTGTAAATATTCCAACGAAAATGGAAATAGGAGTCCGAGTAATATAAATAATATGGCTTCATGTACTTCTAATTGTTCATCAAAATAGCGCAGAACCGGAGTCAATGGCGACGATTTGTGAAGATTGTAACGGCTGGTCATTAATGATATATATATACATACATACATATATATATATATATATATATATATATATATATATATATATATATATATATATATATAGGGTGACCCATAAGTCACTTTACAGTTTGAAAAAAAAATATCCGTGCATGAGGTCGCCAAGCTAATAAAGAACTTAGATTCCAGTAAAGCAACTGGCCCTGATGGCATCCCAATTATAGTGTTAAAAAAGCTTCAACCAGAACTTGCTCCCATACTTACGAAACTATTTAAGCGCTGCCTTAAGGAGAAGTGCTTTCCGACTCCCTGGAAGACCTCATCAGTTTGCCCTGTATTTAAGAATTCAGGTGATAAGTCATCTCCCTCTCAATACAGACCAATAAGTCTCCTGTGTGTTATGAGTAAGTTGCTGGAATCCATATTAAATAGAGAAATAGTCAACCACCTCAGCAGGAATAACCTTCTTAGTGACACACAATATGGTTTCCGCTCTGCAAGATCTACCGCAGATGTGCTGACGGTTATATCCCACAGGATTAGTGAATCTCTTGACAAAGGCTTCCTTTCTAGGGCAATTGCTCTTGACATATCAAAGGCCTTCGACAAGGTATGGCATAAGGGTCTACTTCACAAGATTTCCAGCTACGGTATAACTGGAAATGTTTTCTCAATCATTAAATCATTTCTCTCCGATAGGCTCATAAGAGTAGTGGTAGATGGACAAAAATCAGAGGCCTGCAATATAAATGCTGGAGTCCCTCAGGGGTCAATCCTGGGCCCAACTCTCTTCCTGATCTACATCAATGACCTCCCTAAACACATACTTAAATCATTCGTTGACATCTATGCTGATGACACGACCATCTACGGCAACACATCAAAGGCTGTAAATGACAAAGTTCTCTCTGATTCTCTCTCCTCTGATTTCGAGCGCGTGGTTCAGTGGGGGAAGATGTGCTGGTAACCTTTAATGCATCCAAAACCAAACTGCTATCCTTACATCATCAACGCTCTGATCCCAATCTGGCATCGATTGTGATGGATGGCTCTCGTCTGGGTGAGGCCCTGTGTTTTGACAAGCTTCTGGGTTTGACCTTTACTCCTGATCTGAAATGGAACACGTACATCAAGTCTGTTGCCAAGGTCGCTGGAAAGATGGTGGGATCCTTCTACCGCTCCAGAAGATATCTCACTACGGATGCAATTCTCTATCTATATAAAAGCCAAGTACGTCCAAGGATGGAATACTGTTGCCATATCTGGGCAGGAGCTGCTAAAAACAGCCTATCCTGCCTTGACAGAGTACAAAATAGACTTCGTGGCTTAGTGGGGGATGCCCTTTTCTCTACCCTGCAACCTCTCTCCCACAGAAGAGACGTTGCGAGCCTGTCCTTATTTTATCGTTATTTCCATGGCAGATGCTCGTCTGAACTCCAATCTCTGGTCCCCCCTCGCCAATCTTTCACGAAAAACACCCGTCTAGCTGAATCCACTGTGAAAAATTTCCCCCACTCTATATCTGTGCCTAAATCAAAACGCAGATTCCATGAACAAAGCTTCTTTCTTAGAACTGCACGCCTGTGGAACTCTGTTCCGGCTGCATGCTTCCCTCCGGACTACAACTTGGATATCTTCAAGCCCAATGTTAACAAATTCCTAATGAACCGCCCCCTTAAGTAAACATTTCAGCAAATCTCCTCACTAACGTAATGTACTTGCAATAACCCTTATCCCTGAGTGGCTTCCGGGCCTTGATAAGTGGTGATCACTGTGTAAAAAAAAAAAAAAAACTTTTTCTTTAATGAATTTAATTATTATTTTTTTATATTACGCAGTTTATAGTGTGAAAATTTGTTCAGACTTAATTACAAAAGATAATGTGTCTTAAATAGACTCCATTCTCGGCTTTGCAAAGTCGAGCTCTTTCTAAGCTATTCTTTATGATAGTTCTTAACATCGGGGGTTGTAGGGAAAGAATTTCCTGCGTATGTTTGGCTTAAGTTCTTGGATGGCTCGAGGCTTATTTGCATACGCTTTGTCTTTAAGAAAGAAATTTTTTCCGACTTAATTACAAAAGATAATGTCTCTTAAGTAGCCTCCATTCTCGGCTTTGCAAAGTCGAGCTCTTTCTAAGCTATTCTAAAGTCTAAGCTATTCTAAAGTCTAAGCTATTCTGCCAGTTCTTAACATCGGGAGTTGTAGGGAAAGAATTTTCTGCGTATGTTTGTCTTAAGTTCTTGGATGCTTCGAGGCTTATTTGCATACACTTTGTCTTTAAGATATCCCCAAAGCCAAAAGTCTAGTTCTGTAAAATAAGATGAACGTGGAGGCCATTCAAAATCGAAATTTCAAGAGATTTTTCGATCCTGAAACATCACAGTTAACAACTGCATCGTTGCTTTAGCTGTATGTGCAGTTGCTCCATTTTGTTTGCCACCAATACCCTGGCATGTTTACTGAGGTTGAACAAATCCAATAGCATATCTTTTAAGAGGATATTGAACATTGAAATGACACATATAAGATCTTTGCATTGCAACAATTCACCGTCCATTTTCAAAGTGAAATTCAATTATCCTCACTCATTGTTCTGTTATAAACTTATATATACAAACAATTTCCAATGATTCTATTTTATAATTCTGAAGAGAGAAATAAAAATATATTAATAGAAAAAAGTTATTAAATTTTTAAAATGTAAAGTGACTTATGGACCAGCCGTATATATATATATATATATATATATATATATATATATATATATATATATATATATATATATATATATATATATATATACTGGGTGGAACAACAAAATTGTCACACTAGAAAAGGCGACATGATTCCATTTCCGTTTGATGAAAACTGGCTTTCTTCTTTTGTTAAAGACCATCTACTAGTTGGTCAGTTTGGTAAAAATCCTAAAAGCGATAGGAGCCTTCTATCATGTCTGAAAGTGACACAATCTTCAACAAACGAGATCAGAGATGCGCCGCTGTACAACTCATGCTCTCTACTGATCCAAGTTATGACAACAGGACCATTGCCAGCACCATTGAAATTCAAATCTGGACGGTCCAATGCTTGACACAGATGAACATATCAGACGACCCACGGTTAAGGTCTTTGGTGTGGTTTCAAGTAATGCCACCTCACATATCCGGAGTCAGCTTGAAAGTCAACACCAAAGTGTACCTGGATGTGCTGAAAAGTATGGTGATCCTCTGGTACAATCAAGTGGCCGTTGGCAGACCCTCGATGTGGCAGCAGGATTCTGCGACGGCCCACAAGAGACCCAGGCTTGGCTTCAGAAGGAGTGCTACGACTTTATATCCTTCTCTGCCGAGTATTTGCCGAACTCCAGCCGGGGCTTGTGGAAAAGGCATGCCCCTAGTTCCGGATCCGTATCGTAGCTGTGGTTGAGGCTGAAGGCGGCTACATTGAATAGATGTCAGCTCTACTGCATAATCAAGTTACCTGAATTGAATTTTCAATAAAAGTTTTAAAATATAGTTGTAGTGTTGTTTTATTGATGTTTGAGAGAGCAAGGTGGGCTTGGGAATCATCAGGACACAATGATGTCATAATCCCAGGAAAAAGGTGACCCATATTCATGGTCTCGGGAACAAGACGGGATCACCGGAGAAATGCGTCATGATAACGTCAATCGCCAGGGAAATTCTGACCCATAGAAAGGTTGGGTAAAACAATAAACAAAGGTGAGCAAAAGAGGTTATGAGATCAGTTACAAATAAAAGGACATACGACGTAGTCAAAAGAGATCAGAGGCACAGAACGACCAGGACAGACCGAGAGAGACCCACCCTACTCCACCCAACTCCCACCGTGCTCTGATGTTTGATTGTTATTGTATTTTGATATGTGTAAAATAAACAAAGCCGTATTTGAAATCCTTAAATGTATCACTTGTATTCATTAAAAAAGAAAATAACTGTTTGTAGATACGGCCGAGAAAAACTGAGAGTCACAACTCATCCATCTACACACATAAATTTTGTTGCTCTGACCAATTTTATTCTCCAAGAATAAAGAAAAAAATTATTTACCACGAAAACAACGTTGAAAAAAACAAAAAAAAACAAGACAGGAACAAAACAAACTAATCAAAGACTTGAAAAAAAAAACGAGGAAAAGAAAATAAAGTCGAAAAGGTAGGAATCCGAATTCTTTCTTTGCTTCTTTCTGCTCTGAGGTTATATATGCATAATCTCTTTGAGTTTTGGGGCCAAAAGCGGATAAAGATGTTATCTTTAGCAAGTGTTTGCTTCGTCTGCCTACTGCCCGCTGCCAGTCTGACAAGCAAAAGACTTAGTGTCTTTAATTCATTTTTATTATCTTTTCTTTTGGTTTTCTTATGACTTTCTGCGAAAAAGTTGAAGATTCACCCGGATACGTTGACCATTTCTTGGACTCCTAGGGATTGTTTAAGGGAAGAGAAATTAGTAGTAGGGTAGGGGAACTGAGGAAGAAAAAGAAAAAGAGGGAAAGAAACAATGGGAGAAGAGAAAAGAGAGGTACTTGGAGGAGAACGAAAAGAAGAAAAAAGGAAGAGAGAAGAAAGGGGGAAGGGGAAGGGGGAAGGGACCTATAATTTGCTTAATTGTGATAATTTATTTTCTCTCGCTTTACCAAAACTTTTCTTTGAACACCCCTTCATTCTATTCATTAGTTCCATGTTTGTTAGTATATTTATAATGTATGAATTTGTTATTTACAGTCTTAAAACGTTTCGTAATAATAGTAATTGCAAACTCAGAATGTATATCATTACTAAACTTATGATGATCAAAGGCAGTCATTTGTTATGACAGCGATAATAATTATTTGAAAATGGAGGGTTATTGGGAATTCTTTTCAGTTATTTTCTACTAACTAGCAATGATATTACTTTACTGAAGGTTTTATTAATTATTTGTAAATAGTAATACCCAGAGATCCTGTGCACGCAAAAGACCATGTATACATACGTATTCAAATATTGAAATGTTACGTAACTCCCTTGAGTAGATACATACAGATATTGTTTGGAGCTATTTTTCTTCTTCTTCTTTTTCATCATCATCATCATCATCATCATCATCATCATCATCATCATCATCATCATCATCATCATCATCATCATGCAGTCCGTCAATCATGACGATGACTAGTCGGGGCCTCAGTGTTTTATCTTTCGGCGTTGGCATAGTCCTCTTTCTGTGTGAAACATCCGGTCACAAGCACTGCATATGTGGGTGCCAGGGTTGTGTCGTCTATAGTGTCTCAGCTCTAAGGCTTCTCCAATCTTTCTCTCTATTTCTTTCTTTCCTTTGTGGAGACTGTTCCGCCAACAACTCCTTTATTTGGCTTGTTCCTCCCAACTCTCGACATTGATGTTCATTGCCTTCAAGTGCCCCTTTGTTACATCTTTGTAACGAAGCTTCTGACCTCCTAATTTGCGAGTTCCATTTTCCAGTTCCCCGTAGAAGATCATCTATTTGGAATTCGGTTGTCTCTTATTCTAGTAATGTTCCCGTTCCATCGTAGTTGCATAGTAGCAAGGGTAGCTTCCACGCTATCTAGGTTTGCTCTCCCGAGAACTTCCGTGTTTGGTATGTAGTCACCCCATTTGATCTTCATGATCCTTCTCAGGTGTCTCTGTTGGACGGCTTCCAATCTCCTTATGTGTTCCCTAGACAGAGTGTAGATCTCTGCTGAGTACAGCAGGGCTGGCAGGACGATGGTTTTGTAGACTCTGCACTTCTTGTCCAGCTTACCAAAGGAGGCACATGCGCTTTGGATTATGCAGCTTATTTCTTTATCAGCATGGTTATCAGTGCTTAGAGTGCTTCCAAGATATTTGAAGTTTTCAACAACTTTTAGCATTTTTTTGGAGTTATTTTACAAGTCTATGTCATATAGCGTTGTGCGTCATTTGTCATTTGAATTTCGGCCGTATTTAGTGATTGTAGTATATAAAACATGTATCAAAATTGGGGTTAGCGATTTTGAAGATTTTTGTTAGAGCGTTTCACTATAGTGGAAATATAACCATTGGTGTAAGGGAGAACAAAGAGTTAATATTTGTAGGGTATGTTTTCGGTTATTAGATAATTGTACTAAATGTAATCCTATTTTAGTAGTATCAGAGTTTTGGGTGGGCCGCAAGGGGCACGTACACATCTAAGTTGAATTTTAGTTCGATATTTATGTTAAATATATATATATATATATATATATATATATATATATATATATATATATATATATATATATATACTCCTATGAATTCGTTTTTCTTTTGTTTGTATTGATATTCATATTAAAACCCTCTTTTCTATTTATTTAAAAAGAAAATACAATTTTCTTATATATGGGTTGTGGAATCGCATTCCCTAGCAAAAGATATAGCTAATTTGCATATTCTTTTAAACATTTATTTTAATTAATTCCCTATTAGTTTTTTTTTCGGTTTTCTCATGGGATGATCATCTTTAGTTTACTATGACGTGTAATTATATTCGTGCAGTTATTCTACATGATTTATACTTGCATAATATGTGCGTAAAAAGTTTACAGTAAACACAAAATTGTTGCAATATATATTTATGTATACGTATATATTTTTGTTTAATCCATCTATCTATCTATCTATCTATCTATAAAAGTGATTGTGTCGGTCTGTCTGTCTGTGTGTCTGTGTGTACGTGTACATTTCCCTACGCAGTAACTCTGTCAATTTTTATTCTACAGACTCAAAATTTGATATACAATGGACTGAGATTTGGGAAAATCTTTGTAATCCGATTTCGGCCAGAAATTTGGCTGTTAAGGGGTCAAAGTTCAACGATTTGACCTTTGAAAACTCTACCAAACTCCTTCGACAATTTTGGGTCTAAACAATTGAGATTTTAGATATAGGTTCTTTAGGCATGGATCTAACTTAATAACTTGATTTGAGAGCAAAACAATAAATGTTAAGGGGTCATAATAGGGGTCAAAGTTTAAAAAATTGACAGCTTTTCTTTTTTTTTTTTCGCTCAACATACACCTCCCAATACCCGGACAACGCCGGACTGAAATGCTAGTATATCTATAAAAGTGAACGTGTTTGTGTCTGTGTAGATTTTCCTACGCAATAACTATGTCAATTTTCAGTCTACAGACTCGAAATTTGATATACATGGTACTGAGATTTGGGAAAATCGTTGTGATCGGTTTTCGGCCAGAAATTTGGAGGTTAAGGGGTCAAAGTTCAACGATTTGACCTTTGAGAACTTTGAGAACTCTACTAAACTCCTCCGAGAATTTTGGGTCTAAACAATTGAAATTTTAGATATAGGTTCCTTGGGCATGGATCTGACATAATAACTTGATTTGAGCTCAAAACAATAAATGTTTTTATTTTTTTGCTCAACATACACCTCCAAACACCCTGGCAACGCCGAGCTGAAATGCTAGTATATATATATATATATATATATATATATATATATATATATATATATATATATATATATGTGTGTGTGTGTGTGTGTGTGTGTGTGTGTGTGTGTGCGCGCGCGTGTGTGCGTGCGTGCGTGTGTGCATGTTATATTATGAATAAGCGTAATGTGGCGAGAAGAAACAGACAAACAAGATACGTCTAATTTTAAGCGGGACCTTAAGAAGAGGTTGTAAAATAGTTAGATGTAGAGCGGCTGACAAAGTCATAGAGATTACCATGCCGAAGAAACAAGAGGATAAGATCTCTGAGGGAAACTTGAAAGGAATAAAAGTGTCCGAGAAATTCAAGTTAGAGATCAATAGGGTGCTGAAGCGAAACAAGGACTTGTTCGTTACGGAAGACAAAATATTGGACAGTACAAATACGATAGAGATGCGTATTGATACTGGAACGCATGAGCCTATACGCAAATGCATAACACCACTTAAGCAAAGAAAAGAAGTAGGTCAGCAATTGGGGAAATGATGCAGATTATAAACTGTAGGTGATAATAAATTTCTATTAAACTAACTATTATTTAATTCGTTATTTCTATAAGAAAGGGACCTATATCAACCAGAATGTCTCTTATTTGAAATTGATTATTAATTGCCGAACAATCAATTAGTACTTAATTCAATGATTTGATTTTTCCCCTTATTTAGATTTAAAATCAATTACCTTCGTGTTAAGTATGAGTTTAATATAGGGGGTGCAGAAATACCCCCACATTTTGACATACGATATTCCCAGTCACGCTTGTGCAGTTTCTGAGCAATCATTAAGTTGTATGTGTGGAACTTCATGTCAGTGTATAGAATTTATCTCACTGTTCGATCAGACAATCGCAAAGAATATTTGCGAGCTAAACGTGGAGGAGACTGAGCAACTGAAAGTCTCACAGCTCGAATCATGTCTGGTTCCGAGTGCTTCGAGGCCTTCCAGTTGGCTTTCTTTTAAGTACCGAACATGTAGTTCTGAAATTTGCAACCAATAGCTGTATTGATTTTCAACCTGAAACAGAATCATGTCGTACTAACTTGTAATGAACTCGAAAAGCTCTCAGTATTGCAGTTACAGATTTACCACTCTTCTAAAAGCATTTCTACAGTAAAACCACAATATGCACCAGTTCAAAACATATTGCTTAATGAGGGTACGTGTAAAAATAATGGCAAGTTATTAGCTCAATGAAAACATCATTGGCATTTGCATAAGTTCATTAGCAACATATAATCTTTCATAAGTTCATTAGCAACATATAATCTTTCATAAGTTCATTAGCAACATATAATCTTTCATAAGTTCATTAGCAACATATAATTTTTCATGAGTTCATTAGCAACATATAATCTTTCATAAGTTCATTAGCAACATATAATCTTTCATAAGTTCATTAGCAACATATAATTTTTCATAAGTTCATTAGCAACATATAATCTTTCATAAGTTCATTAGCAACATATAATCTTTCATAAGTTTATTAGCAACATATAATTTGTCATAAGTTCATTAGCAACATATAATCTTTCATAAGTTTATTAGCAACATATAATTTTTCATAAGTTCATTAGCAACATATAATTTTTCTTAAGTTCATTAGCAACATATAATCTTTCATAAGTTCATTAGCAACATATAATCTTTCATAAGTTTATTAGCAACATATAATTTGTCATAAGTTCATTAGCAACATATAATCTTTCATAAGTTCATTAGCAACATATAATCTTTCATAAGTTTATTAGCAACATATAATTTTTCATAAGTTCATTAGCAACATATAATTTTTCATAAGTTCATTAGCAACATATAATCTTTCATAAGTTCATTAGCAACATATAATTTGTCATAAGTTCATTAGCAACATATAATCTTTCATAAGTTCATTAGCAACATATAATCTTTCATAAGTTTATTAGCAACATATAATTTGTCATAAGTTCATTAGCAACATATAATTTTTCATAAGTTCATTAGCAACATATAATCTTTCATAAGTTCATTAGCAACATATAACCTTTCATAAGTTCATTAGCAACATATAATTTGTCATAAGTTCATTAGCAACATATAATCTTTCATAAGTTCATTAGCAACATATAATCTTTCATAAGTTTATTAGCAACATATAATTTTTCATAAGTTCATTAGCAACATATAATCTTTCATAAGTTCATTAGCAACATATAATCTTTCATAAGTTCATTAGCAACATATAATGTAAAGTTTAAAATGTGAGAGGCGTTTCTGCTGCACCGTGTAGTTCTTTGAGAATCGTTAATTGGAATCTGATCAATCGTCATTAGACACAAATTAAGTAAAATTCCTTGAATTTTACTTCCTTCTTCAGACCCCTTAAGCTTAAAGATTAAATTTCAGATATTTTCTAGAATCAAAATCATGTGAGTCATGTTGATTAAATTAAAATAAGGGCTATGAGAATAAAGTTTAGTATCATCATATTTTGATTTTATTCTTACGGAGACATAGATCTGGTGAAAAACGGTTCTGTTCATCGAATTAAGTTTACCCATCTAAGGATAAGTATTATATTAATAATATTGTTGTGGTTTTACCATGGATAGAGGCGGTGAATCTCTACAGTTCCGGGTGAGCATTGTCTGAAGATAGCGGTTTCAATCCTACCCAAAGCAAGCCAGATATTTAGTTGGCCAAAAAACTTGGTGAAACAACTATCATGATGAGGATAACAGTCCGCAAAAATTTAAAAAATAAAAAAATAAATAAATACAAATAAATAAATAAAAAATAAATAAATAAAAAATAAATAAATAAATAATAAATAAATAAGTAAAAATAAATAATAAATAAATAAAAAAAATAAATGCACAAATTACTCATCTCAAAGGATTTCAATAAAAACATAATAAATAAACCATTATCTAATACTCTTCTTGCCTTCGGGACAAGATCACAGAGTGTAGTATCTGTTCTGATGCTACACTTCACTTTTTCTGTGGTCGGTCAGTATAGGACAAATCCTTTATGACTGGGAATTTTATTTTATTTTTTATTCCTATCCAGAATGCCTTATTTGGGGATCTGAATTTTCCCACATTAAAAACCGACCTTGTGTCTAACTTTGCCCTAGTGTGGATGCAAGTAAATAGAAACTATCTCTTTGTTCTCTGATTTCTTTTCGCATCTTCAAGGCCATAATATGTGAAACTTACTCTCACCCAACATCTAAAAAAAAAACAAAAACAAAAACAAAAAAACAACTTGATATTTCTACTCGATCATGGTTGACGAAGCTCAAACATGTATTATTTAAATTATTTGGATTACTTGTCTTATCTTGAGTCTTTTTCTCACAACGTTTCGATTGCTGTAACCTCCCACCTTCTATGTATTCCTAGTATATCGCCTGCACGCCCGTGGTGCAATAGATGTTCAGTCCTCAGTGCCGGCGACACTTAGAATACAATTACAAATTATGTATGACTTTTACCCTGTCATGAATGACAGAACAGGAACATGTTACCTGCATGGATTATATATAGGGTTCCGTTCGAAACTCATTGCAGATTCTCGAGTTCGACAGAAAAATTCCTGATTTCGATAAGATAGATTTGAAGAAGGTCGGAGGTTACATCGACTGAAACGTTGTGAGAATAAGACTCGAGATGAGAACAGTAGTTCAAAGAATCCAAAGAATGCAAATTATCGAGTAACGTCTAAAAATTTCAGAAACATGAAACGATAATAATGGTGAATTTCAAATCTATCTATACTTCTATAAATTTGTTTTCTTTTTGTGTATTGATATTCTTATTCAAAACCGTTTTTTCTTTCTATTTATTTAAAAAGAAAATACAACTTTGTTATATATGGGTCGTGGAATTGCATTTATCTGCAGAAGATCTAGCTAATTTGCATATTCTTTTAAATATTCATTTTAATTAATTTCCTATTAGATTTTTCGGTTTTCTTATGGGATAATCATCTTTAGTTAACTATTACGTGTAATTATATTCATGCAGATATTCTATATGATTTATATTTGTGCAATATTTGCGTAAAAATGTTATAGTAAACACAAACCTCTTTCTCTCTATATATTTATGTATGCGTATATATAGTTATTTAAAAATTTCGCCTACCGAACTCCCCTGTCAACTTTTGGTCTACAGACACGAAACTTAACATATAGGGTATTCGAACACATGAAAAACTTTATATTTGGGTTTTAGCCGAGGAAAATCGGTGCAAAAGTGGAAAAATTAAAAAAATGGAATTTGCCAGGTGAAGCTCAAACGACAGCATTACGAATAATGCTATTGGTTGATGTTTTGATTTTTAGCCTTGCAGCAAACATGTCTTCATAGCTCAGACAGTATCATCAAAGGAAAAAGTAAATCGTGCTAAACGGTTTGGCATGAGTCACTTTTTTGTTTAATTTTTTAAAATCATTACTATATATTGGATCCAATATAATCTATATAATTATAAAACTCAAATGACCTTGTAACGAGTGATGTAACCCACTTTCCGGTTTACGACATCCGGTTGCGCATGCGCGCATAAACATTAATCCATAACAACGTAAACAAATAAACACAAATCGCTTCTTTTGTAGATTTTGAACTGTGCACTGATATATTAATGTTATTATTTCGAAATTATTATTTAACGTGGGAAGAGTGGGAGTGTTTTGCAACTATTCTTTATTGCAACTATACCGTTGCTATTTTCTTACAACTAAACAACTTTAACCAGTTGACAACCATAAGAACAATTGTAGTAAAGCCAAGACTACTACTACTACTACTACTACTACTACTACTACTACTCTCTATCCTCCCCTTTTCCTTCATTCTTTCCTTCCTCCTTTTTTATTTTCTGTTTACATTTCTAGATACAAAATAGTTGTGTGAGAACGGTGAATTTGTTGACACATTTACTGATCTGTTTCAATATTAGTTTTATTTTATTTTATTTATTTAGGTTTTATTTTTTGCTTCAGCATTTATTAATTATTTTTTTTTTTTAGATTTTAAGTTTTTTTCGCGTTTAAATTATCCAAATAAACAATTGTTAATACTGTCTTATTTTTTTTCTTTTTACATCGTTCATTCTGTTTTACGTTTAAGGTCTTTTAACGCAATCTTTCTCTTTTTTTACAAATAAATCTACTTTAACAACCATAAGAGCATTTTACAACAGCGATTTTACCCACGGCCTTCATTTTTTATTTTCACATTTTCTTTTCCGTTTTTATTGACCTAACATATAAATTAAATATTTTGCACAATGGGTCATTAATGTTTGTTTAAATTAAATGAAAAAGTTACATTTTATTTTCATTTTCTATTTAAAAAGATATTCTTAACGTGGGGAGAGTGTTTTGAACTATTCTGTACCTTTAACTAATAATTTCATTTAAAAAAAGCAGATATATCAAAATTTGAATTTAACTATAATAAGTATTATGGTATCTGTTCAGTGCGCACTTGCCTATAAGCATGTCCAACCACTTATAATTCAGTAACTATAATTTTTTTTTTCAAAGATAATCAATTATATTAAACAGAACGACTCGTAGATATCTATCTATATTCTTTTTTTCATTTTAATATACTTTCATAGAAATATTTCTGTTATGTCAAAAAAAAAAACCCTATTTTCTTTACGTCATAAGTGTCACGCTCATACATGAATTCCATAGCTAATATAACATACTGACCCAACGGGTCACGGGTAGTCTTGTATAATAATAAATATGATATCAAAATATCATATTTAAGCGTAGTTTACGACGGCGGCCTACTAGTTTTTATATAGATTTCCAAATGCGACATGAAGATTCCCGAGTTTGAAATGATGTACCTGAAGAATATGGGAGTTTACATCTGCAAGAACGTTGCGAAAATAACAATTAAAATGAGGATAGTAGTCCGAATAATTTAAAGACTCCAAATCATCAATCTTCATCTAAAAAAAATGGAAGGTGACGGTGGCATAGTGGTTAACGACACGAACTGATGATCTGGATGTTTCAAGTTCGAATCCAGTTTGTTCCACACCGATCACTTTTACTCGAGATGTCCTCCTGTAATCACTGATATCTTTCTAGAAAGAATTCTGACTAGAAAAATATCGGGGAAACCAATGCCAAAAATAGAATCTTCGGATTCATACGATATGATGTTGATGATCTAAAGATTTTCAAAACATGATCGCTTTCCATTATTTTTCGTATCATCTTTTACCAGGTAAATCAACAAGATGCCGTGTAGGATGAGAAAGGTGGACGCAAAAGCACCGGAAGTCGACGTTGCTAACCAACCGGACACGGAAGTACGACCTCCAGATGGTGGTTGGGGATGGGTAGTATGTCTCGCATGTTTTTTAACAAACTGTACAGTTCCAGGAACTACTTCAATAAATGGAATTTTGCTCATAGAAGTACTGGAGCTTTTCAACGAATCCTTTTCAAAAACTACAATTGTTTTCTCAATCATTGCGGGTGCGATAATGTTTGGAGGTAAGTATATTTGTCAATTACATACATAAAATAACATAGACAGACACGACAAGCGTAAATATACACATTGATTATTATTGATTATGGAGTCTCCTCATCGATTTCAGCAAGATTAGATTGATTAATTTCCCTTTGTAGTAAATAAGTAAATTAACTCGATCAACAGTGAAAAGTGAAATTCCAACGTGTTCGCCAATTTGACCACGACTACATCCATTTTTAGATTTGTAAAGTGAGAAAATGTAAGATCCATACAAAAAAGCAAATGGCTGCTTTCATCTTTCTATTTATAGCCCTCAGGGGAAATCACTCCCTGGTTACTTCCTGTTATTAAGGGAGATAACTTCACGAGTTCTTCTTTGTATTAAAATCACGTGTCTCCACGATCTTCTCCGTACTTCCTCCATCGACGCGGGTAGTTACCATCCTGGTTTTGGATATGGACACTGTCTTGAACTTAGAGTTCCTTCTCATTCCGCATATGCCTCCTAGTCATTGCCAACCCCCTTAGATCAACTATTTCTTCCCAGTGTTTCCGTATTTGGTATTATTCTCATAGGACAGGAAGGTGATCGTATTTCTGGGGCTCAAACAGCGGTCCTCTGTTAGAATAGATCTCTTCATGCTCATCTCAAATTCTCAAGGTATCGCATACAGTTTTGGCTCTCCCCGACGTCATAAGGGTCACTGCAACGCATTTAGTATATCGAGCATATATATTGCAACTAGGGCACTGGGATCTGGTTTGCTTGATGTTTTCAAACCCGGCCAGAACAATCGTTGTCTTGCATTCGCCAACATATCATGTACGTTTTCATGTGCGGAATGAAGGGATTCCAATACGTCAGCGCGAAGTTACTGAGGAATTTGCTGTCTTTGATAATAACTCTTTCTAGGCAGTATACTTCTTCGAGGGGGTTGGGGCGTTCGTTGCGAGACTGGGCGAAGAATTTTGAATTATATCTCTTAAGTTTCTGCATTCTTCATCTGTTGCTGCCACAGCCACGATTATTTCCTATATAATAACATTCAGTTTAGGATCACTTTCGCATATCGACATGAAGGCTGTTTCGACTGCAATGTCGATCATTTGGGCATGATTTTTTTTATTGGTGTATCTGCTGGGTATCGGGATGCAAAACCAGGAGTTTAATAAAGTTTTCCGGAACGATGTTTTTTTTCTGGGATATGTTCATTAATGTTCTTTCTTTTAAATTTAACATGTTTTATTTTTATTTATTCATTTATTTTTTAATATTTTCCAGGGCCTGGTTTGTAAAATATTTTTTTAGTGACAGACGATCCACTGTTATCAACAAATCCGGGTATTCAAGTATACATAGTATTCGAGTAGGATTCCAACCCGTAGATAAGCTTCTCATTCCACAGGTGCATATCGCGATTCTACGTCATTTATAAAACAGGATACAGCCAGAATAAGCTTTTAATGACCATCTCCACAACTCATGTCCAATTCATCCTCATATTTGCAGTGTTTATGAAACAGGAAGTAGGATATTCTTATTTTGTTGTAATCGGTCGCCAGTCTTGTCACTGTTAATTTTTAACGTTAGGATACATTTCTAAATTCTGTTAACAATTACTCTCTTTGATTCTTGGAATAGACGCCCAAGTGTTACCTCCCGATAGAAGTTTCTGTTCATTGTCCTCAATAGCTTTCGGAAGGGCTCAATTATTTCCTCTTGTGTAAAGGCATACGATATCTCTGCGTGATGTTGCCAAGCCAATCAAAAACTTTAATTCCAGTAGAGCAACTGGCCCACTTATAGTGCTGAAAAAGTTTAAACCAGAACTAGTTCCCATACTTACAAAGTTGTTTAAGCGTTGTCTTTAGGAGAATTGCTTCCTGACACCCTGGAAAACCTCATTAGTATATTCCGTCTTTAAGAATTCACGTGATCGGTTACCTCCCCCTCATTACAGACCAATGAGTCCCCTGTGTGCCATGATAAAGTTGCTCGAAATCTGTGTTAAATAAAGAAGTAGTCAACCACACCAGCAAAAATAACCTTCATAGTGACGCGTAATATGGTTTCCGTTCTGATAGTTCTACAAAACATTTGCTAATTGTTATATCTCATAGGATTTGCGAATCTCTCTTTTGTAGGGCAATTTTGTAGGGCAATTGCTCTTGACATATCAAAGGCCTTTGATAGGGTATAAAAGTCAACTTCACAAGACCTCCAGCTACGGTATAGCTGGAAATATCTTTTCAATAATGAAATCATTTCTTGTTGTTAGATTCATAAAAGTAGTGGTTGATGGGCAGAAATCAGAAGCTCATAGTATTAATGCTGGTGTCCATCATGAGTCCATTCTGGGCCCAAGTCTCTTCTTTATCTATATGGAAATATAAAACGATTCGTGTCTAACTTTAAAAATTAAAAGCGCCGAGAAATGGAAAAAGTGAAAGATGATTGGAGCTGACGTTTTGACGTTTGAGAAGCTGTTATTTGAAAAGCTAGTAGTATCTCACTATCGTTTGAGAAGCTAGTAAAGCCTAGTGATTGTTTGAAGTTGATGTGAGTATCGATCTGGACTGGATTCTTGGCAACATTCTCCGCTCTAACACGTTCAGTCCGGTTCTCGAGAACTCGACTCGACCCCCCCCGACCTATCCACTGCCGGCCTTATATTGTCTCATTTATTCAAATTAAAACGCGATCGAACCTGCTGAATTGACGCCTTTCTGTGTCCCGTCGGTCGGGTTGCGAGTTCATACATGCCATTCTTAGCAGACCGCCTCCATGGCTGCAGTCACACCAAAAATTTCCCTACACTCCCCCCCCCTGATCTCATGATCACAAACTGGGTAGGGAAGTAGTATCTGTCTTTGTCAGATACTACTTAGCAAAAGTGGGGCTACACAGCTAGCCAACGATGCTCGGCTAGACAAATCTAGCCCACGATACTCGGCTAGACACAGCTAGCCCACAATTCTCGGCTAGACACAGCTAGCCCACGGCCAGACACACAGAAATTAATTTTTAAATTTCTCATTTAAAAACGACTTTACATACAAATCGACTGAATCGCATTGTAAGTTCTGTTAACAGCGACGACTTTTTCTTCAAAAACAGAAACCAAATAAATTGAATCGAATTGTACTCTCACCAAAATAACTCTTTCGTTCAAAAACGACACTTTTTCCCATTTGCAGCACAGCACGATTTCATTTTAAATTCCGCATTTAAAAATAACTTTTAAATATATACAAGTCGACCGAATCACGTTTTAAGTTCTTTTAACAGCGACCACTTTTGTTTTACAAACAATAAAATCCGACTCGAATTTTACTTTTATAAAATAATTTTCGTTTAAAAACGACAACTTCTTTTTACACAGCAGGATGTCATTTTAAATTACTCGTTTAAAAACGACGACTTTAATACACACAAGTGGTGCGAATCGCATTTTTAGTTCTTTTAACAGTGACGACTTTTTCCTCAAAAACAAATCCGACTCGAATTGTACTTTCATTAAAATGAATCTATCGTTTAAAAACGACACCCTTTTTCCTTGTTAGCACAACAAGATTTCATTTTAAATTCCGCATTTAAATACGACTGTAATACATACTAGTCGTCCGAATCGCATTTTAAGTTCTTTTAACAGCGACGACTTTTTTTCAACAAATATAAGCGAATTTCATTCCAAATTCCACGTTTACAAACGACGACTTAATACAAACAAGTAGACCGAACTGCATTCCAACACGTTCATTTGACGACGATAGTTAAAGAAATCCAACGAATCCCACTGGAATTAACAAACAAAAAGACAAAAAAGTCCGACTCACTTCATATCTTCAACCTTCGCAGTTTGACATGACTCATTCAATTCTCAGTTTTACAACGCTTTTAAATTTTCAACGCGACTTTTAATTTTCCAGGTTCGACGCGAATCATTTAAAAGTTCCACTTTCATCTCGGCCGCATCCGCCCCATATTTAAAGCCGAAATAGCTTCTAATAGAAAAAAAAAAAAAACTGGACTGGATTCTTGGCAACATTCTCCGCTCTAACACGTTCAGTCCGGTTCTCGAGAACTCGACTCAACTCGACTCCCCCCCCCGACCTATTCACTGCCGGCCTTATATTGTGTCATTTATGCAAATTAAGACGCGATCGAAACTGCTGAATTGACGCCTTTCTGTGTCCCGTCGGTCGAGTTTCGAGTTCGCACATGCCATTCTTAGCAGACCGCCTCCATGGCTGCAGTCACACCAAAATTTTCCCAACATAGATGATCTTTAAAGACCATAGGGGGTTGTAGTTTGATATGCGTTGATTTGCATATTAATGAGGTTTCGCCCCCAAAAAGACGTTATGAAAAACGTGAAACCGAGAGGGCAGGGGGGAATCGAGTTCTTGGAATCGAACTGAGTTGGTCGGACCATAGAAAGTAGTACGAACACTGAGAACTATATATTTTTTTTAATCACACGTAAGATGATCTCCGCTGATGATACCACAGTAACGGAGTATTGAAGGGACTCATCGGCTCATTAAAAGGACTCATTAACCATGTTTTAGCTTTGTTATATTCGCATGCAGAGAGTTTGGCATGATCATCAACCTAACAAAGTTTAACATTTTCAGTCAAAGATATGATTTGCTTGACAAAGAAGTCTGTAAGAACAAGATACTAACTATCAATGTTCCAAGAGGAATGATGAAAGGTGAAACCTACAGTGGAGAGATAGACAGATAGATAGATAGCGAGAGAGAGAGAGAGAGAGAGAGAAGGAAAGAAAGATAGAAAGAAAGAGAGAGGGAGGGAGAGAGAGTGGACGCTACAGTTTGGTGATAACAGAACTCTCAGAACCGGACGCCACCTCCATATATGGCAACTGTAACAGAACTTGTCGATGCAGGATAGGTTTGCACAGCAATAGCAGACGTGGCAATTCGACAGCAGATTGATGTGAGGCGCAGAACTCAATTGTCTTCTCAGACTGATGCATGCCAACAATTATCCAAAATACTTGTCTGACATAAACGCCTTGCAACGTTAAAAAACTGTACGAAAACAAAGTTTAATTAGGAAATTAGAAAATATTGAATTCTGTGAAGTAAAGTCTAATCAAAACTTTACTTTTTGTACGTTCATATATTGTTTAAATAAGCCTTTAAAAATGTTTTTAAGTTTATTTTTTTATTCAGAGACTATGTGCTGTTAATATAAGAAAAAGTTACCTTTTTGTTTAGTAAAGTTCATTAACGCTCGTGTTATCTGTTGTGAAACTTGTATTGTTAAACAACCGTAATCAAACTTTAGCACGTAGCCGATTGAGATGATAATAACAGCTTAGGGCTTAAGTTTTTATTTCAATTTTTATTTTATTAACCTTACTATTCTGATTCTTTCAAAACTGACATAAAATAAACAGTGTAAAACCAGTAAACAATAGTTTATAAAAGGAGTTTAGCTTTGTTATATTCTAATGAGAGTTTCTGAAATAACACAATCTCAATATTTTTTTCAGGTCCGTTGGTATCAATTGCACTAATGTTCAAAGCAAGTCATCGACAGATTATGATGGTTGGAGGAATAATTGCCGCTGCATCAGCTGTTGCCAGTTCTTTTGCTCCAAATATAGAAACGTTGATTTTCACGTATGGAATCTTAGTAGGTAAGATAAAATCAAATATCGTTTTGTATTCTTTTATTTTCATTGTGAAGCAATGGAAAGTTAGATGGAAAATTAATCTCCTACGAATAGTTTTTTTGTTTTATAAGATATCTACGATTTCCATGTTATTCAAAGCTGAATCCACTCATTTTCGTCTGGCACATCAATGGGTTCTTTATTAAAGTAGGATATTTATTTATACTAGCGGAAACTGTGGAAATTCCACAGGGGACTCATTCATATGTAATATATTGATGTTGCGTAAATG
>NC_136487.1:144091608-144191608 GCF_053919585.1 Euprymna scolopes | reverse complement strand
TTATTTCACACGCTATTTTTTCTTTGAGAAATTAACGTTAAGCTGTAATCTTTTCAACATAATCAAAAAGTAACCGAAAAATTTAAAAATATTATGATTAGCCGGCATTCAAAACCAGGTCCCATACCCAAGCAGCCATTAGAATTGCCCGTACATATTTTAAGCTATTTCCACTGCATGTGTGTACGTGTTTTGAAACAGAGATGTATGTTATCTGCAATTTTAATGTTGCTCTTATGTAAGGCCACTCTATTGCTTAGGACTTTGGTGGCGCCTATGTAGGATTTGTCGCATTCTGTGCATCTTAGGGCATACACTAAATTTCTGGAGGTGCACTTTAGATCTTTAAATTAAGTTTAAATTAAATTAAAAAGAAAGGCTCTAAATTGCGATGTCGTAATGTGTATGATTATAATTATTTGGTTTGAAAATAGCAAAATACTTATGTTGATGAAAATTAATTAAACAATAATATTTGATTAATGAAAAATAATGTGGGTTGTTTAAAACTGAATAATTTTTTTTAAATCTGCTGCAAACCTGTCATTAGGTTCTGAGACTATCGGAAATTAAAAATGAAACATGGTAAAAAAAAACAAGCAAAGAAAAGTCGTTACTCATACAGGAAGTAAGGGCATACAAAAGTAAGTAAACTTTATTATGAAATGTTAATAGTGTATGCTTGACCACCCATTATATATATATTGTAGATAACACTTTTAAAAGCAAATACCTGTGCCATATTTGTTTTTATTCAATTTTCAACCCAAACAAGGCACAGTGCCACTTTGAAGTAGGAGACTACTATCGGGGACACAAGTTGCAGGGGCATTATGAAGGGAGATGAGTAGCAAGATGTTTGTTCACATTGCATTTGAACTTCTGCATATCAGTACAGTTGGGAAAGCAGAATCCCGAAAGGGAGTTCCAAAGTCTTGCAGTTCTGGGGAAGAAACTATTGGAGTAAAAGGCTTTCTTACACCTAGGGATCTCTACTGTAAAGCGATGGGACAGTTGCTTATCGGGTTTTTCTGGGGTAGACACGTCGAAGAGGTACAAGTTGGCGACTCTTTTTTGAACCCTGTCCAGGAGTGAGAAACAAGCAGCAGATGTACTAGTCCAAATGTGACAACGGTAATCCATACATGGGCGAATGGTGGCCTTATATAGGTACAGGATGCTTTCAGGCGTAAGTAGGCGTAACTAGTAGAGAGAGCCCATCTTCTTTGCAGCAGTCTTGGGAATGCTCTCAATGTATCTATTCCAGTTCATGTTCCCTGTAAACGTTAGGCCGAGGATTTTAAAAGAAGTACTTTCAGGTAATGTGTTCTCGGCCATTGCTATTGGTAGTAGAGAAGGTTTCTTGTAATTATTGAAGAAAACAAGTTTTGTCTTGGCAGCATTGACTGTGACCATCCATTTTTGTCCCCATTCCACTACAGTTGGAGGTCATCCTCTAGTTTTTCTGCCATTTCCTTAGATATGTGTTCATTTGTTTTCCCATCGTGCCTGTTATAAAGAGTGGTGTCATTAGCAAATACACCCATCTCCGAAACGATTTTATCAGGGAGGTAATTTATGAATATCAGGAATCATAAAGGTCCAAGGATAGACCATCGTACCATACCCTGTCAAAAGCCTTAGATATATCGAGGGCTACCGCTCTACCCTCCCCTGTTTTTTTTTCCAGTGAACTGTATATACGTTCAGAGATAGCAGATGTTAGGTGTTGGACTAGGGCTTGATTAATTAAGGACTCAAAAATTTTGGCGATAAATGAACTGTATTGAATATAATTAGTATATTAATGAACTATATTTAATATGATTAGTATATTAATCAAATATATTGAATATGATTAGTACATAAATGAAATATATTGAATATGATTAGAATATTAGTGAACAATATTGCATAAGATTAGTATATTAATGACCTATATAGAATATGATTAGTATATTAATAAACTATATTGGATATGATTAGTATATTAATGCACAATATTTAATACGATACGGATATGCATGAACTATGTTGAATATGATTAGTATATTAATGAAATATATTGAATATGATTAGTATATTAATGAACTATATAGAATATGATTAGTATATTAATGAACTATATTAAATATGCCTAGTATATAAATGAACTGTATTGAATATGGTTATTATATTAATGAACTATATTTAATATGATTAGTATATGCATGAAATATATTGAATTTGATTAATATTTTAATAAAATACATTTAATACGATTACGGTATGCATGAACTATGTTCAATGTGATTAGTATATAAATGAACTATATTGAATATAATTGAATATAATTGAATATAATTCGTATATCAATGAACTGTATTGAATATGATAAGTATATTAATGAACTATATTTAATATGATTAGGATATGCATGAACGATATTGAATATGATTAAGATATTGACGAATTCTTTTGAATATGATTAGAATATGCATGAACTATATTTAATATGATTAGTATATTAATGAACAATATTGAATATGATTATTATATTAATAAACTATATTGAATATGATTTGTATAGTAATGAACTATATTGAATATGATTTGTGTATTAATGAACTATATTGAATATGATTAGTATATTAATGAACTATATTGAATATGATTTGTGTATTAATGAACTATATTTAATAGGGTTGGGATATGCATGAACTATATCGAATATATTAAGGATGTGAATGACTTATATTGATAATGATTTGTATATTAATGAACTATATTTAATATGATTAGCATATTAATGAACTGTATTGAATATGATTAGTATATTAATGACTTATACTTATTATGATTAGTATATTAATCAACTATATTGAATATTATTTGTATATTACTTAACTATATTGAATATTATATATATTATAGTATATTAATGAAGTATATTTAACATTGTTATGATATGCACGAACTATATTGAATATGATTAGTATATTAATGAAGTATATTGAATATGATTAGTATATTAATGAACTATATTAAATATGATTAGTATATTAATGAACTGCATTAAATATCATTAGTATATTAATTAACTATAATGAATAGGATTAGTATATTAATGAACTCTATTGAATATTATTTGTATATTAATTTACTATATGTAATATGATTATTATATTAATGAAATATATTAAATATGATTAGTATATTAATGAATTATATTGAATATTATTAGGATATGCATGAACTATATTTAATATGATTATTATATTAATAAACTATATTGAATATGATTAGTATATTAATGAGCTATATTTTATATAATTATTATATTAACGTACTATGTTGAATATGATTACGATGTGCATAAACCATATTCAATATGATTAGTATATTAATGAATATTCTGAATATTATTAGTATATTTATGAACTATATTGAATATGATTAGTATATTAATTAAATATATTGAATATGATTTGTATATTAAGGAACTCTATTGAATATCATTAGCATATGCATGAACTATATTGAATATGATAAGTATATTAATGGACTATATTTAATATGATTAGGATATGCATGAACGATATTGAATATGATTTGTATATGTATGAACTACATGGAATATGATTAGGATATGTATGAACTATATTGAATATGATTAGTATATTAATGGACTATATTGAATATGATTTGTGTATTAATGAACTATATTGAATATGATTAGTATATTAATGAACTATATTGAATATGATTTGTGTATTAATGAACTATATTTAATAGGGTTGGGATATGCATGAACTATATCGAATATATTAAGGATGTGAATGACTTATATTGATAATGATTTGTATATTAATGAACTATATTTGATATGATTAGCATATTAATGAACTGTATTGAATATGATTAGTATATTAATGACTTATACTTATTATGATTAGTATATTAATCAACTATATTGAATATTATTTGTATATTACTTAACTATATTGAATATTATATATATTATAGTATATTAATGAAGTATATTTAATATTGTTATGATATGCACGAACTATATTGAATATGATTAGTATATTAATGAAGTATATTGAATATGATTAGTATATTAATGAACTATATTAAATATGATTAGTATATTAATGAACTGCATTAAATATCATTAGTATATTAATTAACTATAATGAATAGGATTAGTATATTAATGAACTCTATTGAATATTATTTGTATATTAATTTACTATATGTAATATGATTATTATATTAATGGAATATATTAAAAATGATTAGTATATTAATGAATTATATTGAATATTATTAGGATATGCATGAACTATATTTAATATGATTATTATATTAATAAACTATATTGAATAAGATTAGTATATTAATGAGCTTTATTTTATATAATTATTATATTAACGTACAATGTTTAATATGATTACGATGTGCATAAACCATATTCAATATGATTAGTATATTAATGAATATTCTGAATATTATTAGTATATTTATGAACTATATTGAATATGATTAGTATATTAATTAAATATATTGAATATGATTTGTATATTAAGGAACTCTATTGAATATCATTAGCATATGCATGAACTATATTGAATATTATTAGTATATTAATGGACTATATTTAATATGATTAGGATATGCGTGAACGATATTGAATATGATTAGTATATGTATGAACTACATTGAATATGATTAGGATATGTATGAACTATATTGAATATGATTAGTATATTAATGGACTATATTGAATATGATTTGTGTATTAATGAACTATATTGAATATGATTAGTATATTAATGGACTATATTGAACATAATTAGTATATTAATGAACTATATTGAATATGATTAGTATATTAATGAACTATGTTTACTGTGATTAGGATATGCATGAACTATATAGAATATGAGCAGTATATTAATGAACAGTATTGAATATTATTATATTAAGAACTATATTGTATATGATCAGTATATTAATGAACTGTATTGAATATGATTGGTATATGAATGTACTATATGTAATATGGTTTGTATATTAATGAATTATATTGTATATGATTAGTACATTAATGAGCTATACTGGATATGATACGTATATTAATGTAATGTGTTGTATAGGATTAGTGTTGTGTCGTGGAACAACAGTGAAAATAAGAACAATCAAGTCGAGGTTCGGTTAAGGAACAAGTGTATTAACAATAATGTACAAAGATAGGAAAGCGTATATATCTGCTGGGCACTCGGCTAGCAGTTGAAGTGCAGTCGCACATTTCTCTCATCGGTGTTGGAATTACTAGCGCTATATATAGTGCTAATCGGTGTAAATTCCTCTGTTCAAGGAAGGCCAGTATAACACCCCTCTTTTAAAATATCCCGTCTGGGATTAATAATGTTTTGTTTTGGGTTCACCCTAATCAATTCTGTTGATTTTCGTTTTCTGTTTGATCTTCTGTTCTCCGGAGCTGTCTCTGGTATGCGCACCTGAAAAGTATCAAACACTGTGTTCATGATGTCCTCCTCGGGCGATCTGGTCAGCTCACTGTTCGAGTATCTTTCCGAATTGGGTTAGTGTGACGTTTGTGCACGAAGTCTGGTCCCTTAATCATGTAGACCATGTTGCCTATTTGTTTCTCAACAATGCCGGTTCCCAGGAAATCTTATTATTTTTGTGAATCCTGTAGAAGACTCTTTAGACAACTTTATACCGTTTATTTTTTCATCGTCGTTTTTTTTTTTAGGTTTGACCCATCCTGGTTTGGTAACAACTTGTGAAAAATCGATCAAACCTTGCGTCTGAACATAACCTCAGCAGCATTTCGATGTTTGCATTCGAAGTGAAAACTCTTGTAAAAACTTATCCGTTCTCAGACCTCTCTTGAATATGTCAACGAATTTCTCTGCTTGTCCATTACTTCTTGAGTGGTATGGCGGAATGGTTATATGCTCGATTAGATGATCTGCGTCTGAATGAATCCTATACCAAGGCCGGTCCGGTTTTGCCCACGATCTAAATTGAGTCGAAGGGGTTTTCATAGCTAATGCGCATCCTCTACACTCCCTGATTTTTCCTTCTATATTCTTATCCATGTTTGGCCAATAAACGAAAGAGCGCATAAGGCTTTCATTCTTGATATACCTGGATGTCCTACTTTGAATTCCTTGAGCATTCTTTACTGTAATGTCGCAGGAATTACAACCCTGTCGCTATATTACAGGACATTATCGCAAATTGAATAAATTTCTTCATCCAGTTCGTTATTGTTGATCCTTTCTTTCGTGCGTATAATAAATTCGTCCACCTCTGCCTTACTCTTTATCTCATCAAGCGTTACTGGAATTTCTCTTATTGTGTCACATAACGTACTTTTTACTTCAACTTCCGCTTGAATGGCTGCTATTACCATATCCTCCAATGGTTCTGTCTGCTTAGGTATTAACCTCGATAACCCGTATCCATGACCAAATTTTAGATGGTACATACTTCATTTGAAAATTGTAATTCAGAAGTATGGTACCCCATCTTTGGAGTCTATTCGCCGTATGTTGTGCTAGTTCCTTTTTCGATCCGAAAATCATTAATAATGGTTTGTGGTCTGTTTGTTACAGAAATTGCCTACCGTGCAGGAAACGATGAAATTTCTTTATCGCGAATATAATTATTAACGCCTCTTTTTCAATTTGTGAGTAATTCTTTTCGGCTGGCAATTCGCATCCATCATACGAATTCAATTTACAATTTACGCTTGTATCAAAGAAATATTCTTTAGTAAAAAAAATCAACCAAGTTTTTTTCCCAATTCTTTTGTTTGAAGAACAACAGTTTAGCAGTCCTTTTGTAACTTAAAATTTGTTGAACGTTATATTTCTAGTCTTACTAGAAACAATCCAGTGAAATTACATTTTTTTTATTTGCACGCGTTTTTACGCAGTGAAAATAACATCCGTCGCTTAAAAAATCCGACGAATTAGTATGGGAAACTTTTAGTGTTTTTTTTAAACCTCTTTGCCTTTTGCAAAAATGACTTGATTCTTTACGTGTTTGCTAAGCACAAATGACGTACGCGAATAATTATTTTTCACGGATTGTCTCTTTTTCTCTTGACCAAGTCAAACGTATTTTTTTCAAATCCCAGATGTTATCGAAATAACAATAAGCCTTTTTTTTACATAGGCGGTGCTACTTATCAAGGCCGAGAGGTCACTCAAGGATAAGGGTTAAAGAGTGTATGTACAGTAGTCAAAAGGACAATATAGTAATCGATAGTAATGGAAGTTCGTCGGTAAATTTGTTAACTAAAGTGGAACGGCTCATCAGAAATTTGTTCACGTTGGACTTGAAGACAACCATGTTATAGACAGCTGGAAAGCAGGAAAACGGAAGACAATTCCACAGGCGTGCAGTTGTAAGAAAGAAGTGTTGATCATGGAATCTACGTTTAGGTTTAGACCCAAATAAAGAGTGGGGGAATTATTGACAATGTTTTCAGCTAGACGAGTGTTTCTTGTGACAGTTTGACGAGGGGGGACCATAGATTGAAGCTTAGTCGAACACTTTCCATGAAAATAGCGATAAACCAGAGACAAAGTCGCAACATCTCTTCTGTGAGATAGAGATTGCAGCGAAGAGAAAAGGATATCTCCCACCAGGCCACGAAGTCTATTTTTAACCCTATCAAGGCAGGACAAGTCCATCCTAGCAGCTCCTGCCCAGATACAGTGTTCCATCCTTGAACGTACCTGGCTCTTATATAGATAGAGAATAGCATCAGCAGTGAGATATCTACTGGATCGATAGAAGGATCCCACCATTTTTCTAGCGCCCTTGGCAACAGATTTGATGTACCTATTCCATTTAAGATCAGGAGTAAAGGTCAAGCCCAGAAGCTTGTCAAAACTTGAGGTCTCCCCAAGACGAGAGCCATTCATTTTAATTGATGCCAGATGGGGATCAGAGCGTTGATGATGTAAGGACATAAGCTTAGTTTTAGATGCATTAAAAGTAACCAGCCACTCCTTTCCCCATTGTACAACGTGATCAAGATCAGAGGAGAGAGAATCGGAGAGAACTTGGTCGTTTACTGTCTTAGATGTGCTACCATAGATGTTAGTGTCATCAGCAAAAATGCCTAAGAATGATGTAAGGATGTGATTTGGAAGATCATTAATGTAGATCAGGAAGAGAGTTGGGCCCAGAATGGACCCCTGAGGGACTCCAGCATTTATACTGTGAGCTTCTGATTTTTGCCCATCAACTTCTACTCTTAGGAACATATCAGAGAGAAATGATTTAATAATTGAGAAGAAATTTCCAGCTATACCATAGCTGGAGATCTTGTGAAGTAAACCTTTATGCCATACCCTATCAAAGACCTTTGATATGTCAAGAGAAATTGCCCTAGAAAGGTTGCCTCTGTCGAGAGATTCGCTAATCCTATGAGATATAACTGTAAGCACAGCTGCTGTAGATATAGCAGAACGGAAACCATATTGTGTGTCACTAAGGTTATTTTTGCTGACATGGTTGATTACTTCTCTATTTAAAATATATTCCAGCAACTTACTCATGACCCACAGGAGATTATTGGTCTATACTGAGAGGGGGATGAACGATCCTCTGAATTCTTAAATACAGGGCATACTGATGAGATTTTCCAGGGTAATGGGAAGCAATTCTCCTTAAGACAACGTTTAAACAGTTTTGTAAGTATGGGCGCTAGTTGTAGTTGAAATGTTTTGAGTACTATAATTGGAATACCGTCAGGTCCGGTTGCTTTACTGGAATCAAGGTTTTTGATTAGCTTGGCAACATAACTACAGATATTTGTATATCACATAGCGTGTTTTCTTATACAGGAGGAAATATTGGGGGGTTGGCGGCCTTGGTCGCAAAGGGTAGAATTAGCTGCAAAGTTCTTGGCGAAAAATTTGGATTTGTCTGATGCTGACGAGATTAACTCAAGTCCATTAATGATAGTTGGAATAGAGCACACGCTTCTGTTCAGGATTCTGTTTGCTATTTGCCAAAACTGGCGGGAACCAAGCCGCTGGTCAGCTACTTTGGACTTGACGGACTGAACATATAACTTTCTTGCGTTCTTTATTACTTTCTTACAAACAATGGTTGCTGGGACAGTCCTGAAAGCGGCTTTAGTTTCCATACATCTATTACGTTGGAAGCAATGGAAAAAGTGATTTCTGTGCGCGATGGCAGCAGCATATTCTGAAGAAAACCATGGCTGGCTGTTAGGTTTTTGCTGGAACTTTTTTGAGGGTATGAAACGGTCTATACCTACAATTAACTATTCCGTCAGGTCTGATACTATAGAGGACACATCTTTTTTAAACATGGAACGCAGATGTAGATCCGATATAAATGTACGGAAGCTATCCTAGTCATCCATATTGTATCGATATACTGTACGATGGAGAGGTGCGTCTGAGGACTTATTACTTTTCATTTTTTATCTTAATTGATACAACTGAGTAGTCAGAAGATCCAAGAGGAGACAGAACGGAAACTGAACATAGTTCAGGGCAAGTTGTGAGAAAGAGATCTAGTAGACTCGCATACTGTCCGTCATTGTCGGGCACACGGGTGGGTTCGTGAACAATCTGAGTGAGGTCATAAGCAATGGAGAAATCATGACAGAACCTCCCCTCATCATCGGTCTTGTTTGAGTGGGTCAACCATTCGACATTGTGAACATTGAAGTATGCAGTAATGTGAGCTAGTGCAACCCGGAAGCACATATAGGGTAAGTTAGGATCTTCTCCGGAGGTGTCCCTACCACATGGAAAGCCATCTTTAATATAGGCACATATTCCATGCCCATGACAATCTTGGGGTCAGATTTGAAAGTTAAGTTAGAGTATCTCTTAATTATGAACTCATTTAGGGAAATAGTCTGTCCAATGCCAGTTTCGCTTTAAAATAAAAGGTTTAGTTTAGTCTCCTGTAATTGGGCTTCAACCTGTGGAAGGTTAGAACGTAGACCCCTGGTGTTGGAGAAGGAGACATGGTAGTGGGAGTCTACGTTGGAAGTTAGAGATCCGGATTTAATCGTGTATTTTCCTTGAAACTTGTCATGATGGAATTTTGGAGTTTGTGGACTAGGTCGTCAGACTTGCTTAGAGCAGGACAGAGAGAGGAAACTAAGAGAGAAAAAGAAACGAAGAATTTTTTTTGTAGAACATGATAAGGTAAAGCCGTAACAATTACCCATTAATATGGCATCGTGAGGCCCCACCAGAATCTACTGTATGGTCCAGAATCCATTCACCAAATGGCAATACAGCAGCCCCAGTACTTTGCACCTGCTGATAGGACAGCCTCATTAGTGGTTAATCCAAGGTTCGGGTCACTGACTATCAGGCGGATAACGTCAGCTCAGATAAAACGTTTACTTCCAGCACCCTTATTACTGACATGGCTACAAGGATAGACACAGAAACAGAAAATTTCCGCCATCTCTATCGACTGTTCACGCAAAATACTGCCAACCTAGAATACAACTTTTTCTTCCCTTTTGTCAGAACATCACTCATTAAAAAAATGAGGACTGAGAGACAAATAAAGAGAACCGAGAGTAACGGGAGCTGCCGATAACGCATTCACAAAGCGTTCTCTATTCTCCATTAAAAAAATGATTAAGTATTGTACTTAATAAAAGTCCAACTGGCGTGTTATTTAAAAGGGAAAGCAATGAATAGAATTTTCTAATCTGTTTATGCAATCAACTTGGTAGATATAATAAACATTTATGACGAGAACACGCAATCATTAAATAAAACAAGCAGGAAATAAAAATATAAATTAAGTACTGAGTAAAATGCAGTTATTAATATTTGAAATTAAACATAAAAATTAAAATAGATACCACTTATCTCGAACATGCTTCGTCTCCAGAGGGCAAACTGACTTAAGAGAATTTTAGCTTTAATAACATCAGCGTTCCGAAAGACTTTTAATTCTTTTTTAAATTAACCGTTAAAACAAAAGCGTGATCGCTTTCTGAATTTTTACTAGTGACGTTTTAAGAAATTGCGATAAAAAGAACAGCGATGGAGGGGGTCTTTTGAAATTCAACTAGTGCCGTTATAAGTAAATTCAACATAATATGAAATAACAGGAATGGAGGGGGGTCTGAAAAGGAAATAACATGGTTGAGTCTAGCAAGTTAATCTTAAGGATAGCATAGATATAATAAACACTTATGATGAGAAAACGCTATCATTAAATCAGGAAATAAAAATATATTTGCTTAGTTGGTTTTGGACATTTAACTTTGCAGAAGAAAATTCTTACCGTAGGAAAAATTGTTTCTGGTGAAGAATAATGTACCCTTTTTCTTTTTCTAAAACACTTGGTGTTCAATTATTAAATAATTGACAACATTCGCGTTTTTCGCTGTAGATTTTGGTAGCAAGTTTTTTTTCCCCGTCGCCAAATTACTATTGTAGTAATTAATTCGCTGTTAATTCTTGCGTATCCAAATATCTGTTTAAATGACGAAGGTGTTCTGCCGTAAAGATTTTACGAATCTTTATTCCAATCACTTTTAGTGATTCTCTGCAGTGACGGTCGTTTCGATTTCTTGTCGCCAATCTGTTGTGTCGTGGAACAACAGTGAAAATAAGAACAATCAAGTCGGGGTTCGGTTAAGGAACAAGTGTATTAACAATAATGTAGAAAGATAGGAAAGCGTGTATATCTGCTGGGCACTCCGCTAGCAGTTGAAGTCCACTCGCATCTCTCTCACCGGTGTTGGAATTACTAGCGCTCTTTATAGTGCTAATCGGCGTAAATTCCTCTGTTCAAGGAAGGCCAGTATAACAATATGTCATAGTGATCTTATCTCTGTGTCTGCAGAACGGTCTCTACCGAACTACTCTGTCAATTTTTGGTCTATTTTTTTCATTTTCTACTTTTTCTTTTCTCATTCTTCTCTTTTCTTTTACTTAGATTTCAACCTCGTTCTCTTCCCCTCTTTATCTATCTCTCCCTTTCTTCTCTTTCTGTGCTCTTTTTTATCATATTAAAATTATATCATTTTGAATTCATCTGTTGAAATAAAATGTGTATGTCTGCTGGGCACTACGCTAGCAGTTGAAGTGCAGTCGCATCTCTCTCAGCGATGTTGGAATTACTAGCGCTGTTTATAGTGCTAATCGGTGTAAATTCCTCTGTTCAAGGAAGGCCGGTATAACAATTAGTATATAAAGGAACTATATTGACTGTGATTATTATATAGATGTACTATATTGAACGTGGTTAGGGTATGAATAAACTATATAGAATATGATTAGTACATCAATGCTCGCTATTGAATATGATTAGTATATTAATGAACTATACTGTATATGATTATTATATGAATGTACTCTATTGAATATGATTAGGATATAAATGAACTATAATGAACATGATGAGTATATTAATGAACTATATTGACTATGATTAGTATATGTATAATCTATATTGAATATTACTAGTATATGAATGTACTATATTGAATATGATTAGTGTATGAATGTACTATATTTAATATGACTAGTATAATAATTGAACTATATTGAATATGATTAGTATGTTAATGAACTGTATGTAATATGATTAGTACATGCATGTAATATATTGAACATGATTCGTATATTAATGAACTATATTGAATATGATTGGTATATTAATGAACTGCATTGAATATGGTTAGTATATTAATGAACTATATTGAATGTGGTTAGTATATTAATGAACTGTATTTAATAGGTGTAGCATATGAATGTCCTATATTAAATTTTATTAGTATATTAATGTACTATATTGAATATGATTTGTACATTAATTTACTATAATGAATATGATTAGTATATTAATGAAAAATATTGAATATGATTCGTATATTAATGTTCTATGTTTATTATGATTAGTATATTAATGAACTATATTGAATATGATTATTAGTTGTATGTTTTTTACAAGGTGGTCACCACTTATCAAGGCCCGGAAGCCACTCAGGGATAAGGGTTATGTACTATATTAATATGATTAGTATGTATATGTACTATGTTGAATATTATTAGTATATGAATGTACTATGTTTATTATGATTAGTAGATTAATGAACTATATTGAACATGATTAATATATAAATATTTAATATGATTCGTATATGTTTAATCTATATTGAATATGAACAGCATATGAATATACTATGTTGATATGATTTGTAAATGAATGTACTATATTGAATATTATTAGTATAATTATCAACTGTATTGTATATGATTCTTATATGAATGTACTATATTGAATATGATTAGGATATGAATCAACTATATTGAATATGATTAGTATATTAATGAACTATATTGAATAGTATTAGTATATTAATGAACTCTATTGAATATTATTAATATATGAATGTAATATATTGAATATAATTATTTTATTTATGAAATATTTTGAATATGATTAATCCTTTAAACACTGTTTGGATAGATGGCAGTTTTACTTATTAATAACTGCTTTAAAGCTTTACCGTTCACTCATTTTAAAGCAAATTTAAATAATTATTGCAGTTTATAGGTTACCTTTTTATGAAAAAGTTGTGAAAATTTTGTTTTCAATTTTTGTTCACTAAAACAAAATTATTATTAATTTCCTGGGGTTCAAAAATATGTAAGGAGATAAGCGACGCCTTTTTATTACTGTTTTCCATAGCAACCACTTCGCTTCAGCGACTACTGTTTCTACTAATTCGAAAAGAGAAGTAACAAGTAAAACAGAGAGAATGTTAGCATGAAAGGGAGATTATTAGAGGGGATTCTATTGAAAACAGACGAGTTCCGTACTTTGTTAATTCATATGTGTTTATGGGTACACAAAAATAAGACTGAAATTAAACAAAGAACAAGTGAATTTATTGGAAGCCTGGAAAATCATGGATTATAATAGAAAAATGGGGGCATGAAAGTAATATGGTTAAGCTTAAACATGGAAAAGTGAAGGACTATTTGGTAAAAGTGCAAAAGAAAAGGACAAGATATTCCGGTAAAAAATATAATAAATTCATAACTTCAAATATTACAGCATTAAGATTTTTTTTAAAATTCAATTCATAGTATTATATAATAAATTCTTAATGCTGCGATATTTGAAATTATAAATTTATTAATATTTTACCAGAATATCTTGTCTTTTTCTTTTCCAGTTTTAACAACTAGTCCTTTACTTTTTCATGTTTAAGCGTAACCATATTACTTTTTATGCTCGCATTTTTCCATTGTAATATATGTATGTACTACATTGATTATGTATGTAATATATTGAACATGATTAGCATATGTATGAACTATATTGATCATTGTTAGTATATGTATGTACTTTATTGAATATGTATGTACTATATTTAATATGTACGGCATAATCACGTTGACACACCAGTTCCTGCTGGATCACCGAAGTTAAGCAACGTTGAACCTGGTCAGTACTAAACGGGTGACCATTTGAAACTTCCAGGTGCTGTAAGTTCTCTCCGTTTATCTCGACATTGTTGCCATTGTTTTGGACTTTTCCTTGCCACTGGACTCAAACAGTGCCGATTAAGGAGAGGTGTGGTTGGAGATTGCACAACCCTTGCCTAACAATTAAAGGCGACACTGTCCCTACAAGGAGTATCCTTTGTTTTTCAAGACTGAACGGAGGCATCGGAAATATTAAATATGATTAGAATAATTATGTACTATATTGAATAGAATTAATATATGTATGCACTATATTGAATATTAGCGGGGGTACCCGGCGTTGCCCGGGGATGGTGAAGTGTAGGGGTTACATCAAAACAAAATTAAAAATAAAGAATAAGCAAACGTCATAACCCTGTTTAAATGTTCTTTTTTTAAATCGGAAATAGACACACAAACAGCGAACGTGATGCAAAATAAAGAACGAGTGAATGAAAAAGAAATGGCATAAAAAACACTGTTTAAAACTTCTTTAAAAAATCCGAAAAAAAACCCCAGCGAACGTGATGGAAAAATAACCCTGTTTCACTATTAAAACTTTAAAAATCGAAAAACAATATCCAATATCTCGGCTCGGACGTGCAATCCTAGCATAACTACGCGGCTACTATAACCACTAGTCTATGATCCCATGAGAGATGTTACGTAGTTCTTTTGTATTAAAACTTATTCAAGACATAACGTGTTTTGCGAATGCGTGTTTGGCTTAATCGTCATGAAGGAAGGACAGTTTCCATAAGAAATAATTGACCGTTTATTTCAATTTTCACATATCATTCGACCAAGATATCTCCTTTTCAGACAGCACTAGTTCCGACCAGGTCTGATGCCGCTGATAAAATTTTTAGGCAGACATACATACATACATATATTTAAACAGACAGGTGAAATTTATATTATGGCCTAGCCTGGGTGCCAATCGTTGCCCGAGTTTTTGGAGGTGTGTGTTAAGCAAAAAAAAAAAAGTGGTAATAGGCAGGCAGGCTCGATCCCGTACTGCGAAGGAGGAAAAGAATGTGAAAGAAAAGTGACGTCTTTGCTGTTGCTTCTATCGCCAAATCTATTAGCGATGAAGGATTTCTTCTCCACTAACCGATACCAAAAATGTAGTGAAAAAAAAAAAATAAAGTGCAGCATTAGAATTGATCCTGGACCGAAGGCAAAGAACCTTAAAGCACCACGTATGATATGCGATAATGACCTTTTATCAGGCCCAGTACAATATTAAATACAAAATGGAAACCATTAATAATTAGTACATCAGAACATCATTTTATATATACATGCAGGGTGAACAAAAGCGGGTTATAATTTTGATGGGTCTTATTCCTTTATATTTTGCAAGGATTAATTGAAATTTTGGTGAATACTAGTTTTTTGTGTGTAAGACATCACATCAAAATATGCGAATCTTTGAACATTTTTTATTCTAAATAATAAGTTCGAGATTATCTCCCTTTAGATTTTTAACTGCTTGAAACGCAGCGCAAATTTGTTTATGAAATCATTACAAGTTGACCGACAAATGGTTTTGACTTCTGTTTTGTTGGTTTCGTCGAAGCCCCTGATGCTTCTGTCTCTCAATAAGTACATTAACGTAGACTCAAAGAAAGAAATCTTGAGGGCTAAATTCTGTGTGATGTGCACATTCAAATTCAGTCAGATTACACGACCTTTAAAGGTTTCTTTATATGACACAGGTTTTAGGTGTGAGAACTCGTTCATACTTACGTTTAGAAAAACATATACGGTTAGACGCTAACCTATTTTGACAGATGACTTTATTTCCAGTCGCTGTTTTATTTAAATTCTTTTTTTTTTCTTTTTCAAGGTTTTTCTTTGGCGGTGAACTATTTTTCTGTAAATGTTACCCTCGGGCAATATTTCTTGAAAAAACGTGTCCTTGCTCTCGGAATAGCAACTAGTGGTAAAGGATTTGGTGGTTTTATGATGAGCTACTTATCAACTAAAGTCATATCTTTTTATGGCATGAGAGGTACTTTTATAATACTCGGTGGCATATTATTACACTTGACCGTCTATGGTGCATTGTGTCGGCCACTCAAGCCAGTCATAAAACAAAGTCCAAATATTTCACGTAAGTATTCGTTATAAAACTCAATTTCTTTTCTAATTTTGTAATATAATCTCATAATAATATTAGATTTGTGACACTTCAGAAGATGTTTAGTGAGGTATATGCGTGTAACGACTCAATAATAATAATATTACTATTATTAATAATAACATTAATAAGAAAAATAATCTATATATTAACAGGATAGTGTGTGTTATTTACTTCGTATATCACGCTTATATCTGAGTGACTGTCGTTTAATTGTAATTAGCCCGGGTGTTTGGGGTGTGTGTGGAGCAAAAAAAAATGGCTGTATGCAGGCAAGCTCGAACCCGTACCGTAAAGGAGGAAAAGAACGTGACCCCCCAAAAGTGCCGTCTTTACCGTAGCGTCCATCGCCAAACTAGAAGTGAAGTAGGTTTCAATTAAGGCTAGTCAATCGAAAAGGGGATGACTTTCGAAAATATCGGCGAAAAAACCGACTCCTCCTTGTAGAAAAGTGCTCAATTGAGAGTGAAGGAATTAATGTTTTTAGTCAATGTTTTGATATTTGTCGTCCGAAGGGTCGAGCTTCAAAACACTACCAATCTAGTGAAATGCATACAAACATACATGCATACATTTAAACAGACAGGTGAGATTTATATTATAGATTAGCCTTGGTGCCTGAGCGTTTGGAGGTGTGTGTTGAACGAAAAACAAAAAGTGGAAGTAAGCAGGCAAGCTGGCTCGAACCCTTGACGCGAAGGCAGAAAAGAAAGTGAAAGAAAACCTGATGTTTTACCCCTACTCCATGATGCGATCGAAAGTTCGGAACGTTGAAATTAGTAAAGTCATACTAATTGATACGATGACTTGCAAAAATGGCGACGCAAAAAAACAAAAACAAAAAAAAAAGATCCTCCTTGTAGAAAACTGCCGAGTTGAGGGTAAAGGAATTAATGTTTTTAGCTAATATTTCGATATTTGTCATCCGAAGGGTCGGCTTCAAAACGCCATCGCTAACCCGGAAGTGACATACGTTTAAATTAAGGATAGACAATCGAAAAGCGGGGATGACTTTCGAAAATATTGACGAAAAAAGCGACAACTCCCTGTAGAAAAGTACCCAGTGTAGGGTGAAGCAATTAATGTTTTTGGCTAATTTTTCGATATTTTTCGTCCGAAGAGTTGAGCTTCAAAATGATACCGACCTGGTTAAAATCTATCGCCTCTGTTGAAAGTTTTAGGCAGACCTACATACATACATACATACATACATACATACATACATACATACTTTTAAACAGATAGGTGAGATTAATATTATAGACTTGCCAGAGTGCCTGGCGTTTCCCGAGTGGGCAAAAAAAAGTTGTAGTAGGCAGGCAGGCTCAAACCCGTGACGTGAAGACGGTAAGGAAAGTTAAAGAAAACCTGACGTATTACCTCTACGATGACTTGCAGAAATGGTGTTGCTTTTAAACCTCCCAGGAAGGTCGTTTTTAATGTGGGAGAAAACCAGCTCCCAAAAAAGGGAGGCACTCTGGCAGTATCCAAATAAATAGTAATTGTCTCAGTATGAAGGGTCTCCTCTACACTGACCAAGGACGAATTACAGAACAGATGCTACCCAGCGAAGGCCGAGAGGTTTCGTTGTATTTATTTGCTTCCCTACGAGAACAAATTAGGCACAAAGTCGTTTTTTAATGAGGAGAGGAAACCAGCTCCCCCAAGAGAGCACTCTGGTAGGGTCCAAATAAGTAGCAATTGTCTGATAAAAAGGGTTTCGCTCACATTGATCAAATATAATTGACTTGAAAACGTGGAAAAAAAACGTGACGTCTTTACTGTTTCATCCATCGCCTAACCGGAAGGGAAGAAAATTTAAATTAAGGCTAGTCAATCGAAAAGAGAGGATGACTTTCGAAAATATCGGCGAAAAATGCGACCCCATCCCTGTAAAAGTGTCCAATTGAGGATTAAGCAATTAAGGTTTTTAGCCAATTTTTCGATATTTGTCGTCCAAAGGGTCAAGATTAAAAACGAAAGTTTTAGGCAGACATAAAAACATACGTACATACATACACACATAGCTACATTATGATTGCAACGTTTTGTCAGACGAGTGCCACACCCTCAGTCACTGAAATCCATAAGCCCGAAGATTACTTAAATCCTTCCAGCGACTTGCATACCCTCAAGCAGACATAACAGTGAAGACGGTTATTGATATACATACATATATATATATATATACACATACATACACATATACACATACATACACCACCACATACATACACACGCATATATATACATACACACATATACATACACAATATATACCTACATAGATATACACATATGCACATGCATACAAATACATACATATGCATACACACAAAATACATAATACACACATATGTATACATACATACACATATATACACATACATATATACACATACATACACACATACACATACGTATACGTACATATATATACATACATACATACATACATGCATACATATATATGCATATATACACATATATACACATACATATGCACACGAAGACATATACATATGCATATATACGTACACATATGCGTACACAAATATATATATATACATACATATACGTGCATTTACTTATACATATATATATACATACACATAATGTATATACACATACATATATACATATATAAGTATACATACACGTATACACACATGCATATACATATGCACATATAAACACACATACATACATACATACATACATACATACAATGATGGCAGTTCAGTTATTATATGCTTCCAACCTACACGCGTCACAACTTTTCCATCGCCACAGGATGGTTCAAAAGAATAGAATTTATCTTTTAAAAATATTTAATTATCTATACATGTTTTTTTTATGTTTTTCAAATCAATTCCTGAAATGTTTTCAGAATATATATATATATATATATATATATATATATATATATATATATATATATATATACATACACGAATCAACACGAAGGTATACAAATACTGTATCCAAGGTTTCACAACAGTTATAAGAACTATATTTACACGATCAGTATTTGTAGGAAATCATTATTTGAAATTAATGCAACATTAAGATGCAAATAAGATTCGTTTAGTATATCACCTAATTTAAATAAAGAGGATAAACCAACTTAGTCAAGCTCGTTATAGTCAACAAAGTGCATGGGTGAAATGGCACCACAAAGATCGATGCAAGATGACGTGGGTGCATCTCTGGAAAACCAACTTCAGTCGCACTAAATTCTTGGTCCAAACGATCTATGACATGCTGTCAAGTTCCACGAACCTCCACTTATAGAACAAAAACTGTTTCTCCAAAATGCTCCCACATGTCCGAAAAAGTTCCCTGCAACATATTTTAAGCGAGTGCAAAACGGTATCGATGGATATATCGTTGGCGTCATGATAAGGTTCTAGTTGCGGTGTCACTTGTTATTGCTGAAGCAATACAAGGCAATAAATATATTCTGGAGAAGAGAGTTATTAATTCTGTTAAATCAAGCACGAAGCCTCAGAACCACACTCTTTATTATTGCCCTTAGCGAATTAGCAAATACGAGTCGATCTGGGGAAATAATTGAAATTCTTTGCACACTTTACGAGCTCCAAACTTCGTCCAGATATAATTGTTTATTCTGAAACCACAAAGCAAATCATGTTGCTGAAGTTAATGGTTCCGTGGGAGAAGAACATGCAGGGAGCCTTTTAGAGAAAGCTTGGAAAGTACCAAGAACTCCTAGAAGAATGTAGGATCAAAGAATGCAGCACTCATTGCTTCCCGGTCTAAATCGGATGCAGACCAATCTATGATACGAGCGTTAACTAGATTAGTGATAACCGGGGAAAAAGAAGACGGGCGATTCAAATGATATTGAAGTCTGTAGAAAAAGCGATGATGTGGTTGTTGCTAAATAAGGCAAATGATTGCCTCAAAATGAAATAACCACCTTATAGAGGGAAAGACAATCTTGTAAGCGAAAATTTATGAGGACTTAATTACACTCGTTTATAAAAATAAATTTTTGGTCTGAGGCAAGAATGAGGATAGTTGTTTTTTTGTTAATTTGGTGTGCTGAATTCAAATTTATAAATACTTTTGCTCTATCACATCTAGTTTTCTAGCTTTTAAGTCGTCTCATTTTAGTATAAACAGAGAATATATGTGAATATTTCAAGAGCTGCAGCAGTTTATAACAGATAAATCAGGATAGATAAAGATCACTAATTGAATCAATATACTTGCATGACACAATTACACAATTCAAAGAACCACAGACAGTCAAAAGTGTGTTTTCTTAGAAGATCTGGTATATTTTGTCACCGGAATGTCACGCAAACGTATCCAGCAGAAGTCTCCCATTATGCTGGGGTTCCATTTGCCTTGATAGTTGCTCTCCATCTTTGTAATGTCTTGGTGGAATCTTTCTCCATGCTCATCACTCACTGCTCCAAGGTTTGGCGGCAAGTAATTGAAGTAGGAATGGAGAAAATGAATCTTGAGTGACATTCGGCACTGCATATCCTCATAAGACTTTAGCAACTTTTAAACACAGGCTTGGTAATCTGGTACACTTGAATGCTTCCCATGCTCTCTTTTCCTTTCCTTTAAGTTAAGAAGCTACTCAAAATCAGCACTTCTCGGATCTGAGGTCGACAAAGATGTCCCCTTTGAGCTTAGCAGCACAAAGACGTGGTAATAGAGTAGACAAGTGTTGGAAGGCAGCACCATTTTTGTCAAACGCTTTAATATCCAAAGCTTGATATGAAGAGGAGGAAGAAGCACCTTATCATGTCCACCAGAGGATTCTCATTGAGGCTGTGTTCGCCAGGAACAAAAGTGCTTCTAGACTCCTAGTCTTTCTGCTTGTAATGCTGGGATACAGCTTGACGATCCCAGAGACAGAGAAAACAACAGTACATTGTGAGGCCTGCTTGCATATCCATAAGTAGCCTAATGACTTTGAGTATGTATCATATAATAGTGACGACGATGTCGACGACGACGACGACGACGACGACGACGATGATGATGATGATGATGATGATGATGATGATGATGATGATGATCCTACACAGACTCCATTGGTACTTGCTGTACTTAATAGCTCCATAGGACAGAGTGAGCAATGGGAATGCTGGGATATTTATTCCTATTGTGCAGAAGAAGAAGACCCCTGAGGCTTCACTTGGAAGAGTCTATGAAAAGATGCTAATCTGAAGGATTATGTGGAAAACCAAGGGACGTAAACAAGCCAGGTATGTTTGTGCACTAGCACAACCTCTTTGCTATGTCGAAAGAGGAAGCAAGGTCTTTGTTCCAATTCCTGAAACTGGTGATTTTTACATCTTCCCGGACTAGGTTCCACTGTTTAAGACTCTTTTGACAGATACAAATCACGAGCAAGATCATTCAGGTCTTCTTGCATGATCCATTGAGGCTTGTTGCCACTTGTTCCTGAATATGTAGACTCAATATCTTCCAAAGATATTGACTCGGCAGAATCCTCCCTTGAAAGCATTTCTTTATCTGATGAGGAAAGAAGATCTTCATTTACTGGAGGTGTGGGTACAGAAATATCATTTGAATGGGGAACAGGCCTCATAGCAGATCAAATGTTGGGATATTTGATCTTTTTTCTAGAAGATGCATTGAAACTAGTTATATTAGTTAAACAAAAATAAAAATCATCTGCGTGGTTTCACTGCTCTCTTCAAACCATTGGGACTGCAAAGCTGAAATCCGCTTTCTTGCCATTAAACCATGCAGTTAGTCCATAATAATAGGGTTTACAACAGATGTGTGGAGCCCAGGACTTGTCCTGATCATCAATTTCACAGTCCAAATAGTGAAAGTAGACGGTTCTGAAGAGAGAAGTGATGGTTCGACGATGTGTAACTGTTGTGAAGTCCCCATACATGTAGCAGACAGAATTAGCCTTGTTGAGGGATTCTCGACGTTTTAACGTGCTTGAAGCCATTAAAGAATCTAAAAATAGAAAAAACGCAAAACTAAATCATATGCAAGTCAATAAAATGTGCATATGATCAACCCAAAATATGTGTAACACGATAGTTTAGGCATACCAACCTCCAGCGCCACCTGTGAACGAGACAAAATCTTCCAATGACCTCCAGAGCACTGAGAGAGTGTTGATTAAGACCTGCGACCTTAACTATCAAAATCCGTCTTGACATATATATATATATATATATATATATATATATATATATGCATATATATATGTATATATATACATATATATATGTATATATATATATATATATATATATATATATATATATATATGATGAAAATAATGGAAATAGTATTTCGACAAAATAGCGAAAATAAAAAGGAACAAACCGTATTATGTGTTCATCAACGTTTCGTCTTTATTTTGAGACTTCCTCTGGATGAATGAGATTAAGAAACAAAAAAAATATACCAGTACAAAATATTTGAAAATGTTTCTCGTGCACAGTGTGATGCAGCTCTATTTCAGAGAAACGGAAAAATGACGTTGGAAATTCAAAGAGGAGGGGGAGGGCTGGCGCTGTTAAAGAGAAGGAAATTACGCGCATAAATATCATTAGAGACAAATTAAACTCAGTCGAATCTTCCATAAAGTTTACCTATGAAACAGAAAACAATAACTCATTACCTTTTCTTGACATACTTATAATAAAATCCAATAATAAACTATCCTTCAAAGTTCACCGCAAAACTACACACAAAAACGATTACATACATTTCTATTCACACCATAATAATAAAATAAAAACAGGGATGATAATTGGTTTCTTCTTACGCGCTTTCAGAATTTGCAGTCCTGAATATCTGGATGAAGATTTCAAATACCTTACAAACATTTTGAAAACCTTGCAATATCCGACATATTTCATATTGAATGCTAAGAGAAAAGCCACACCTATATTTTCCAGAATAAATAATAATAAAAAATCATACACACCAGACCTTTCTCTCATAAACAGACATCTTCTTTTATCTACACACACCAATAATACAATAATCTATAACACACTAAACAAACTAAAAATTCCTATCGTACAAACCATATCACTAACCATAAGACATATATTAAAAACTACGAAACATCTCTATAACAAACCAGTTTCCGATGGAGGTATATACACTATTCCTTGCCATAATTGCCATCATAAATACGTTGGTGAAACTCAGCGTAAATTGGAAAAAAGGCTCAATGAACATAAAAGAGATATAAAAAATAGCAATTCTCTAAGTGCATTATTCTCTCATTCATTGCAACATAACCACACCTTTGACTTTAAACAAGCAAAAGTAGTTAAATTTATTTCAAATAAACCACGCCGGAGACTTCTTGAATCTGCGCTTATCGCAATTTCAAGCACTATTAAACAACGTGGAGGTTTCTATAACATAGCGCCATTAATAAGTAAACTCTTATTAAAAGAACATTATTTAACTGTGGACACAGGTTAACTTTCTCACACCATTCAAACATCCCCTGTAATAATTAACACATAATCTCAATCAATAAATTACATAAAAAACACTCATTTCATTTCTGTTATAAACTCATATTTGAATTTCAACAGATATATCTTTTTCCCAATAAGATTATAAACTTACGTTCATAGTTTTAAATTTACATTAACGACTATATGACGTCACTAGAATTTCCTTCTCTTTAACAGCGCCAGCCCTCCCCCTCCTTTTTGGATTTCCAACGTCATTTTTCCGTTTCTCTGAAATAGAACTGCGTCACACTGTGCACGTGAAACATTTTCAAATATTTTGTACTGGTATATATATATATATATATATATATTTGTTTCTTAATCTCATTCATCCAGAGGAAGTCTCGAAATAAAGACAAAACGTTGATGAACACATAATACGGTTTGTTCCTTTTTATTCTCTCTCTCTCTCTCTCTCTCTATATATATATATATATATATATATATATATATATAATGTAATGTTATCATTTTCATTTAGTGCATAATTACTAAAAAATAAGCCAGAAGTCTCACAATATTAAAATTAACCCTGAATTCATACACGCTTTTATGTACCATATACGCACACTAAGCAAACTATGCATATCTAAAAAAACAAACTAAAGATGGTGAGAAGAAAAAAAACGGATTTCAAATTTGAATTCAGCACCCCCAAATTAGGTAAAAACGGGTATTTTTGTGCTTGCCTAAATTACTTTGTAAACCAGTGTTATTTTTCTTATATATATATATATATATATATATATATATATATATATATAGTGAATTACAAAACAAAACCTTTAAATGTTTTTTCTCTCATTTTGTCTTCTACATAAATATTAAACTTACCATTCACATCTCAATTTACACGTGCACATACGTACATATTGTTTGTACAATAAAATATTAAATTATATGTATATATATATATATATATATATATATATATATATATATATATGATTAGTTTTTTTGGGAAAAAGAATTCCAGCAGAGTGCTCAATTAAAAGGAAAATCCAAAGTTTAAGAGCGTATTTATATATTGTGTACAGAAAGTTGTTAGTTGAGACAGATCATTGGTACCGTCGATTTCAAGCCCGATAATAAGGCCCGTTTAAGGTATCCTTATCAAGCTCTCTTCAGCCAGTATTCGTCAATAAAATGTGCATACGATCAACCCAAAATATGTGTAACACGATACGAATATTGGCTGAAGAGAGCTTGATAAGGATACCTTAAACGGGCCTTATTATCGGGCTTGAAATCGACGGTACCAATGATCTGTCTCAACTAACAACTTTCTGTACACAATATATATATATATATATATATATATATATATATATATATATATATATATATATATATACATATATATATAGATAGATAGATAGATAGATAGATAGATATAAAGAGAGAGAAAGAGAGAGAGAGATTTTTTACTCAAATAATTTACCTGAAAATCATTAACATCATGCGTAAATTTTATTTGTACATTTTATTACGTGCTAAATATTTGGCGCGGTAATTAAAACTAGAAAATTTTTTTCGAAGTAGATGATTTTATAGGTTAACGATTATAAATGGGGGTGAAGAAACGGAATGAAGAAACCAATTCGTCGCTTCGTCATGTCAACGTTTATTTTACTGAGTTGACACTACCCTCCGCAAGTTTAACACAATCGCTTAATAACATCAAATGGCCAGAAGTAGTTAAATAACTTAACTCTGTTTCTTTAAAACGTAGTATGCACGAAGTACAGTTTTCACTTAAGGTATGGGTCGAATGTTAACAGCATTCGGTTGTGTCACCCACCGAGGTAGTCTGCTGATCAGGTCTGAAACTTCCATCGAGTTGGCTTTCAGCATATCTGGAGGTTGGCACCAGTAGATTTAATGTAATTGATATATATATACGCGTAAGCAAAAAAAAAAAAATGCACTAAAAGCTATATTGAACAAATAACAATTGAACAAGGAAAGTTAAACAAGACTAATATCACAGAACAAGGCATTTACTTTAATAAATACTTAGGATGGAATCGCATTCCCTTTTGATTTCTTTAAAAGATCAATCCTTTGAGACATGCTCTCAACCAAAGTGAAACACCGAGAAGAGGAGATGCTATTCCATTCGCTTTGCACAGCTTCCCACAGTTTGTCATTGTTCGGAAAAGTTCTTCTAGTTAATGCACGAGATATTATGGACCAAATTTGGTTTAATTCGGAGCTTTGACCTGGTTAAAACATCAAATCAATTGAATTATCAGGAAACCATATTTGTGACATTAGCAGTGTGTGCGGGAGCATTATTATGTTGAAAAATAATGTTCTGAGATATTCCCAGCTTCTGGATACTTGGTATCTGTTTCTGATATTCGAATGTATTCGCTTGCATTGATTGACTTCTCACATCTAATAAGTTCCCCAACTCCTGCTGCAGTAAAAGTTCCCTATACCATTATCCCTCCATTCCCGTGTTTAACTGTCGTTTTTATGCAATTTGGCGTAAATCCTTCTCCAGTTCTTCGAATGCACCGTTCGGGAGCATCACTAACAAGACAAAATCTTGATTAATCTGATCAGAAAACATTCCTGAACCAGTCTGTATCTTTCTTTCCATAACACGAGAAAAATCTCTTTCTATCATTGATGTTCTTCTTAGATAAAAATGACTTCTTGCACACTTTTTAGAAGAATAGCCCATTTTTTCCATCGTCTATACACATTGTATATCTAGAAAGAGAATTTCCAGCCCGTGTTTTGAATTCCTTGCTATGGTCAACATAAGTTTTCTTCCAATCCTTCAAAACACTTAATTTAAGTCTGTGGTCGTCCTTCAAAATGGATGATCTAGGGAGACCAGATCCAGATTTCCTTTTAATTAAGCGTTCCACTTCGAACGTTTGACCAATACGCTTCACTGCAGAAAGAGATGTTTTCACATTTTCTTAAAATATAAAAAATCTGTTTCTAAGTAATTTTGGACTGCCTTAACCCAGCAATTCGTTTTTTTTATATACTCGCCAAGATGCCGTCTTACCATTTACAGGGTCAATTTTTCCACTTATTATTATATGCTATAATAATGATCTGCAAAATAGAAATTTTCAGTTAAAATTAACAAAATAGATTTCTTCTTTTTTCGCTCTTGTCTCATCTTTTTGCTCATGAGTATATATATATATATATATATATATATATATATATATAGTTATCCGCATGCAGTTTCACAGGTCATCAACGCGGCTAGACAAGGAATTACCTCAAGCCAGGATCGAAACCCGACCGCCCATATGACAGTCGGAGCTTCTAACCGTTGCGCTATTCGGCAGTGGATTACCGATGGTTCGACATTGTAAAAATACTTAAGCTCAATTTGTTTACACAAAGAGCATCACTTCATACGCTAATAGTAATTTGTATATCACTTACCAATATGCTCAACCCAAGAGAGGGAGCATTATATATATATATATATATATATATATATATATATATATATATATATATATAAAAGCAAATAGTTAATAAAACATGTTAAAAACACTTTCAAAAAGGCTTTCTTATAGATAAAAATGAAGAATTTTTACAGTGAAATATTTTACGGTACACCTGTCATGGTTACACCGGTGTAACGTAAAATATTCCCATGTAAAAATTATTTTATATCTATAAAAGAAGAAAGACTATTTTTATGATCTGATTTTTTTCGATTTTCGATACTCATCAGGTGAATTTCTGTACGGAACATATCTAAGAACACTACCGGACATGTAAATTACCTCTGTGTGAAATTTGCTAAAGATCGGCTCAGAACTAACAGTAGATGAATGGAAAGAATGATGGCGAAGAGAGAGGACCGTCACTAAGATTTCACTGATCATTTAACCCACTATTTATTTATTTATTTATTTTTTCAAGAGATGTTCAATTTGGTATTGCAGTTTATAAATATCGCGGCCTTAAAGGGACAGAATGTTGCGTGTGGGGGTGCACACACGCAAACCCACGCATGACAGCCGGTACTAAACGCACTGAACGATGAGGTCAACTTGACGCACGCCTCTGTCGGAGGGAGGCAGCTGCAAAAAAAAACAGGTCACATATATAGCCCAGAGAAAACGAAAAAGAAAACAGAAGCAAAAGTCAGCCGAAAAATCAACATTGCACAAGCGTGGCTCTATCCACCCACCTTCCAGTCCCCTCTCTCTAATCTCTGGCTAGGAGCACACATTATGATGCAAAAACAACAAAATAAAAATCGACTGTGCAAGTACATTTCAAGCAGGAATAACACGAGTAGAGAAAGTACAGAAGTAATGAGTTGACAAAGACTGCTTCCTCACTTCGCTTCTCTTCTCACTTCTTTATAACAATTGTGAATTTCATACTTCCATGGAAATTCCTCCTTTGGAGGAAGCCGGTTAAACACGCACAGAATTAGTGCCGTTTCCATTTTTTTTTTATATAACGAGTGTATAATCACACCGCACTCTGTTATATAATGGGGTTGCTATAGCGGGTATATATTTACATGTGTCTTAACGGGTATAACGTCTATTAATGTTCGTTGCGTTCATCTACAGTTTGTGTATATAAGGGTTCATGTATGTGAGAGTCTATATTGCTTGTGATCGTCTAGTTTTTCTATTGTTCTCGAGTTGATGCGTGTATAACACGTATTTAACACGACATATAGCAAACACGGACAATATGAAGGGAAAAACACAGTTCTGTGAGTTGTTCCATCTGGTCAATAGGGAAAACATTCCGGAGCATAGAGGCAAAATCCCCCACATCGCTAGCTGATCCCTCTCGTCTGTTTAACTCGACTGTCTTGCTTCAACTCTGACTCCCAACCGACTAAACTCTACGTGTATATAAAAAATTATCTTCCTTCTAATTACGTCATCAATACACGTATATCATCACTCGATATTTTCTCACGTAATTTAATTATTTTTTGTCAGCTAACATTTCTAACTGCTTAACTAAAAATTCCATTTTCAAGTTATTTATCTAAACTGAAATTCTTAACCTGTTTCTAAATTCCATTCTATCAAGTTAACATTCCTGGTAGATTCTTTAGCTGACAAAACATCTTGACTTCTAAACAATCATAGTAATAATCATGTACTTTACTTTCCGGCGTTTACCCGGAACCAACAATACAATAATTCCGCATGAAATCAATATTTTGGGGCGAGGTATAATTATTAAGAAAGAGGTACTTTAATTTTATTCCACTAATGATTCAACTTACCCTCATTTCCAGGGGGCGGAATTTCTATACAATTATTCGTTGTCTTTTTAGAGAATGAACCAACTTCTGCCGATGAAATGGAAGGACATGCAAACATTGGCTTTGAAACAGAAGGTGAAAGCCAGGAATCAAAAGATGAAAAATGCGTAAGTTTATATGCAGTCGATATTCGCTCTTCTTGCACACGCTTCACCTGATCTTCTAAGATCAGCAACATTTTGTAATTAAAGCCTCTCATACTTTTAACACACTAACTCAACATAAATGTGATGGAGAAAGCGAGCAATTTATTTGACGTGATCTTCGGTCTGAATAATGTAAATGGGAAGACAGAGGGTTGATCGAAGAGAAAGATGGATAGAAAATGGTAGATAGAGAAGTTGACGTCACGAATTAGTTCTATCTTTCCAGCCTATATCGTTATACATTAACGCCTGTGCATGATTCCATACGAACCGACTGATCGACCGTCCTCATTTTAGTAAATATGTGACGTCATATCCGTTTTAATATGTTCTCAGAAACAAATTTTCACTTCGAATTTATCGATTTAACCCTGGCTGACCTTGCAACTGTTACATTTTCTGCCATTCTGGTATCCAGCCAGCGCAGCCGTAGCCGACATTGAACTAACTACACGAGTTTGTTGTGTAATTCAAGTCTTGTCGGTAGCTGAATACTTGATGCTTCGCCAAGGCTATCAAGGGTATTTTTTTATCGTGACGCCATCACTAAATTGGGTTCCTACCACGGTTTAGGAGAGTAACATCTACCCTCGAGAGAAGAATAGACCGCGCCAGTTTCTCAACCTGGTATTTTTATCTTGCGGTAAATTCTGGTATAACTATATTCTATCCTAGATGATCTACTGTTCAATTTGTAACTTTCTGTTTCTCTATATTTGAGAAAATCCCTAAGATCATGCTATGTCTGACGCCCTACTAAGAGCCAAATAAAATAATAGTATGAGGTTTTGAAAAGGGTTAAGAGTAAAGCTGTTAGTTCTTCGGAGAAAGAGTTCTTAGTATAATAAATAAAATATAATATAATAAATAGGGTAAGTTTACGTTTATTAACTTTGGAGATGAGGATTGGTTATTCGTATTATTTGGACTGAATAGAGGTCCTAAGTAATTTGTAATTGTATTTTTCGCACTGGGGATGTAACTTTCAACCTTCAGGAGAATTTCCTAAGTACTCCAACCACTGCGCCACGAATCTTTGGCTGACGGAACAAGAGCATGTTATCCCTGTGAAGTAAATAAAGTGTTCCGTTCGAAATTCCGAGTTCCACATAAACTTTCCCGAGTTTGAAAAGATACACCTGAAGCAGGTCGAAGGTTACATCGACAGAAACTTTGTGAAAATGAGAACAGTAGTCCGAAGAATCCAAACAATGCTAGGATAAGTCTAGTTTTACACCATCTAGTCTTAAGGCAGTAGTTAAAAATCATAGTTGAAAAACTTAGTTTAAAGTTTGAAAATAAATTACTGTTATAGTCAGTTATATATATCCTTACAGGTTTATAATTTTTTTTGGAATATTTTAATAAATTTTCAATGATTTTTCTATTATATATATATATATATATATATATATATATATATATATATATATATATATATATATATAATATATATATATGTATATATAATATATATATATATATATAATTTAAAGGAGATTAGAACAATAGTCTAAAGAGCTGAGTGTATTTTAATGTAATAGTGAAATTACTAGTTTAATTAAAATACAGGAAAGAAAAAGTGCTCGTTGTAATTTAGATATATAATAAGCTCGATAGGTAAATATCCTAGAGCTAATTCAATATTAAGTAATGTGATTGATAATTTAAAATTTAAAAATTAAATTATAATTAAATTAAAAATCCGTTTCATAAGAAGGAACAACAACAAAATCAATTATCTGTACGATCGTTTCGGAAAAGTTTTCCGAAACGATCGTACAGATAATTGATTTTGTTGTTGTTCCTTCTTATGAAACGGATTTTTAATTTAATTATAATTTGATTTTTAAATTTTAAATTATCTATCACATTACTTAATATATATATATATATATATATATATATATATATATATATATATATATATATATATAAGTTGGGTATATAGTGATTTGTGTCGTTTATATGTTTCATAAATGTTCTTGTAGCGGTGTATATATGTTTACAAATATGCATTTCATTTAACATGTATACAGTTCAACAGGGCATACAACATTTTATCAACAAACATTTCTTTAACAACAAAGGGAGATAACACATACACACACATATATATGCGTTTTAAAAAATGTATATATATATTTTTGAAAGCCCCCCTCTTTTGGTTGAGCACTGTCGTAAATAATCTCACTCGCTACTTAATTTGGCTGAAAAATGCGAAGCTCGCGCTTTGTTTACAAACAAGCGTTTGAGCACTGTACAAGTAGTGGACAGATGTTTATTTAAATTGACATTCGGACAGATCAGTTGCGGGCATCGCTTCCGTGGTCGAGGGGTAGAACTGCCGACTGTCAATTCGATCAATTGTCAAGGTTCGATCTTAGGCTTGGGAGAGGTGCTAGTCTAGCGGCAATGATGAGTTGTGATACAATGAAACAGGCTGTATGTCGATGACTACAAATATATTTTATATATATATATATATATATATATATATATATATATATATATATATATATATATTATCTAAGAATAAAAAGATCATTACTATTGCAATCATTTAGAATCCCAGTGGATATGGACCATGCCCTACGGCGAGATTTTTGTAAATAAATTGTTTGTATAAGAGAGACGATTTTTCATTAGATATTAGATATAAGATTGGGGACATTGCCTCTTATATTTTCTGTCGTGAAATATTGTGTGAAGATCTGAGAATTGCTAGGGCTACACTTAAATCTGAGGATTTTGATCCCAAATGCCTGCTCTTGTACCAAAAATGTGACGGAAAATCTATAAGATTTTTAGACAAATAAGTAGGGTTATAACTATATGCTTTAATGTTTTTACACGTTATATTTGTAATTGTAGGTAAATAATATTAAACATTAAATAGTATATGAAGACTGGCACATAAGTGTTTTTTATATAATTAGTAAATAGATGAATGTACTGAGATGTATTTGTTATATTTGTTTCTTACGTTGGTATAGGTCGAATGGTAACAACTAAGAAATGCCTGGTTATTTTCCTAAAGTATGTGAACAGATAAAGATTAAATAAAACTGTAAGACCAGATGAAAAATTTGTTAATGTAATTGTGAATAAGCATGTCAAGATACTAGTGGAAATACGAACACAAACACATCCAAGATATTTCCGTCGATTAGTCCGACCATATTCATTTGATAAAAATGAGCTTTATTAAGCAGAACTCAACATTTAAAAAAAATGAAATGTGGGAAGATAAACCGACGGTGCGGACGGTTGTAAGAGACGTACAGGAAATAATGTAAAGTGTGTGCAGTTTGTTGGGCAGGTGAGGGGAGGAGGAAGTGTAGATGTGTTATATAGACATGCCTTTTCATGTAACAGATGTACGAAGGTTACACTAGTTTTGACACTACTTGTAAACATATTTGTGTTTTGCTGAACATTTCTCTTCTTAAAAAATATATTATTTTTTTCTTCTTAAAAAATATATTATTTTTAGGGCGACTCCAAGCGACGCATCAGTGAAGATACAGAGCCGTTGCCTAAGATGTTGCGAGCGAGGAAATCAATTACTTCAGAGATAGTGCCGAGTGAGATTTACAAGCGAGAGTCTAGTTATTGCAATACAACAATGTTTAAAAATAAATATTTTCATCTGTTGTTAGCAATTTACACCACATATTCCGGTAAGTAATTACTTAACCGTTTTTAACTAGCAATTAGTATTAATTAATAATCGTACTAGTATACATATTTCATCAATAATCATGTCATTTTATTTAGTAGAAGAGTTTTTTACATGGAGGTCACCACTTATCAAGGCCCGGAAGCAACTTGAGGATAAGGGTTAATGCGTGTACAGTAATCAATGGGATAGTATCGTAGTAATCGCTAGTATTGGAGATTTGATAAAGTGTCTACTTAAGGGTACGGTTCATCAGGAATTTGTTTATGTTGGACTTGAAGACATCCAAGTTTTAATCAGATGGGAAACAGGCAAACGGAAGAGAGTTCCACAGTCCTGCACTTCTAAGAAAGAAGCTTTGTTCATGGAATCTACGTTTTGATTTAGGCACAGATAAAGAGTGGGGGAAATAATTGACAGTGGTGTCAGCTAGACATGTGTTTATCGTGAAAGAGGGGGGGCAGAGATTGGAGCTCAGATGAGCACTTGTCATGGAAATAACGCTAAAACAAAGACAGTCTCGCAACATCTCTTCTGTGGGAGAGAGGTTGCAGGGAAGAGAAAATGGCATCCCCACTAAGCAACAAAGTCTATTTTGTACTCTATCAATGCAAGATAGGCTGTTTTTAGCAGCTCCTGCCCAGATGTGGCAGTATTACTCCATCCTTGGACTTGTACTTGACTTTTATATAGATAGAGAATTGCATCAGCAGTGAGACATCTTCTGAAGCGGTAAAGGACCCCACCATCTTCTCAGCGACCTTGACAACAGACTGGATGTGTGTGTTCCACTTCAGATCAGGAGTAAAGGTCAATCCCAGAAGCTTGTCCAAACGTGGAGCCTTCCCAAGACGAGAGCCATCCATTTTAATTGATGCCAGCTGGGGATCAGAGCGTTGATGATGTAAAGATAGAAGCTTGGTTTTAGATGCATTAAAAGTAACCAGCCACCTCTTCCTCCACTGTACCACGCGCTCAGGAGATTAGAGAAGAGAGAATTAGAGAGAACTTTGTCATTTACCGCCTTTGATGTGTTGCCATAGATGGCCGTGTCATCAGTATAGATGTCAACGAATGATTTAAGAATGTGTTTTGGGAGATAATTGATGTAGATCAGGAAGAGAGTTGGTCCCAGGATGGACCCCTGAGGGACTCCAGCATTAATAGTGTGAGCCTTTGATTTCTGCCATCAACCACTACTCTTATGAGCTTATCAGAGAGAAATGATTTAATAATCGAGAAAACCTTTCCAGTTATATCGTAGCTGGAAATCTTGTGAAGTATGCCTTTATGCCATACCTTGTCGAAGGCTTTTGATATGTCAAGAGCAATTATCCTAGAAAGGAAGCCTTTGTCAAAAGATTCACTAATCCTATGAGATATAACCGTTAGAACATCTGCTGTAGATCTAGCGGAACGGAAACCATATTGCGTGTCATTAAGAAGGTTATTTCTGCTGAGGTGATTAACTACTTCTCTATTTTATATGGATTCCAGCAGCTTACTCATGACACACAGGAGACTTATTGGTCTGTACTGAGAGGGAGATGACTTTTCACCTGAATTCTTAAATACAGAGCATACTGATGAGGTGTCCAGGGTGTTGGAAAGCACTTCTCCTTAAGGCTACGCGTAAACAGTTTTGTAAGTATGGGGGCAAGTTCTGGTTGAAGCTTTTTCAACACTATAATTGGAATGCAGTCAAGGCCAGTTGCTTTACTGGAATCAAGGCTCTTGATTAGCTTGGCGAACTCATGCACAGATATTTGTATGTTGCATAGCATGTTGTCTGTTATAGGAGGAAATACGAGGAGTTGATGGTCTTTGTCGCATAGGGTAGAATGAGCTGCAAAGTTCTTGGATGCTGACGAGATGACCTCAGGTCTGTTAATGATGGTTGGGATAGAACGCATGCTTCTGTTTGGGATCCTGTTTGCTATTTGCCAAAATTGGTGGAAATCAAGCCACTGCTCAGCTACTTTGGATTTAACGGATTGAGCATATAGCTCTTTTGCATTTTTTTATTACTCTTTTACAGTAGTTACAGGCAGTACTGAAAGCAGCTTTAGTCTCAGTACATCTATTACGTTGGTAGCTATGGAAAAAGAGATTTCTGTGTGCGATGGCAGCAACACATTCTGGGGAGATCCATGGCTGGCTGTTAGGTTTTTGTTGGAATTTTTTGGATGGTATGAATCGGTTTATGCCTACAATTAACCATTCGGTCAGGTCTGATACTATAGAGGACACATCCTTTTTAAACATGGAATGCAGATGTAGATCAGATATGAATGTACGGAAGCTATCCCAGGCAGCCATAGAGTATCCATATACACTACGGTGGAGAGGTACGCCTAAAGACTTATTACATTTAATTTTTACCTTAACTGATACAACGGAGTGGTCAGAGAATCCCAGAGGAGATAGAATGGAACATGAACATAGCTTAGGGGAAGTTATGAGAAAAAGGTCTAGAAGGCTTGCATACCGACCAGTAGTATCGGGCACATGGGTGGGTTCGTGAACAATCTGAGTGAGGTCATAGGCAGTGGCAAAATCATGACAGACCTCCCCTCATCATCTGTCTTATTTGAGTGAGTCAGCCATTCCACATTATGGACATTGAAGTCACTGCAAATGTGAATGTTAGCCGAAGGATGAGCAGACAGGATGTGGTCAATTTTCTCAGATATACTCTTAAAGATAATAACCCCACTGTTGTGGGGGCGATAGAGGGCAAATATAAATGCGGTGGTGTAAGCAAGTGCAACCCGGAAGCACATATAAGGTTAATTAGGGTCTTCTCTGGAGATATGCCTACCACATGGAAAGCCATCTTTAATGTAGGCACATATTCCATGTCCATGGCGATCTTGGGGATAAGATTTAGATAATAAGTTATAGTATCCTTTAATTATGAACTCATCTAGGGAAGTGGTCGGCCCTATGCCAGTTTCGCTTAGGAAGAATATGTCTGGTTTCTTTTCCTGTAATTGGGTTTCAACCTCTGGAAACTACCAGACGGATAACGTCAGCCCAGATAAAATATTTACCTTCAGCACCCTAATAAGTGACATGGTCACAAGGATAGACATAGAAACAGAAAATTTCCGACATCTCAAGCTACTGTTCACGAAGTACTACCGACCTGTTTCGTTATTTATGTTAAAAAATGATATGCTAATTGTGAACCACAATTCTGTGTAATGTTTACGTTAAGGTGGTTATATGTAGACACAACAGCCTAGAGAAAATGGCATCTGACTTAATGACTTACATTGCTAGACGACTATATTATCACACATGTAATTAAAAATAATAAAACTATAAGAATTCTTACGTTATGTAAGTAACTTTACATTTTACCTATTTCCTGAGATGATAGCTTGATCCGCCATCTTGTTTTGTTGCACTGCTGCTGCAGGAGAGGGTTAAAGATTTCATCTGGTTTATTTTTCCAGTTCATAAACTCCGGACGTGAACTTAGATTGTTGATATGGGCTTCTTTACATCCAGAGTTTTCTTTTTAACGTTTTAAAAAAGACGGTGGTAAGAGTTGCACAATTTCCAATCACACCTATCCTGAATCGGCACTGTTTTTAATTCCAGTATATATAAATTCAGGACGACTGGAAACAATGCCGAGATAAGCGGAGAGCACATACAATGCCCAGTATTTCCAAATAGTGACCCATCTGGTACTAGCCAGCCTCGTCGTTGCTTAACTTCTGCGATTTGGCGATATCGGCATAATCACGTTGATGTTTTTAAAACATTATGTATTAAAGACATCGAAGAATTGCAACAAATGAATGAGAGTAGTAGTTACAGTTCAAACTATAAGGGAGGGTTGCCCTTCGTTAAACGCTCAATTGCCAGATTCAGATGAAGAGATTTGATGTATAGAGGCAGAATATGAATGGATGTCCTTTTTATTCACCGTTTCTTGTATATCTGTGATGCAATATTTTTGATATATGAGGGTATGATCAAAGAAAATTGGAAGCTTCTACTTATAGACACCAAACCAATCAACCAAAACCAACCAATCAGAAACCGGAATTGCTCCATAAAAATATAACATATTTTAGAATTCCCGCGCATAATTTTTCCTGTCCACACGATAAAGATCTTTTCTCTTTTCTTGCAAAATTTTAAAGTTTAAGACTTGTACAGATCAACTACCCACCAAAAACTCTTTTTCATCGCCAAGACTTGTACAGATTAGTTAACCACTGAAAAGCTTTTCATCTCAAGGATTTGTATAGATTAGTTATCCATCAGAAACTATTCTGAAATTAAACATGGCTTTCAGTTCCAAAAATTCGCTATATTAATTCTGTTGACGTTCTTATGCTTTCCGCGATGAAACTCTGACATTGTACATCTACCGTAAACGGCGAAGGAAACAGAAGGTTTAAACATGTATGAATTATTTTTTGTGTGATTTCCGTTTATTTTTTTAATGTCTGTGTATTTATTTTCTCAACTGATAATAAATTTTTCTTTTTCTATTTAGTAGGAGAATCGTTCTATGTATATATCCCCCTTTATGCTGTGAGTATAGGATTGAGTGAAGAAGAAAGCTCTTTGATTATGGCAATCTATGGCATCATCGGCATTGTAAGCCTACTTTTGATTGGATTCCTGGTCGATATTATACACATCCCAACAAGTTATATTTTGATGATGGCTTTGTTTATCACGTCCTTGGGTTCAATACTGATTCCATTTTGTCAAAGTTTTGAAACACTTGTTTTATGCGCAGCAATGAATTCTATCGGCACGAGTAAGTATTAACAGAGTTACCTAAGTTAGAAAATGTAATGAAAATAATATAAACAATTACTGTCGAAACATTAACAATTACATGTGTTTACATTTAACAATTAAATGTATTTACTATTAATTTATTTAGATATATTTCAAATGTATTATATTAACAACTAAAAAACTAGCGGAACCCAAAAAACTCCTACTCTCGACTCTGAATCCTGTACATATATTTTTTATTTATGTTCATTACTTAGTATGCGTATATATTGTAGTCTTCTGTAAATATTAAGTGTATAAATAATAATGAATATTGTAGGGAAACGTGCGACTTACCTAATTAGTACGTGTGCATAATTCAACGGGTCGGTCGTGGAATGAAATGAATGAAGAAGAAAGAAACAAAAATGGCTGCCTTATCTCTTTATATGCCTGCAATGTGACCGCCCGATATGCAAATGAGATGCTCCTGGTTGAAGATAAAAGAGGGTTGATTTTTTAGAGGGAGGTTCATTTGAAGTTGGATTTCGAAGAAATAAGTTGAATTAGCAGAAGTTCGTTGGGAGTTGAGAGAAGGTGCGTTACGTATACAGAAGTTTGGAAGTTTGGACAACAGTGTCAACCTTACCCAGGAAATTATTGGTGTTACGGGCGGAAGAAATAACACTCAAGTTATTGAATTATAGATATCTATAGGTTTGTATTATTCTATAACTGCAAAACATCAGCTTTGCCGCAAAGTACTTAAATAGAGATGACGGATTTTTATTGGGGGATTAAGTAATTGTGCTTGTACACAAGCGTTGGAAGGAATGTAATATTTAATATGAATTATAGAAAAAAAAAAGAATATATGCGTATTTTTTATCGCTTGTGACTTAAGTAATTTTGTCTGTACCTTAACAGTGAAAGGAGGGTAATACTTGATATTACATATAGACGATACATTATTTTTCTGAATAGTTAGTAGGGAGATGGCAAATGACTGTGTCTATGCATAAACACTGGAAGGAAAGTAATATTTTATATTAATGTATAAAAAGTAAAATACGTGTTCTTTATTAATTTTATTGCTAATCGTAAGTCTTGTGGAAATAAATTTATCATCCTCCATAAGAAGGGTTGATGCATGGTTGGATGATACCAGCATCGCTGCTGAATTCTAAATAACAAAAAAGTTTCTTTACATTATAAACATTAACATTGAGTTCAGGTGCTAATAAAAAGAAGCAGGAACAGTGCGCTCGTAATGAGTATAATGGAACAATCAACATTCGATCATAGTCTAAAGGATTGTTAAAATGCAATTTTGTATTCAAGTAGTATGTTCCATCCCGTGGACACTGACTCACGGATGCAAACACTTTAAGCCACAGTAAACTGATCTCTTAAAAAATATGATAATTCCTAGGAGTATGACCTCGTTGTTGCAAGTAGAGGTAATTGTTTTTACGTAAAATTAAACCTTTTTTTTTTAAAAGTAAATGCATATTTTGAAAGAGTCGCTAAATGTCAATTTAGCCCCAAATATTCCGGTCGGTTCTGACGGAACTACCATGAGAGAGAATGGCTCAGGTTATAGGCAATATGGTGGGAATTGGCATCAGTAAATTGTATGAAGACGCTGGATTTTCAAATTTTATATTGTGGTCCCGTGAGAGAGAGTGTGTGTGAAAGAGAGAATGCGTGAAAGAGAGAGTGTGTGAAAGAGAGAGAGAGAGAGAGAGAGAGAGAGAGAAACGATACAAGAAATGAAGAGTGTGAGTATACGTCAGTCCGACTGCCAACTGTGCATAACTCGTGTACAAACACCGAAAGGTCATACCCTCCCGATCTTTATAAGGAAGTGTTCATTATTATCCGTAAGATGGACACACCACAATATAGTGTGCGTATTAATTGCAGTATTCTGTAAGTATGATATTTATAAATACTAATGAACATCTAAAGATATGTATCATTTCATAATTACGAAAACGCAGCCTCTTTACATAGAGGCGACAAATATTTTATTTGAGGATTAAGTAATTGCGGATGTATACAAACATTGGAGGATGATAATATTTACTATAAATAATAGAAAAAGAAGAATATATGTGTAAAAGAACCGTTCAAAGTCAAAGCATAATTTACAAGGATCGTTAAAAGTCAATTTCACTTCAAATAGTTTGGTCAGTCCTATCAAGAGTTTCAACATGAAGGAGATTGGCTAATGCTACAGGCAATAATGCTACAACTTTAGTAGATTACAAAAGCGCATTTTGACTTCAATATTTCATAATGTACATCCGCTATGTATGTTAATGTATTAGTTGAAGTAAGAAGATATTGAATTTTCAAATTTTCTGTAAAAGATTTTTAACCTGCCAATTATAAATAGCAGCACGTAGATTTATAAATGACTTCCAATACACCGTCCTGACACTTCGACCGAACAGTCACACTAAAGATCTGTGTGAAACTGTGATATAATAATAATAATAATAATAATAATAATAATAATAATAATAATAACAATAACAATAATAACAATAATAATAATAATTCGCTCAAATTTCCTCTTTCCAACTCCCGACTTCAACTGTAATCTTTTCCTCTCTTCGTTGTCAAAAAAAAAAAAAAAGAAGACTGGCCTGTGCTTTCCCCCTTCATTCTTTTTCACGGCAATCATTGTTCTCATCTGCAAAATAACATCATATGTATATTAATAAACCGTCTGCACACAAGCACATATATTAACTTATTTACTATACTATCTACTGAATTTTATTTCATTTTATTTTATATCATCTTATTCTACTCAAATTTTCTCACCCATTTTATAATCTTCAGCAACCATGTAATCCCTCTGCAATCTACCCCGTTTATCCAGTCATCTTTTTATGCTTCCGTCGCCACATATAGCTCGTAATCTACAGCAAGCCCCCAGCTAACTAAAATTCACCCACATTAGTTTAAAACTCCCAGATTGCCTCGCTCACACCCTATATACTAGATACTTTCATACTCCCGATTATCCTCCTCGCTAGATGTCCTATTGAAATGTTTTTAACCTAGCCCCTCTTCTGATGATTAGCATTAGGCTTCGAAATACGTAGGTATAAAGAGCATTTAACACCTTCCACAATTACTGTATCTTCTTATTACATCAACAGTTAAATCTATGTATATATGACTTTGTCTTGAATATAATTGCTATTATATATATATATATACATATATATATATATAGAGAGAGAGAGAGAGAGAGAGAGAGAGAGAGAGAGAGAGAGAGAGAGAGAGAGAGAGAAATCCACCTGTCATCCCTTTTGTAATAGATAAATTCGCGCGATCGCCAAAGACAAGATTCGAACAAGCAAGGGCGGATTATCCACCGACACGTGTTTCATGCGTCCGTCACCAGCTAACTAATATATATATATATATATATATATATATATATATATATATATATATATATATATATATATGGTTAAACGATAAAATTGTCACCCTAAATAAAACAACACTACAGCTTATTTTTAAAGTTTTATTGAAAAAATCAATTCAGGTAACTTGATTATGTAGTAGAGTTGACATTTAATCAATGTAGTTGCTTTCAGAATCAATCACTGATTCGATACGGGTCGGGAACCTTTCCACAAGCGCTAGTGAGGGCTCGTCGCATACTCGGTCGATGTGCGGCGATTATGTTGGCTCTGCTGTTGTGAGAGGGCATGTTGATGATGTTCTTGACGTCTGACTAAATGAAGTAGTCCAGCGGGTTTAGTTTGATGTGACATCTGAGTCTGACCAGATGACCAGGCTTTCATGTCCATAAATCGCTATACGAATGCTAGCAAACTTATTCTTAGCTATTTATTACTTATCATCTTTATATTAAGATCGTAATTTGCTTCGGCCGTTATCATCCTGGGCACCCCTTTAAAATGAATTGGAATATTCAAAATAAGTAGAATATAACAAAAAAATTGGTGTCGCTTATAAGGCAAAGCTACTAAAGATTAGTTGTTTTCATGCTACTATATTTAATGTAACAAAGTTTTAACATTACAAAAGTACCCGAGAAAAGTCACTTCTGATTAATTACAAAATGCCCTGGAAAAGTCCTTTTTGGTTGATTAATTATAAAATGCCCTGGAAAGGTCCCTTCTGCTTTGATTATAAAATGCCCTGGAATGTCCCTTCTGGTTGGCTGATAGTGAAATGCCCTAGAAAGTTCCCTTCTGGTTGATTAGTTGTAAAATGCTCTGAAAAGGCCCCTTTGGTTGATTAATTATTTGTAAAATTCCATGGAAAGATCACTTCTGGTTGATTGATTATAGAATGTTCTGAAATGGTCCCTTTCTGCTTAATTATAAAATGCCCTGGAAATGTCCCTTCTGGTTGAGTGATTGTAAAATGTCCTAGAAATGTCCCTTCTGGTTGATTGATTGTAAAATGCCCTCGAAACTTCTCTTCTGGTTGACTGATTGTAAAATGCCCTAGAAAGGTCTCTTCTGGTTGATTAGTTGTAAAATGCCCTGGAAAGGTCCCTTCTGGTTGATTGATTGTAAAATGCCCTGGAAAGGCCCCTTCTGGTTGATTAGTTGTAAAATGCACTAGAAACGAACCTTCTGGTTGATTGATTGTAAAATGCCCTGGTTTGTAAATGGATCGGTGCACGTTCGGGTCTTATTTGTAACATTCCAAAAATCACGTAAATAAATCAAGTAATCCTGAGTTCATATATTCGTCTTTAATGTCCTCATGGCAGTATTTGCAAAAACTGTTCTTAAGGAGGGAGGATTAAAGTCACTGGAATGTTAAGACTGTTACAATACTCAGAAATTAATGTTGAAGTAATGGTTGCCTAATCTCTAACCGTGTTAATGTTTTTATGTTTTAATTTCGAAAAGCTGCTGAAACAGTTTATGATTTAAACATCACTTTATTTCATGTATATTTTTAACAGTGGGTGGGGGATACGAAATTAGTTTCAGAAATGACTAAAACCGTTTACACATTAAACATTACTTTATTTCATGCATATTATTAACAGTGGGTTGGGGATATGAAGTCAGTTTCGGAAATGGCAGCAACCATTTACGTTTTAGACATTACTTTATTTAAATGTATATTTTTAACAGTAGGGTGGGGGGGGGGTAAGAAATCAGTCCCGGAAATGGCACAAACAGTTTACGATTTAAACATTACTTTATTTCATGTATATATTTAACAGGGGGATGGGGGATATGAAGTCAGTCCCGGAAATGGCTGAAACCTTTTACGATTTAGACATTACATTATTTCATGTCAAATTTTTACAGTGGTTGGGGATATAAAGTCAGTTCCAGAAATGGCTGAAACAGTTTACGATTTAAACATTACTTTATTTCATGTATATTGTTAACAGTGGGGTGGCGGACATGAAGTCAGTTCCGGGATTGGATGAGATAAGGGCAAATATATACTAGCAGTTTACCCAGCGTCGCCCAGGCTTAAATGAAATAGGGGAAAACATATAGTAGCAGAATATCCAGCGCCGCCTGGGATCGAATAAGATAGGTGGAAGATATATACTAGTAGAATACATGGCGTCACCTGAGATTGGATAAGGTAGGTGGAACATATATATTATGAGAATACCCTGAATTGATTAATGTGTTTGTAAGGAAATAATCAGCCCAGGCAACATACCAAAGTTATTATTTTAGTAAGGGGGTCGACAATGTGGGTTGAAATTATGAAAAATGACTGTCGAAATTAGTAACATATCCAAAAATTATGAAAAATGATGAAACGTGTGTTAATGCATCGGTGTATTTGTAATGAAATAATAAGCCCAAATAATATATCAAAGTTATTATTTTGGTAAGGGGGGACGATAATGTGGGTTAATATGAAAAATGATTGTCAAAATTAGTAACATATCCAAGAATTATGAAAAATAATGAAATGCGAGTTAATTGATTGGTGTGTTTGTAATGAAATATACAAGCCCAGACAATATATCAAAGTTCTTATTTTAGTAAGGGGGCGATAATGTGGGTTACAATTATGAAAAATGATTGTCGAAATTAGTAACATATCCAAGAATTATGAAAAATGATTAAATGTGAGTTAATTGATTGGTGTGTTTGCAATGAAGACTTAAAAATTGTAGAAGGTGAACTTATGCCTACATTTAAAGAAGCATACTTATTTAAGAAAAGATTATGATTCAATACTTTTTAAAAATGTTCATGAAACGTTATTCAATTATTTTTTTAACTTTTAAATATCAATGTTCTAGATGGATTTACATACGTTAGTTAAAGTTAAACTAAATATATTTTTCAATTATTTATTAATATATTTATTAATATAAAGAGATAGAAAATATATTTAGTTTAATTTCATAAATATACAATGATTAGAATAGTAGTATTTTCATTACAATGAAATATCAGATTCTTCATTGGATCATTTGTAATTTAAATTTAGTGAACTATTCAATTGATAATATTTCTAATGCTCTGTGGATATGTTAAGTATATAATTTTGGTTGCTTTTCAAAGATTCCTTGGATTTATTCGAACTTACAATTGAATAAAAAAAATCATTTCCTCTACATAGGGGTTGGATGAAAATATAAATTTGAAGAAAATCATAACATTTTCAATTTCTTAGACTTAAAAATTATAATATTACAAATGAGAACAGCTTTAATTTTTTTATATTACTTATCCTATTGACTTGAAGGCCCTGTCGGTGGGGCATTAGAATACGCCGACTGCCCCTCTGCAGAGGGTAAAAGTCCCTCAATGGGGGTCCTGGATATGACCTTAAACTATATTCAGTGTTGAGGCTCCAGCTTGTGGGCTTTGGGGAGTGTGGAGCCACCCTTTAATTACCATTGCTCCTAGGTCCACTCTGACCCGGAGTGGTAGTACCTGTTCGGGTCCCAACTATGGGTTAAATAGAAACTGACGTGAAAACAACAAATATATTCTATTAAAAAATTTTTCTTCAAAATCTTTGGATTCGGCATTAAATAACCCGAAAAGGGTTGATATGCCGTAAAACAAAAACAACCAACCAACAAACCAACCTATTGACTTGAAAGTTCAATTTTAACTACTTTAGGTCACACAGCTTATTAAAGGGATCTGGATTTGAATGTATTTCATGAGACTTACACAATTACTTATGGATTAAATGCACAAGGCTCTGAAACACATAACACATAGCATTTTTAGAGGAAATGATTCGGGATAGAAACTTCAGGTAAGGTATATTTATATCATCAAGAAATAGTAAGGCTTTAATTGAGATCTGTATGAATAATTAAACTTTTTAACTTTATTTCAAGAAAATAATCTCTGAATTTTCAAATCCTTACTGAAAAAAATTCAAAATAAAGAGTTAGTTTTCTTGCATAAAAATGTTCATTTATTCGAACATTGTCAATTTATGTGATAAAGAAACACTGTATACATATTCACAATTTTCATTCTATTAAAATTTATATGTAATATTGTTTCTTTATTATATAAATTAATGCTCTGTGCTGTGATTATTATGTACACAAATTTTTATTATTTTTAACTTTTCGAAATATTCAGGGATTTGAATTTAAATATTACCTAATTTCAAAGTAACACACGATTTTTTTGTATCACTTATTAAAACTCAGAGAATATAAATTGTTGATATTTCTAAAACTCAATTGATAGGGTTTTATTGAAATTTGAAAAAGAACATATTTTCCCTAAATTTCAACAACTCACTGGATATATTCAGACTTGCATTTGGATAAAAACTTTTCTTAATTTGGATCTTTCAATGCACGTGGTTTCATAAAAGCTTAATGAAAATATAATTTTCAGTGAATACAAAACCATTTTTTAGGTTTTCTAATGATTATATCTTTCGAAATGTCCATTAGGTGTATTATAGCTCATAATTCAAGACAATTTTGTTTCATTTGAACATTTATATTGATTAAACATTCTCGAAATATTTCTATTCCATTTGAAAATAATTTTAATTCTGTTTCACTAAGATATAAATATTATTTTTCATAGATATCAGAACCGTTTTTTTTTTTCAGAAAATTAGATTTTTTTAGATGTAGTATAATTATAATTTATGAAACTAATTATAATTTATGATAATTATGAAACTAATTATAATTTATGAACTATCTATCTATCTATCTATCTATCTATCTATCTATCTATATATATATATATATATATATATATATATATATATATATGTGTATAAGGAATTAAAAAATATACCAGCGGTGGTTGACGTTATGTTTAAAGAAAAAATTAGAAAAAACCGAATGAAATCATTAAAAAATCAACGTTTCGTCCCTGTCTCAAAGGACATCTTCAGGATAAATTGAGATAAAAATGTGATAAAAGAAAAAGTCATAGATCGTGCGAAAAAAGACAGTTTTTTAAAATCCAACCCATGTTGGGAAAGGATGAAATATGTGTGCCTTTCCCAACATGGGTTGGATTTTAAAAAACTGTCTTTTTTCGCACGATCTATGACTTTTTCTTTTATCACATTTTTATCTCAATTTATCCTGAAGATGTCCTTTGAGACAGGGACGAAACGTTGATTTTTTAATGATTTCATTCGGTTTTTTCTAATTTTTTCTTTAAACATATATATATGTATATATATATATATATATATATATATATAAGTTTGAATTATTTTTATTCAAAATGAAAAAGGAAATGTTTTCTATTCACAATCATTATTGGTTGCGTGGATGTAATGTTTTTGTTTTAAGTCTATGCACCAGACCTTTGCAAACAAACACTTTTATTTTTATTTGTCTGTATTTAATGATTACATTTTTAAACAGAAATCCAAAACATTACACTTGCACATAAAAATGAAATGTAAATTGAAGAAAATAATATCTTCCAAAATTTAGAAATCTTCATTTGCAGAAAGCATATTTATTCAGCATTTAAAAATTTTAAATATAATTGTTGATGGAAGGTTAAATACATTATTTAATTTATTTTGAAATCTTTTTAAATATAAAAAAAACTATTAGTTTTCTATGATGTTGTAATGTCTGTATTTAGTAAGGTGTAACAGTATTAAAGTTTATTCAGAAAATTAGATGTTTTAGTTGTAGTATAATTATAATTTATGAAAAAGTGAAATAATTAAGCAATATTGTATATATATACATATATATATATGCATATATATATATATACATATATATATATATCAGTCTGAATTATTTTTATTCAAAATAAAAGAGAAAATGTTTTCTTTTTCCAATCATTATTGATTGCGTGGATGTAATGTTTTATTAAAAGTCTATGTACCAGATCTTTGTGAACGGATTCTTTACAGTATTAAGAGTTGACATCACTTTTTTTGTATCATATTCAATAAAAATTCTGCAGATCAGACAAGCATTATACATTGTAAAGATAGCAATCAAAATAAAAGTATAGTCAGAATAATTTGAATAAAATAACAATCAAAATCATCTCACAAAAATTCTAACAATATCTATAACAAACATAACAAAAATAATGTGACTAGGTGTGACTTATAAAAATAAAGATGTAACTAGATGTGACTTATTACAATAAAGATGTGACTAGATATGACTTATACAAAATGACAATATAGATGTGACTAGATGTGACTTATAACAAAAATAACAATAAAGATGTGACTAGATGTGACTTATAACAATAAAGATCTGACTAGATGGTACTTATAACAATAATGATGTGATTAGATATGACTTATAACAATAAAGATGTGACTAGATATGACTTATAAAAAAAAGAACAATAAAGATGTGACTAGATGTGACTTATAACAATAAAATGTTACTAGATGTGAATTATAACAAAAATAACAATAAAGATGTAACAAGATGTGATTATAACAAAGATAGCAATAAAGATGTGACTAGATGTGACCAAGAAGAAAGATAACAATACAGATGTGACTAGATGTGACTTATAAAAAAAAAATAACAATAAAAATGTGACTAAATGTGACTGATAACAAAAACAACAATAAAGATGTGACTAGATGTGACTTATACCAATAACAATGTGACTAGATGTGACTTATAACAAAAATAGCAATAAAGGTGTGACTAAATGTGACTTGTAACAAAAATTGCAATAAAGATGTCACTAGATCTGTATTATAACACAAAATGTGTGACTAGATTTGACTTATTACAATAAAGATGTGACTAGATGTGACTTATAACAATGAAGATGTGACTAGATGTGACTTATGAAAAAATAACAAGAAAAATGTCGCTAGATGTGACTCATAACAAAAATAAAAATAAAGATGTGACTAAATATGACTTATAACTATGAATATCTTACTAGATGTAACTTATAACAATAAAGATGTGACTAGATATGACTTCTAACATTAGAAATGTGACTAGATGTGACTTGGGACACAAATAGCAATAAAGATTTTACTAGATTTGACTCATAACAAACAGAACAATTAAAATGTGACTAGATGTGACTTATAACAATAAAGATGTGACTAGATGTGAATTATAATAAAAATAACAATTAACATGTAAGAATATGTGACTTATGACAAAGATAGCAATACAGATGTGACTAGATGTGACTTATAATAATAAAGATGTGACTAGTTGTGACTTAGAAGAAAATAATTATAAAGATGTGACTAGTAGTGACTAGATGTGACTTATAACAATAAAGATGTGACTAGATGTGACTTATAATAATAGAGATGTGACTAGGTGTGACTTATAACAATGACAATGTGACAAGATGTTACTTATTACAACAATAACACAAAAGATGTGAATAAATGTGACTTATAAAAAAATTGCAATGAAGATATGACTAGATGTGTATTATAACAAAAACTTGTGTGACTAGATATGACTTATTACAATAAAGATGTGACTATATGTTACTTATAACAATAAAGATGTGACTAGATGTGACTTATGACAAAAATAACAATGAAGATGTGACTAGATGTGACTTATAACAAAAATAACAATGAAGATGTGACTAGATGTGACTCATAACAAGAATAACAATAAAGATGTGAGTAGAAGTGACTTCTAACAAAAATTACAATAAAGATATGACTAGATGTAACTTATAACCATACAGAAGTGACTAGATATGAATTATAACATAAGACCTGTGACGAGATGTGACTTAGAACACAAATAGCAATAAAGATGTGACTAGATGTGTCTTATAACAAAAAGAACAATAAAGATGTGACTAGATTTGACTTATAACAATAGAGATGTTATTAGATGTGACTTATAACAATAAAATGTGACTAGATGTGGCTAAGAACAAAATAACAATAAAGAAGTGACTAGATGTGACTTATAACAATAAAGATGTTACTAGATGTGACTTATAACAAAAATAAATAATAAAGATGTGACTAGATGTTACTTATAACAATAAAGATGAGACTAGATGTGACTTATAACAAGAAAAAGGTTACTAGATGTGACTTATAACAATAAAGATGTGACTAGATGTTACTTATAACAATAAATATGTGATTAGATGAAACAAAAATAACAATATAGATGTGACTAGATGTGACTTATAACAAAATAATTATTTAGATGTGACTAGATGTGACTTATAACAATAAAGATGTGATAAGTAGTGACTTATAACAATAAAGATGTGACTAGATGTGACTTATAACAAAAATAACAATAAAGATGTGACTAGATGTGACTTATAACAATAAAGTTGTGACTAGATATGACTAATAACAAAATAACAATAAAGATGTGACTTATAATAAAGATAACAACAAAGATGTGACTCGATGTCACTTATAACAATAAAGATGTGACTAGATGTGACTTATAACAAACATAACAATAAAAATGTGACTTGAAGTTCAAATAACTTTGAAAATGATAGCAATGAAAAAACCTTTAACAAATTGAGACATTCAATTTCATAACAACATAAAAAATATACTTCAAATGTTGCCATATATTCTGCCAAAAAACCTACCTTTTTAATTCTTTAACCACTTTCTATCAATCATACTTCTTACTGATTCATTCAATCATTAAATCGCATTACAAATTGACTGCCATTTTCTTACCACCAATTAACATATTTAAATGTTTCACTGTAGTCCCATTTCTTGTAATAATCTGAAGCAGGTCTCTATATTTGTCTACGAAAATGTTTGTTTTCATTCACCGTCTGATCCAAACTAATATTCCACAGATTATTCTATTAAAGGACAGCCTCATTTGAATTGCTTGCTCATGTGATGAAAAGGTGTTTGTTGATGTGAGGGTTTTCAACCACCGTTGAATTTCCACGGGTACTGCTAGTGAAATATTAATCTTTCATCTTGTAGATTTTGCATCATCACTTCGCATTGTACTGGTTTCAGCAATTCTTGGAACAGATAACATGACGGCTGCTTACAGCATTTTATCGACGTTAATTGGAATTCTATATATTATATATCCCACACTAAAAGGTATGTTTGTTATCCATTATTGTTTGCATAAAATATTGCAAGTTTTTTTTTGTTTTTTTTTTTACACAGTGATCACCACTTATCAAGGCCCGGAAGCCACTCAGGGATAAGGGTTATTGCAAGTACATTACGTTAGTGTGAAGATTTGATGAAGTGTTTACTTAAGGGGGCGGTTCATTAGGAATTTGTTAACGTTGGACTTGAAGACATCCAAGTTGTAGTCGGGTGGAAAGCAGGCAGACGGAACAGAGTTCCACAGGCGAAAGAAGCTTTGTCCATGGAATCTACGTTTTGATTTAGGCACAGATATAGAGTGGGGGAAATTTTTCACAGTGGATTCAGCTAGACGGGTGTTTTTCGTGAAAGATTGTTGAGGGGGAGGGCAGAGATTGGAGTTCAAACGAGCACCTGCCATGGAAATAACGATAAAACAAGGATATGGTTTAAATTTCTTCGTGAATATAAAAATTCGAAAATGTGTCGCTTAATTAAAAGAGTTGTACACATAAATATTATCCTACTCATTTTTTATAGTTACCTTGTGGCTACGGTCTAATTTTATATGGCAATCAATAGAGAGATGGGTTGCTAGTTTGTAGTGATGGGAGATTCCAATATTTTTCCGATTCCGATACTATTACCGATTCAGTACTAAATTCCAGATTCCGATACCATTACCAATTCCGTTTTTTTGGTAACTCTCTAAATATTTAACTATAAAGTTGTTATTTTTGCCGATTACCGTAAAAACACATGTTATATGTACAGTTATTTTCTCGAACATAAAATAAAAAAAGCAATCATAATAATCGGGAAATAGGCACAAAATTTTCTGCTTCCGATACCCCCAAGGGTTCCGACTTTTCCGATTTCCGATTCCGATTAATCGTCCTAACACTACTGGTTCGCTGTTTGCATTTTTCCTTATGGGTTGAAGATTGTCTCGGCATATATTCTTGAATGAAATAGAAAATGAAGATTATCTCATCTAGCGGGAAGCTCTGGAATTTTTCTGGATTAAATAAGGTACTGTATGTTGTCTGCCTCTAGCCTATGCAACTATATTACATTTTCTTTTTCTTTCGTGAAGATTATATTAGATTTGTTTTTAATTGATCTCAATGTTTTATAAGAGGACGCTCAATAAAAATAATTTTACATTTTGAGAAACTGATCTTTATTAGGTTTCAATTGTCTACAATTCTCATAATAAAAAAAGTCAGGAGAAATTGCATAAAGCGTAATCATTCGGATAACAAAAATGTATTTATTGGTTCATGTAAAGTTTCATCGGATCCAGTGTAGATTATACTGGAAGAATAATATTTTAAAGCTTCTGGTCTAAAATAGAACACATACATCAAATCCGTTGAGCTTCAATCTATGATCTCCCTTCGCCTAACTTTCGCGAAAAACACTCGTCTAGCCAAAACCACCATCAACAATTTCCCACACTCTTTATCTCTGTCTAAACCTAAACGTATATTCCATTAACAAAGCTTCTTTCTTAGAATTGCACGCCTGTGGAACTCTCTTCCGTTTGCCTGCTTACCAGCTGACTACAATTTGATTTCAAGTCCAATGTAAACAAGTTCTTGATGAACCGTCCCACTAAGTAATCTACTATACAAAATTTCCACTACTTATGATTACTAAGCTATAATCCCATTAACCCTTATTCTCGAGTGGCCCCCGGACCTTGATAAGTGGTGACTCCTTTGTAAAAAAACTATTTTAACTGACATATATGAGAAAACTATCGCAAAATGCAGAAATATCGTTAGTTTCTTTAATGCTTCATAATAATGCTGGACTTGTTTTTATGTTCAGTTTTTCTTAAAAAAGCATATTCTTGCTAGGAACAATGTTACAATGAAGACATTTTTCACCGTATTGTTAGTCTGTTTATGCTTTTTTTTTTAGGAAAATCGTTACAATGAAAATTAAAAAAAAAAAAAAAATTGTAGGGAAACAAGAATTATGATGGTTTGAGTTTTGTTTGTTTATTTTCATTATTTTGATAATCTGGTAATAATCAGCTTGAAAAATTTTTTTTAAAAAAGATGAAAATAAAAAATACATATACCGCTCATACACGTGGACCAAAATTTTAATATTATGTTATTCAGAAAATGATGCCTGATTTCAGAAACACGTATTTATTAAATAAGTTCGTGCGGGATCAATTTATCATGTTTTTACACCTAAACCATTTTGATCCGTTTTAAACAGATAAAGCACCGTAAACACTGTTCTCAGTTTTATTCGACGATTATTTTCTAGCCCTCATTATTAAGAGGGTATAGCTGCCCTCTGCCTTCTTTATATCTATTACTTTCATTACCACCATGGAATTTCTGAAACAACCTTCGTCCGGTTGATTATCTTGGCTCCGTTGATATTGGTAGATGTATAAGAAGCATTATAGGCCCATTTGAGTCTTCTGTAATGGGCCGAGAGACACGGTTTCAATTTTCGATTGAGTCATAACAAAAACTCAAAAGATAGTGCTTGATGGCCCATTTCTTAACAATCAACAATCTAAAATGACAATCAAGGGTAAGTGGAGGAATCTTGAGAAAAAAGTTGTTCCTTCCCTTACACCTCAGTGTTGTAACGAATGAAAAAGAAGCCTTTGGGTTAACCTTGAATATGGTCGAGATAAGGTTTGAACTAATGCAAGAAAATTATATTCATTTTTTCCATTTTATCTTTGTTATTAAATTCTTTTAAAAAAATTTCGAGTAAATATTGGAAATTTATTAAAGAGTACATATCAATTATGAAGCAAGTTCAAAATGGTTTCCTTTCGATATTTAAAAACCTAATCATCACTGTCCTTTGCTAATTTAACGTTAATTATTTCAGGATTTGTCTACGAGGCTACACAGCAGTTATCCGTGATTTTCTACTTTGATTCTGCGATTCTTTTCCTGGGAGCCATTTTATCATGTGGAATTGTCTACGCACAGAAGACAGAAAAATTCGTCGAATAAGAAACATGGTACTAATGCTGTAATTACACATGCAGTAAATCAAAGGGACATAATTCATACAAACTCTCTGCAGCACCAGTATTAATACATCTGTATATGTAAACAACTGATTTTGCAAATAAATTTGTTATAATGGAATGTGTTTGTAATTGTGTCATTACCCTTCAGGCTGGGCATGTATGATGGTGCACTGGTATTTGGGACATTTAGAATTTGGCAACATGATGAGGAGGCAAAATTTCGCATGAATAAATAACTGTTGCCATTTATCTAAATCTAGGCATTTTTATTTGAGACATTCAGAAAGAGATCAATAATCTTTCCATGTTGGTGGCAGGTAACAATAATAACAATTTCTTGAGTGAGTAACAAAAGTTTAGCGTAAGAAGAATGATAATAGCAATGTTGAAAAGGTGAAACCATTTTATAGGGAAGTAACTAATTTTGCTATTCTTGCGAGAGTAAGTTATACAAAAGGAGATATTGTAGTACTTGCACTTTAGTTATGCAGAAAAGAACCAATATTCTCAGTTGACACATGCATCTTGGATGAATCACACAATATCCTTCTTTTATTTTGCCCATTTTACGGCATATCAACACTTTGGGGTTATTTTATGCAAATTTAATCAAAACTTTCAAAGTTTTGAAATTCCTTCAAGTTTTAAAGACTTTTAGAATATTATATATTATTATTTTATTGCAATCCTTTGAGAGAAGTAATGTGTATATTTGTTTATTTATTTGCAGACTGTTATTCTCATCCTCATCGTTGTTGTTGCTTCACCACGTTTTGGTCAACTATTCCTCTGACCTTCTTCAGGTGGTTAACCGCGACGGGCAGGAATGCTGAGTCTCTTAACATAATTACTGCCTTCCATAGTTTTTTTTTTTTTTTTACACAGTGATCACCACTTATCAAGGCCCGGAAGCCACTCAGGGATAAGGGTTATTGCAAGTACATTACGTTAGTGTGGAGATTTGATGAAGTGTTTACTTAAGGGGGTGGTTCATTAGGAATTTGTTAACATTGGACTTGAAGACATCCAAGTTGTAGTCCGGAGGGAAGCAGGCAGACGGAACAGAGTTCCACAGGCGTGCAGTTCTAAGAAAGAAGCTTTGTTCATGGAATCCGCATTTTGATTTAGGCACAGATATAGAGTGGAGGAAATTTTTCACAGTGGATTCAGCAAGACGGGTGTTTTTCGTGAAAGATTGGCGAGGGGGGACCAGAGATTGAAGTTCAGACGAGCACCTGCCATGGAAATAACGATAAAACAAGGATAGGCTCGCAACGTCTCTTCTGTGGGAGAGAGGTTGCAGGGTAGACAAAAGGGCATCCCCCACTAAACCACAAAGTCTATTTTGTACTCTGTCAAGGCATGATAGGGTATTTTTAGCAGCTCCTACCCAGATATGGCAACAGTATTCCATCCTTGGACGTACTTGGCTTTTATATAGATAGAGAATTGCATCAGTAGTGAGATATCTTCTGGAGCGGTAGAAGGATCCCATTATCTTTCCAGCGACCTTGGCAACAGACTTGATGTACGTGTTCCATTTCAGATCAGGAGTAAAGTTTTTGTTGTTGTTATTGTTTTCTCGCCACGTTTTGGAACCAACCCTTTGGCCGTTTTTTGTGTAGAATCGAAACAGTTGTCTTCAGACAATGCTCACCTTGAACATCAAAGATTGACCGCCTCTATCCACTGCTCCACGGGGCCGACGACGATAGCAACGACGACGATAACAACTATGAAAATGAGGATAACAGTCCGCAAATAAATAAATATACTTGTAGAATACTGTTTTTCTTTTTCAACTATTGAACATATACATGCCTATGGAAAGGAGCATCAAACAAGAGTATTTAATCAGGATTTAAGAATGCAATTTAAACAGAAAAAAATGGCTCTTTGATAATAAATACGAAATCTACATAAAGTATAATATATTTAAGCATGTTTTACGACCAGGCAAGGCCGGGCGTCTCCAGCAAGTCAGGAATAAATTCAATTTTATACCGAGTCGCGAATATCTATATATTAATAGAATAGAGTGTGTTTTATTTATTTATTATGTATGTCACGCTTGCGTCAGAGTAACCGTCGTTTAATTGTTGTGGACTTCCATTTCTTGTAATAAATAATTTTTCCAGGAATTCTTAATAAGTTTTGGTTTCGGTTTCGATTATAACTGATGGCACTTCAGTAGTCTATTTTTTATAAATAATTTTATCAAGAATTCTTCATAAGTTTTGGTTTCGGTTTCGATTATAGCTGAGAGAACTCAAGTTTTATATATATATATATATATATATATATATTTCATAAGTTTTGGTTTTGGTTTCGATTCAAGCTGACGTACTCAAATCATATGGATACATTTTTTTTTTAGTTTTGAAATCGCAACTATAATAATACATAAAAATCGATAGAATACAAACTCTATAATAATGTATACTAAATCTGCAAGATTTAAAATATATTAAAGCGTACTTTACGACCGAGCTACGACGGGCATCTCTGCTAGCTTAGATAAATATTTTTGCAGTTTTAGCTAAAAAGCGTCAATAATATCAGAGCGTCTACATTTACGCTGAACATTTACAGAATACCAACATCAATATATTACATATGAATGAGTCGCCTGTGGACTTTCCACAAATCGCGCTTGTTAAGTATAATTCAGTTAACCCGCAATTTCGCCAAATAAGTGCATTTTTACTTCAACCCTTCATAGAAGAAATAATGAAAAAATATTTTTAACTTAATTTTTAAAAATTCCTGACATTATTATTAATTATCTATTTATTTAATTTACTTAATAAAATAAAACAGAAAACTTTATTTGTTTTACACTCTCCAGTTTTTTTAATTGTTAAAACCAGGGCATTTGTGTAAAACGTGTGTTCAAAGTTTATTTTTGTATCAAAAGTTTTTTAGTGTAACAAAATTTGTCAAAATATTTTTAATACACTGTAACGTTTAACAGGAACCAATCCACGTTCTAGTTTTCACTCGCAAAGCAAAGAATAGGAAATAACTCTAACTCGCATTTTCTTTATAGCAACAACATTTATTTCCTCTTGTTACATCCGAGACGTCACCCACGTGCTTTAGAGCATTTGTTACATCTCTTACTCACGAGATCTCGAACTTTATATCGTTCCGTGCTCTACGACCCTCTCGTGATCATTCTCTTTCCCTTTTGTATAGTCTTTTTTCTTTACTGATGACGTCATTTCGCATACATACGTGTATTCCCAGGGTGGAATGATAAAATTGTCGCCCTAGAGAAGATGATATTTTTTTTTTTTTTTTTACATAGGCGTCACCACTTATCAAGGCCGATCGGCCACTCAAGGATAAGGGTTAAAGAGTGTAGAGTAGTCAAAATATAGTAATCAATAGTAATGGAAGTTCGGTAAATTTGTTAACTTAAGTGGAATGGCTCATCAGAAACTTGTTCACGTTGGACTTGAAGACAACCATATTATAGACAGCTGGAAAGCAGGAAAACGGAAGACAATTCCACAGGCGTGCAGTAAGAAAGAAGCTTTGATCATGGAATCTATGTTTAGGTTTAGGCACAGATAAAGAGTGGGGAAAATTATTGATAATGTTTTCAGCTAGTCTAGTGTTTCTTGTGAAAGTTTGGCGAGGGGGGGGCCATAGATTGAAGCTCAGTCGAACATGATTCCATTTGCGTTTTTTTTTTTTTTTTTTTGCAGACCATCTACTAGTTGGATAATTGTGTACAATTCTCAAGAGCGATAGGAGCCTTCTATCATTTTTTTAAAATTTTTAACCCCAAACAAGGCACAGTGTCACTTTGAAATAGGGGGCTACGATTGGGGACATAATTTGCGGGGGTATTATGAGGGGAGATGGGTAGCAAGATGTCTGTTCACATTACTCTTGAACTATCAGTACAGTTAGGAAAGCAGAATCCCGGAAGGGAGTTCCAAATTCTAGCAGTTCTAGGGAATAAACTATTGAAGTAGAATGCTTTCTTCTAACCTAAGGATCTCTACTGTGAAGAGGTGGAATTTACTTGCTTATCGGGTTTGTCGGGGGTATTCACGTCGAGGGGGTACACGTGCTTATAGTTCGTCAGAGCATTTACCAACAAAGTATTGTAGAACAGGCAGAAGGAAGCAACATTTCGTCGATGGGACAGAGGCTGAAGCTTAGACGACAGTTCATGACCTACCAGGTTGGCGACTCTCTTTTGAACCCTGTCAAGAAATGAGAGACAAATAGCAGATGCACCAGCCCAAATGTGACAACAGTACTCCATACATGGGCGAATGATGGCCTTATAGAGGTACATGATATTTTCAGGCGTAAGTAGCTTTCCAGCACGTTAGAGAGATCCCACCTTCTTCGCAGCAGCCTTGGCAATGCTCTCAATGTATCTATTCCAGTTAATGTTCCCTGTAAACATTAGTCCGAGGAGTTTAAAGGAAGTACGTTCTGGTAATGTGATTTTGGCCATTGCTATTGGTGGTAGTGAAAGTTTCTTGTACTTATTGAAGGAAACAAGTTTAGTCTTGGCAGCATTGAATGTGACCATCCATTTGTGTCCTTATTCCACTGCGGATTCGAGGTCATCCTCTAGTGTTTCTGCCATTTCCTTAGATATGTGTTCATTTGTTTTCCCCTCGTGCCTGTTATGAAAAGTGCTGTCATCAGCATATATACCCATCTTAGAAACAATTTTATCAGGGAGGTCATTTATGAATATCAAGAATAATAAAGGTCTTAGAATGGAGCCCTGAGGTACTCCCGCATTTATATAATATTGTTTAGATGTGCGACCGTCAAAGACAACCTGGATTTTTCTGTTACATAAAAAGGAATTAATTACTTTATGAATTCTTCCAGTGATACCATATGATCTAATTTTCCTCGGAAGACCATCGTCAAAAGCCTGAGATATATCGAGGGCTATCGCTCTAGCCTCCCTTGTTTTGTCCAGTGAACGGTATATACGTTCAGAGATTACAGTTAGGATATCTAAATTTTGAAAGTGACACCATGTTCAACAAACAAGATCGGAGATGTGCTGCTGTACAACTTATGCTCTCAATCTTTTCAAGTTAAAACAGCAGAACCATTGCCTAAAAATGCATCACTGGATGACCACCCATAACAGGGACGTGCCCGAGGTGATGAAAACAAAGTTTCCGTCTACGGTTATAGTCTTTGTTATGATTTCTAGTGAGGACCACATCGTGCCACCTCACATCTTCGAAGTCGGCTTGAAGTACCAAAGTGTACCTGGATGTGCTAAAGAGTGCGATGATTCCCTGGCAGACCCTGGGTCTTACAGTAGGACTCGGCGCCAGTCCACAAGTTCAAAGAGACCACAGCTACGGCTTTGTACCCTTCGCTCACTGGCCTCCCTCCTTCCTCGACCTGAACCTGCTGTACTATTTCGTTTGGTCATATGTCTAGAACATCACCAATATGACCTCTCACAACAGCAAAGCCAGCTTGATCGCCCTCATCCGCCCAACATTTTCCGACGATTGTAGAAAAGACATGCTCCAAGTTCCCGACCTGTATCGAAGCGGTGATTGAGGCTGAAGGCGGCTGCATTGAATAAATGTCAGCTCTACTACATAATCAAATTACCTGAATTGATATTTTCAATAAAAGTTTTAAAAATAAGAGCTGTACTGTTGTTTTCTTTATATCGACAATTTTATCGTTCCGCCCGGTAAAAAGTAAATTTAAATTAGAATTTAATGACAAGAAATACAATTTTAGAGCAACCTTAAAATTTATCCAAATTTTGACGAATATAGAATTAAATGAGAAAAAAATCCAACGCTCTCTTTAATATGTACAATACAATCTTTCAAAAAGAAATTGCAATAGATTTTATAGAAAAGATACATATTTTTTGTAAGGTGGTCCGGGAAAATATGTTATGAATATTTCAAATATTTAAAGGTACTTTTAGGTATGATTTTTACTTGCTGTCCACCTCAGCAAGATGTGACACAAGGTCAGAAAGTGGAGATATCCAGTCTTCTACTCTAATAGTTGTTTTCCTTCGGACTGATAGACTTTGAAATCCCTTCCGGGTCCTTGCTTCCCTAAATGTACTGACATGCAGAAGTTCAAGTGTAGGGTAAAAAGACATGTTGCTGCTCAACTCCCTACGTAATATTTTTGCAAATTATGTCCCGGATAGTAGCCCTCTACATCAAAGACGCACTGTGTCTTGTTTAGGGTGAAATTAGGAAACAGAATTCAGTTATAGGGTTAGGGTTAGGGTTAGGGTTGAATTGCAAGATGTTCCTTACATGAACATTTTCTTGAACATAATAATTCTGATTTAAATCTGCTAGATTTGGACAGGAATTCGGTTCGATATTCCTTAATACCATGTTTTCAACGAATTAAATGTTTCTGATATTTTTTTTAAATTCCATTTTCACCACCAAACAAGGCACAGTACCACTTTGATGTAAGGGACTACTATTGGAGACATAACTATGTAGGGAGACGAGCAGCAAGATGTGTGTTCCCATTACACTTGAACTTCTGCATGTCAGTACAGTTGGAAAAGCAGAATCCCAGGAGGGAGTTCCAAAGTCTAGCAGTTCTGGGGAAGAAATTATTGGAGTAGAAGGCGTAGGGATCTCTACTGTGTAGGGGTGGGACCTTGCTGCTTGTCGGGTTTGTTGAAGGTATTTACGTCGCAAATTCCTTCGGCAATATAAATAGGGTACAAGGGTTTGTGCATTCACCATTAAAATATTTGTAGAACAGGCAAAGGGGTGCAACATTTCGTCGATGGGACAGAGGTTGAAGCTTAGATGAACATTCAGGGTCTATCAGCTTGGCGACTTTTTTTTAACCCTGTCTAGGAGAGAGAGAGAGAGAGAGAGAGAGAGAAAGAGAAAGAGAAAGAGAGAAAGAGAGACAAGTAGCAGATGCACCAGTTCAAATGTGACAACAATACGCCATACATGGGCGAATGATGGCCTCATAGAGGTACAGGATACTTTCGGGCGCAAGTAGATTTCTAGCATGGTAGAGAGAGTTTACTTTCCTCGCAGCGTCCCTGACATTGCTTTCGGTGTATCTGTTCCAACTCATGTTCCTTGTGAACGTTAGGCCGAGGCGAGGGAGGTTTTCTAGGAGTTTTGGGACAAATTAAAGTCTGATATTGACATAATGAACAAGATTTGAAAAGTTTGCAAGACAAGAGGAGTTAAAAGTGAAGAAGAGAGTTAGAAAGAGAGCTAGACAGACGAAGATAGTTGAAGCATTGGAGAAAGGATCTGTAATGGCTGCCTACGGGGAAAAGGCAGAATCTAAAGACGCGTGCAATCTTCAACAGGAAAATATTTGGAAAAAAAAGGTGTTCAGAAATAAAACCGAAACTTTCTGATCGTTTCTTCGGCTGGATATTCATTTCAGCGGTTCATCAATCAAGATCCCCAGATGAATGAAGATAATGTTTTTCTGTTTGACAAAATATTATTAGATATAATCTTTTACATAAGACAATATCAGCTAAATAAAATTGGTCAATATACAGGATAGAGCAAATGAATCCAAATTTAGGCATTTAAATTTTATGATTTGAAATTTATTAAATAATCGATTTATTAAATTGTGTTCATAATTTTCAAACAATAAAAAATTCTATATTTGAAGATTAACCTTATCAAACCATAAAATTTAAATACCTAAAATTGATATATATAGGTATATATATATATACATATATATAAATTTACGTGTATATATGTGTGTATATATATATATATATATATATATATCAATTTTAGGTATATATATATATATATATAAATTTACGTGTATATATGTGTATATATATATAAATTTAGGTATATATGCATATATATCAGAATTTAGGTATATATATATAATATATATATATATATATATATACATAAATGTAGGTATATATGTATATATCAAAATTTAGGTATATATATATATATATGTATATATATATATATGTATATATATATATATATATCTCCAAATTTAGGTATATATATATGTATATATATATACATATATATATATATATATATCTCCAAATTTAGGTATATATATATATATATATATATATATACAAATTTATGTATATATATATATATATATATATCTTTATATATATAAATTTATGTATATATATACATATATATACATCAACATTTAGTTGTATATATATATATATATACATGCGTGCGTGTGTGTGTGTGTGTGTGTGTGTGTGTGTGTGTGTAACCCCGCAACGTAACATATTCTATTTGTTACTTCGAATGTCATTTTTCTTGTTGTGAAAAGCGAATGAAAGCGCAGAAATGAGTGCTGATTACTCTACTGGATTCAAGGATCTGTTTAAATTCAACCGCCATCCACTCGGACTCAAATCAGATTCACTCTTATTCCAGCAAACAATGGATTCAATCTTAATCGTATTGACAGGAGTTTCAACATTCATCGATTACGTCATCGTTACAGTTGCTATACAACATGACCTTTTACAGCGTTTTTTTTTTTCTACATTTGAGCGAATTAAGCTGTATCATTTCTATGTAAAAACTGAAAAAAAATTGGAATTCAGTTTACATTGATCACAGATCATGAACTTCTTGTTGGCATTTTCGGGTCAAAGAAATGTATTCCAATCCATCTGGAAATAGCCCATCTGTTATTGAGTTATGATGTCTCTAGAAGATACTGTTACATTGTCGACAGAAGGAATTCGTAAAATCTTTGGCCTTATTTGGGGATATATTTTAAATTTTAACTTCCCCACATATCCCATTTTGTACATATATTTTATACAAGTGTACATATTCTATAACATAAAATTTACTCGTAATTTTTTTTTACTCGTAATTTTTTTTACTCGTAATCCCATTTGCCCTTCATTTAATTTATATATATATATATATATATATATATATATAATTTTTCACCCATTAAATCCATTCGTTATAATTTCATAAGTAATCCCCACTTACGTCTTCGCTCTTGCGTGACATTTGTTTTACACTTGATAGAAATTCAACGATTGACTCCTGGTGAGTTTGTTGATGAAAGGGGCCCTAGAGTCTTCCATACCTTATTTAAAGCGCTTTATAAGTTTTGTAACGTAAAACACTTATATTATTTCGTGCATAAAATAAGTCATCTAAAGATATACATGTTTCGGGGTTTACGTCTTAGCAGTATAGCTAGACTTAGTTGACAAGGGTCGAACCTACTGCACGTAATAATACTTAATAAAAAAAAAATAATTAAAAAGAAATAATACGTTCTAGAAAAATGTGGCGAGAACAAATTAAACAAAGGGCAGATAACTCCTTTCTTATAATAAGTGCCCAGGGAGCGGAAAGAAAAAATGGTACAGAATCGCTAATAAAAAAATAAGTCAACAATCTTAAATATATATACATATATATATATATATATATATATATATATATATATATATATATATATATATATATATATATTTAAGATTGTTGACTTATTTATATATATATATATATATATATATATATATATATATATATATATTTTTTTTTTTTTTTTTTTTACATTTTCACCCCAAACAAGGCACATTGCCACTTTGGTGTAGGGGGCTACTATCAGGGGAAACATCTACTGGGGTACTATGTAGGGATTAGGGCAGCGAGATGTTGGTTCACGTTGCACTTGAACTTATGCATGTCAGTACAGTTGGGGAAGCAGTGACCTGGAATGGAATTCCAAAGTCTAGCTGTTCTGGGGAAGAAACTACTGGAGTAGAAAGATCTTTTACATCTAGGGATCTCTACAGTGTGGGGGTGGGATTTTGCAGCTTGTCGGGTCTGTCGAGGGTGTTCACGTCGTGGGGGCACAAGTGCTTGCAGTTCTTCAGAGCATTCACCATTATAATACTTGTAGAACAGGCAGAGGGATGCAACGTTTCGACGATGGGACAGAGGCTGAAGTTTAGATGCCAGTTTAGGGCCTATCAGATTTGCGACTCTCTTTTGAACCCTGTCAAGGAGCGATAGACTAGTAGCCGATGCACCGGCCCAAATATGACAGCAATACTCCATACATGGGCGAATAGTGGCCTTATAGAGGTACAGGATACTTTCGGGTGTTAGAAGTTTTCTAGCACGGTAGAGAGAGCCCACCTTCCTTGCAGCGGCCCTGGCAATACCCTCGATGTAATTGTTCCAACTCATGTTTCCTGTGAACGTTAGGCCAAGGAGCTTGAGAGACGTACTCTCAGATAAAGAGTCGTTGGCCATTGCTATAGGTGGTAGAGAAGGTTTCTTGTAATTATTGAATGAGACCAGTTTTGTCTTGGTGGCATTGAACGTTACCATCCATTTTTGTCCCCATTCCACTACTGATTGGAGGTCATCCTCTAGTGTTTCTGCCATTACTTTAGATATATGTTCATTTGTTTTCCTGTCGTGCCTGCTATAGAGTGTGGTGTCATCAGCATATATACCCATCTCAGAGGCAATTTTGTCGGGGAGGTCATTTATGAATATCAGGAACAGCAGAGGTCCAAGGATAGATCCCTGGGGCACTCCCGCATTTATATCATATTGTTTAGATGTACGACCGTCGAGGACAACCTGGATTTTTCTCTTATCTAAGAAGGATTTAATTACGTTAAGTATTCTACCAGTGATACCGTAAGATCTAATCTTCCTGAGGAGACCCTCATGCCATACCCTGTCAAAAGCCTTAGATATATCTAGAGCTACCGCTCTGCCCTCTCCCGCTTTGTCCAGTGAATGGTATATGCGTTCAGAGATTACAGTGAGGATGTCTGCCGTTGAAAGGGCTTGTCTAAATCCATATTGATGGTCGGTCAGAAGTTTAGCATCTGTAAGGTGCTGGACTAGAGCATGGTTAATTAAGGTCTCAAATATTTTGGCAAAAAGTGGGAGGAGGCTAATAGGGCGATAATTTAATGGGTCAGTTCTTTCGCCAGAATTCTTGAATACTGGTACTACAGAAGCAGTTTTATATATATACATATATATATATATAATTAAAACAAAAGTTAATTGATAAATAAAATATGTTTTATCTGGCTGCTTTTTTCCAAATGAGCGTATGCATTAAGTATCGCTTTCCTAAATCTTTTCAGTCTGATGGCGTAGATTTATTATTTACTAGTAATTCATCATATATATATATATATATATATATATATATATATATATATATATATATATATATTATATATATATATACGTATATGTATATATATTACAAAGTTTGACTGTAACCTACATAAAAAATTTCAAATATTTAGACCCAAAAATTGGAGGAACTTTGACTTCTTGACAGCCAAATTTCTGTCCGAAAACTGATTAAAAAAGTTTTCCCAAATCTCAATACTCATTATGTCAAATCTCGAGTCTGTAGACTTAAAATTGACAGAGTAGTTTGGTAGGGAAATGTACACACTGACAGACACACAGACAGACACACAGACAGACAACTTAACTTTTATAGATATATAGATTAACATTATTTTATGTTTTGCAATGCTCATTAGTAATTTTATTCTAATTTTTATATCATGTGTTATTTCATCGTCTCTCAGAGAATAAAACGTTGCATAAATATTAGATGGTTGAACATGTGTGGAGAAAGTTTATTGAGTTTGAATTCTTAACATTCCTTATTCACAACGCTTGCAATTATATTATTGTTGTGGTGGCAACCACTTATTTGCATATGCGAATAACATAACACTATAAATGGCAAGCCTAGGTTGGCCTTGGTGTGTCTTACTCAAATGCCATCAGAAGTGACGCCGAAGAGCGTACATGTCCTCCCACCAAGACTCTCTGACTCGACACCGTCATTTGTACATATTGTAAATATACCTTTTCTTTAATACACTTATTATTGCGTTATCTTGTTGTTTGCGTCTTCATTGTATTTCCTTACTAATTATTGTTCAACCTTGCAACCACAACAGTTGGCGACGAGATATGAAGCGTCAAATATAACAGTTTGACGAAGAACTATTTAAAAAAAAAAGTACAACGCAAAGGTTGACCATTTTTTTTTAAGGAATGCAAAGTGTTGACGAGCAAACGGATTTTACGCTAAAGAGAAGTTTCAACTCAAGTGAAAAAAAAAAAATCTCTAACGTGGCAAAAGCGACAATTTACGCCGTTTTCTGGGAATCCGACTTGCAAACGAATGTAAAAGTGAATTTTTGTTTTGTCGCTACACGACAAATCTTACTAAAGGACCAACTTGCAAACGAAAAGCGAACTTTGTTCTGTCGCAAAAACGACAGGTCAGACCCGTATTACGAAAAGCAAGGAAGTAACCTACGAAAAAGTTCACCAGTGGATTCTAATTACTGTTCTCCGTAAACAAAACAACAACTAAAGGACTTTTTAATTAATGTTTTGGTTGACGTCGGTACTAAAAGGAAATACCACAGCTAAAACTAAAATTCAAGGAAAGGATTTTTTTTCTTGAAGTTGTCACTGAATAACGGATAATACAGTAAAACGTCACGGGAAAAAAAGGTAATCTCAATTTAAGAGGTATTTTAATTACTAAAATACTAGAGAACAAAAACTCAAAGAACTAAATGTACTGCATACATTTATTCAATTGTGACTCGAAAAAACAAAAAAAAACAAACAAAAAAAAACAAACCCAAACTTTTATTTTGTGGAAAGAGTTACTTATTAGTAAGTGTCTAAAAACGGAAAGTCAATTCCATTTCGTGATTCCGGATAAACCTGTTTTTTTTTGTTTTTTTTTTGCAGGGTGACTCGCAAAAAGAATATATTGCAAACAGCGATATTATTATTGAAAACAGGAGCTTACAGCAATTTGCTTTTTTGTTGTAACCCAAACCGGTGTATATGGTACATAGTACAATATTTTTTTTAACTACACACTAAAAAAAAACAAAAAAAACATGGAAGACTTATCAAAAATGTTCATGCAATTTTTACAAGCACAGGCTGAGCGGGATGAATGCAGACAAGCTACACAAAACGAGCTTTTGCAAACACAAGCTACACAAAACAAGCTTTTGCAAACACAAATACAGGCACAGGCGGACCGCGAGGAAAAGAGAGAGGGCAGATTAGTGAAATGGCAGCAGGAACAAGAAGAAAAGCAGAAAATGGCGCAATTAAAGCAGAAAAAACTGCAATTGGAACAGGAAGAAAGGCATAAGAAACTGCAATTGGAACAGGAAGAAAGGCATAAGAAACTACAATTGGAATATGAAGAAAGACAAGAGGAACGTTTTGCTAAAACACTGGAACTACTAAAGAGTAATCGAGAAAATGTCGACAGTGTTAATTTCTCCCATACAACTATTTTTAATAGCATAGACACATTTCATTATGTGCCTGAGGAAGAGAAGAATTTTGAAGCATACTACACAAGATACGAGGATGTTTTTCAACTGGACTGTAAAAATTGGCCAAATAGTCAGAAAGTGAGCCTCTTACTCAGAAAATTGGGTACATCAGAACACAGCAAATTCGTAGATTACATATTACCTAAAAAACTGCGGAATTCGAGTTCATGGAAGCTGTAAAATTACTAAAAGAATTATTTAATCCAAATATATCTCTTTTTCATAAAAGATGGCTGTGCATGAATCTAAGAAAGATGGACAACCAAGATTATTTGACATACGCATCAGTTGTCAATAAAAACTGCGATAATTTTAAGCTTGCAGAACTAACGGTAGAAGATTTTAAATGTCTAATCTTCGCCCAAGGGTTAGTTTTTAACGATGCTGATAATCTATTAAAAATGCCTTTGAAAATATGCTGCGAATCTATTAAAAATGCCTTTAAAAATATGCTGCAAATCTATTAAAAATGCCTGTGAAAATATGCTGCAAATCTATTAAAAATGCCTTTGAAAAGAAATGCTGCAAATCTATTAAAAATGCCTTTGAAAATATACTGATAATCTATTAAAATGCCTTTAAAAATATAGTGCAAATCTATTAAAAATGCCTTTAAAAATATGCTACAAATCTATTATAAATGCTTTCGAAAATATGCTGCAATCTATGAAAAATGCCTTTAAAAATATACTGCAAATCTATTAAAAATGCCTTTGAAAATATGCTGCAAATCTATTAAAAATGCCTTTAAAAATATACTGCAAATATATTAAAAATGCCTTTGAAAATATGCTGAAAATTTATTAAAATGGCTTTGAAAATATGCTGCAAATCTATTAAAAATGCCTTTAAAAATATGCTGCAAATCTATTAAAAATGCCTTTAAAAATATGCTGCAAATCTATTAAAAATGCCCTTAAAAATGTGCTGCAAATCTATGAAAAATGCCTTTAAAATATGCTGCAAATCTATTAAAAATGCCCTTAAAAATATGCTGCAAATCTATGAAAAATGCCTTTAAAATATGCTGCAAATCTATTAAAAATGCCTTTAAAAATATGCTGCAAATCTATAAAAAATGCCTTTAAAAATATGCTGCAAATCTATTAAAATGACTTTGAAAAAAATGCTGCTAATCTATTAAAAATGCCTTTAAAAATATACTGATAATCTATTAAAATGCCTTTAAAAATATAGTGCAAATCTATTAAAAATGCCTTTGAAAATATGCTGCAAATCTATTAAAAATGCCTTTAAAAATATACTGCAAATCTATTAACAATACCTTTGAAAATATGCTGCAAATTTATTAAAAATGTCTTTCAAAATATGCTGCAAATCTATTAAAAATGCCTTTAAAAATATGCTGCAAATCTATTTAAAATGCCTTTAAAAATATGCTGCAAATTTATTAAAAATGCCTTTGAAAATATGCTGCAAATCTATTTAAAATGCCTTTGAAAAAACCTGCAAATCTATTAAAATGCCTTTGTAAAAATGCTGCAAATCTATTAAAAATGCCTTTGAAAATATGCTGCAAATCTATTAAAAATGTCTTTGAAAATATGCTGCAAATCTTTTAAAAATGCCTTTGAAAAAATTTTGCAAATCTATTAAAAATGCCTTTGAAAATATGCTGCAAATTTAACTCATTAAGAAACAAAACGAATCAGTAATATATGTTGTGATATTACGTCTGATCTGACTACATCGGCGGCTTCTTCTGAAGGAGGGAGTTTACAGGGAATATCAAATTCACAAGCGGTCCCCGGTCGAATACATATCCCAATCATAGGAAGATAACATACAGCAGCTAACATTCTCAAATAGTCACCCATCTGGTACTGGCCAGACCCCACATCCCTTAACTTAGGTGATCTTACGAGAACTGGAGTCAATGTAATTATACCGTACAATACCTGTATCTAAATTCTCCAAATAAGTTGTTTAAAAATTTTGAGAAAAATTAGAGTTACCTTCGTCAAAATCACTCCAGAAATTTTGTTCTTGAAAAAAAAAGAAGAAAAAAAGCTTTTTTTCCACATCTTGACAACGCTGTTTTTACTTACTGGGTCAAAAATTCCAACATAAAAAGGCCATGTTGGTGGGGCATTAGAATACGCCGACTGCCCCCCCCCTGCAGAGGGTAAAAGTCCCTCAATGGGGGTCCTGGATATGACCTTAAACTATATCCAATGGTGAGGCCCCAGCTTGTGGGCTTTGGGGAGTGTGGAGCCACCCTTTAATTACAATTGCTCCCAGGTCCACTCTGACCCGGAGTGGTAGTACCTGTTAGGGTCCCAACTATGGGTGGAATAGAAACCGACGTGAAAACAACAAATATATTCTATTAAAAAAAATTTTCTTCAAAATCTTTGGATTCGCCATTAAATAACCCGAAAAGTGTTGATATGCCGTAAAATAACCAACCAACCAACCAACCAACCAACCAACCAACGAACCAACATAAAAAAGAGCAAAAACGAATCGTCTTTTTTGTAATTACGTTAACATATTATATGTCAACATTAAATGAGTCTCTCGTCGCCAATCTGTTAAATAAAATAAATACACTCGAACAGAAGGTAAGCAAATAAACTATATATTTATTTGTTCTCATTCTCACATAACATGTAGGTACAAGCACATGACATTTATGACCTTTCTCTGATTTACATCATTATTGTCGTGGAATGTTCGTTAACATAGGTTTATCATACACTGTAGCGTATATCTTTCATTTCTTCAAACTTCTCACCTTTTATGACATAACCAGAGCTACTCGATATACGTCTACGTTATATAAATGTTACCATCTGTAACTTGGACGGACACATTTTTATATAGACTGTGAGTACAACATTTTCATTTTTCTTAATTGTTTTTATTATTTTTTATATCAAGTAAATTTCCCCTATTTAATTGATAATTATAGCTTTCGTACAAAAACCTGCAAAATATGCGAATCATTGTATGCAGCCATTTATGCCAAATCTTGTTAATCTTTTACGAATATCTACGTTCGTTTCATTCTTTTTCAAAGGGTTTGTATATTTTATCCGCATCAACAGCTTCTCTTAACACAATCATCCACATAAAAGGTCGAGGGTAATTTCACTCTCACGCTAACATTTACTTACACTTTCACCTACTTCACCGATAATTATTCTTAACAGACTTGAAGTGTTCACATTAAAATGTTCGTATTTTCTTTCGATAAATTTACCTTATTTCTTTTTCATTCTTTTGAAAATTTGTCGTTTTCTAATTAATCTTCGACAAAACATAAATTCCTTGACAAGCTTTAGACTTTAGTACCGATTTAGATGTTTTTTTTATTTCTATCATCTTTAGAAAAAGTAAAATATTTGTTAAAATAATCTTTGCGAATTACAAAAATTAAAAGTAGAATATCCAATTTTTTTTACCACCAATGTCTACGCTGCATCCTTCGGATTCGCTGACACTAATTCGTCTCAAACGCTACCACCATTCACGCTTCCGAATACCATCCTTCAAACAGAACCTTGTATCGAGACATCTCAGATGATTTGGTCACACTCTGCGCCGGCAATCAGATGACCTCATCCATGCCACCATCAACCCAGCCCCACTCCAGGGGCGGAACAAACGACTATCATCTGAAAACCTGGCTCAGCCTGGTGAAGCAAGATGCCGATCTGATTCTGTGTTCTCGCCTTTACAGAGTGCGTCACAGGAACTGCGAATGGCTGGATCTGATATTAAACTCAGCTTCAAACCGACGTGCCTGGTCGGTGTCTATGTGAGATGCAGAGAATTGAGTTAAAAAGCCGGCTCAACCTTTACCCGACCTGTACAGCAGACAATTGGGAAAATGTCATAGTAATCGCTAAATTTTGGTAAATTTGGATTACTTAAGGGGATGGTTCATCAAGAATTTGTTCATGCTGGATTGAAGACAACCATATTGTAGTCAGTTGGAAAGCAGGAAAATGGAACAGAGTTCCACAGTCGTGCAATCCTAAGAAAGAAGGTTTGTTGATGGAATCTACGTTTAGGTTTAGGCACAAGTAAAAGTGGGGGAACTTATTGATATTTATTTTTTTTTTGCTTTTTATAAAATCGGATATTTTCCAGCGAAATCCCTACAACAGATCATTTAAGTTAATTCTACATATCTAGAAGAAAAAAAATTAATGATTTTCATGGCAAGTGCTCGGCTGAGTTCCAATCTATGGTCCTCCACCTCGCCAAACTTTCACAAGAAACACCCGTCTAGCAGAAAACACTATCAATAATTCTCCCAACTCTTTATCTGTGCCTAAACCTAAACGTAAATTCCATGAGCAAACTTATTTCTAAGAACTGCACGCCTATGGAATTGTCTTCCGTTTTCCTGCTTTCCAGCTGACTACAATATGGTTGTCTTCAAGTCTAACGTAAAAAAGTTTTTTATGAGCCGTTCCATATAAGTTAACAAATTTACCGAATTTCCATTACTAACGGTTACTATATTGTCCAATTTCTACTGTACACTGTTTAACCCTTATCCTTGAGTGGCCTCTTGGCCTTAATAAGTAGTAATGCCTATGTAAAAAAGGCATTTTCCTACAACAAACCATTTGAGTTAACTCCACATATCTAAGTGGCATTAAGAAGAAAAAAAGACTAACAAAAATTATGTGGAATCATTTTAATGGTTATTCCAACTGCTATTTTCACCTTGACGGTTCTATTCATAACACTTCGACGGTATACCGCCAGCTTTCTCCAGGTTCAACTGAAAGGTTTTCAACATTTGCACTTAAAGAATGTCGGAGGTTACATAGACTGAAAACTTGTTAATATACTAACACAAAGACAGGGTGATCCAAAAAACAAAAAACAAAACAAAAGCTAAATGGAGGCCATCTAGAACATATGCTGTAGAACGTAGAAAGAAATGCCAAATACCCTAGTGTTTTGATGTGATGTTTTGAATATAATAAACTAGTTATGATCAAAGTTTCATTTAATTCGGACAAAACACTAAGAAACGGGGCCTAATTAGAGTTGGGGCCCGTTTTTTTTTTTGAGAAACACGTCGTAGTTTGCTTTAAGCATTGTGTATATTTGTGTAAAAAATTGAATTTTAAAGGCGGGGATAATGCAGTTTGAAGAGCTGCATTTGAAGAAGGTCGGGTTGCATTAATCGAAAATGTGTAAATATTCTAACGAAAATGGAAATAGTAGCCCGAATAATATAAATAATGTGGTTTTATTATTGTTTTAATCGGGTGGAATGAAAAAATTGTCACCCTAGAAAAGGTGACATGATTCCATTTCCGTTTAATGAAAACCGGCTTTCTGTTTTGTTGCAGACCATCTACTAGTTGGTCAGTTGTGTACAAATCCTAAGAGCGATAGGAGCCTTCTATTATATCTGAAAGTGACACAATTTACAACGAGCGAGATCAGAGATGCGTCGCTGTACAACTCATGCTCTCTACTGATCCAAGTTATCACAACAGGACCATTGCCAGCACCCTCAAAATACAAATCTGGACGGTTCAATGCTTGAGGGCACAGATGAACACATCAGACGACCACTGTTATGGTCTTTGGCGTGGTTTCAAATGATGCCACCTCACATCTTCGAAGTCGGTTGAAAGTCAACACCAAAGTGTACCCGGATGTGCTGAAAAGTATGGTGATCCTCTGGTACAATCAGGTGGCCGACCCTGGGTGTGGCAGTAGGACTCGGCGCCGACCCATGAGTCCAAAGGCTTGGTTTTAGAAGGAGTGTCACAATTTTATACTCTTCTCTCACTGGCTCCCTCCTACCTCTGACCTGAACCTGCTGGAATACTTCGTTTGGTCATACGTCGAGTCCATCACCAACATGATCTCTCACAATGCCAAAGCCAGTCTGATCGCCGAGTATTCGACGAACTGCGCCTAGTTCAGTAACCTGGTTATTTTTCAATAAAAGTTTTAAAATCTAGTTGCAGTGTTATTTTCTTGATGGTAGAGAGAGAGAGAGAGAGAGAGAGAGAGAGAGAGAGAGAGAGAGAGAGAGAGCAAGGTGGGCATGTGAATCACTCTACTCCACCCAACCCCCACCGTACTCTAATGTGGGAATGTTATTATATTTCGATGTAAAATAAACAAAGCCATAGTTGAAATCCTAAAAAAAAATGTATCACTTGTATTCATTAAAAAAGAAAATAACTGTTTGTAGATACGACCGAGAAAAACTGATAATCACAACTCATTCATCTATTTAACACACATAAATTTGGTGTTCTGACCAATTTTATTCACCAAGAATAACGAAAAAAAATCTTATTTACCAGAAAAATATCATTGGTTAAAAAAAAAAAAACAAGACGAAAACAAAACAAACAAATCAAAGACTTTCATTTTGAAAAAAAAAAAAGAAGGAAACGATAATAAAGTCGAAAAAGCAGGAAGAAAAAAACAAAGAAAAACAAAGAGGTAAGTCGAATCCAAATTCTTTCTGTGTTTGTTTCTGCTCTGAGGTTACGGCTTTGTTGATTCTAAACATGGTACAAATTTGTCGTCGGCCAAGTTCGCGATATCGAAACGTTATCTGCAGCCTTCTCTTCCCTTGGGCAAGCTGTCTGGTTTTTGTTGATAGGTGACAATTACGCAGTAGGTATTGGTGTAGATAGTAGCAGCGTCGTTAATAACCGCATCGGGGCGATTTGTTTGGGATTAGCGATAGATATATGGTAGTCATTGGTTTGGTAATATCAGTATTTATAGTAGCAGCGTCTTCGAAAATTTGTTTTGGGATTAGCGATAGATATACAGCAGTCATCACCGGTTTGGACGTAGCAGCGTTGTGGCACTTTATCTCAGTGCCACGGTTGTTAACATACTCTTCAGCATGGCCGGGTGGTGATTTGGTCATAAGCATAGAAATACACAGAAATGCAACCCCAGAATTCCCTTTCCTTGATCGGCCTCTTTTTCGTCTGGACAACATGTGGTAAGCACGCATATATCTGTCTCTCCATAAACGAGAGGGGGCACCCCTTTCCTTCAACACTAGTTAAGCATAGTTAGTTTAATTTTGGAGATATGTAAATTGTAACAGTTTTTGTAATATATATTGTATACATAATGTAAAATAAAATAGTTATGTTTCATATATATTACGATTGTGTCCTGTTGTGTGTTTTCCTGTGTCTGCCATAAATGTCTCCATTAAACAACGAAGCGGTCCAGAGAACGAAGAAAGAAGATTCCAACCAGAATGCCACAACTTGAGAGAATGGAGGAGCCACACACCCACATCTATCATCTCAGTAATGCTTTTCTTCTTGATAGACAAACCCTAACAACTTCACATCTTCATGGGACCGTTTCTAAAATATTTAGTGTTACACCTGCGGCCGGTCATACGCCAGAGACCGGCTGATCGTGTTATAACGTCTTCAAATATTTGTTTGATCTTTTAAATTGCCATTTCGCAGAAATTCCTTGTGCGGTCCACGCGAAGGGGGCTGGGGATTTGACCAGTGGACTCTACCGAGGAAGTAAGAATTGACCGGTGGTTGACTTGTGAAGTTTGAAGTACTTTTCATCTGTGCTTGTTGTTGGCCAGGGTTAAAGTTGGCTTCCCTACTTTATCTTGCAGTTGATTTCTGAACTGACAAGAGTGCGTGTGGCATACACCGGGCGCCCTCAAGCTAGTGCTCCTCGATGAGCTTGGGTACTCTCTATCTATACAGATTTAGCAGGTGCCCGGCTCCCGCGGCAAGTCTCTTCTGATTGGTCGAAGTTGGATTTTGATAGTCAATAAAACTGGTAGAAATGAATCAATCAGAGTTGAGTATTTGTAAAAATTTGTAAATCTTGTTGCCGTCGTTTGCTGCTACTGCTGCTGCTGCTATCTTGTCGCTTTCATAGTTGAGGCTGCTCTTACTAATTTCTTGACTGTTGCTGCTCCTACTAATTTGTTAACACCTTGTTAACAAATTAACGTTAATCATTAGTTTTGTAGAAAGCTTCATAAATCGGAATGAGATCCCGCATTCAACTTCATAAGACACACACACACACACACACACACACACACACACACACACACACACACACACACACACACACACACACACACATATATATATATATATAACGAAAAAACAACATTTAAACCTTTCGTTTAAAAATTCTTGATTGTTTTACAAAATTAATCATAAAATTCAATCGAACTTTTCTTTTCTCGTCTTTACCTTGTTTTTTTTTTATTAATTTTTTTTTTTTTTGTTATTACAGGATAGTCGCGAATCCCAACAATTCTATAGTGAAATTAGCTAATGTGAGGCAAGGTAGAGAAGAAGGAATTAAAGACTATATGCAGAGAATAGTGGGATTAGCAGGAGGATTATATAGTGCGATAAATGCAGGTAATGCATTAGTTAAAAAACAAATTCTAGGATTTTTATAGAAGGCGTCAGAGATAAAGAGGTAAAAATTGATGTAATGAGGGATGAACCAGCTTATGAGAAAGCCTTATCAGAAGTGGGATGGAAGATTCGTCTTAACTCAAGCCATGAATACGAAGATGAACCCATAGAGGTTTGTCATACGAGACGGTGGATTAAAGTCGAAGTCGTGGGTCCAGCTAATTTAACAAAACAAAAAGATAGATGGAAAAGAGGGAATCAATTAGAGAAGATGGGGCCCCCAGTATATAAAACTAGAGAAAAAGAAAAAAGCTATGCAGGTTATAAGGTGTTTCCATTGTGGTAAGGTGGGCCACATGCGAAGACATTGTAAACAACGCCGCCAGGAAAACGCCCGACGAACAGAACGAAGGCATACCGACGCATGTAATCGGTAACGTGAGCGCTGCGAATTTCGTTTCAATTAAAATAGATAGAAACAAACTTAGGGCTTTAGTGAATACTGGCGCAGAGGTTTCTGTCATAAAAAGTTGCGTTTTTAAAACACTTATATAGAGACCTGAGTTACGTAGTAAAACAATTCATGTAGGGACAGCTAGTGGGTCCCCATTAATTGTGGAAGGTATCACCCGATTAAGGATAAGGTTAGGAATTCAATTCACCCACTATGATTTCTTTGTTGCGAAAAAATCTCAATAGGAATATAATACTAGGTCGGGACTGGCTTAGGCAAAATGGGGTGAGGATGTACTTCGTCTTAGGGGCGATAAAATAGGCCATGAATACGTAGCGTTAGAGGAAGATGCTCATATCTCGGCAATAGTAAGGTTAGAAAAAAAAACACATTAAACCCCCAGCACCTGCATACTTTCACGGCGTGTACGGGTATTAAAAACGGGCAGGGACTGGAGTACGAGGTAGGGGAAATAGAGGATTTCCTAGTGATCTTAGTGGTATTTCAGTAGCAAATACAATAGTAAAAATGAAAGGGTCTAAACGTTTTCCACTGTTCATTTTGAATAATGAGAGGTGCATAGTAATGGACGATGTAGTATATTACTTGTCGCAATCCGACGACGAACCAGTGATTAGGCTATATGTACCGTCGCATGTTAGGAAAAGGGCGTTAGTTCAATACCACGATGATAATGGTCATATGGGCGTGGAAAAAAAAACGTTAGACGTTATTTAAGCAAAATATTTCTGGCCTGGTTTATTTAAACAAATAAACGAATACATATGTAAATGTATTCCGTTCCAAACCAGAAATTTCAGGAAACAGCAACCTCAAATGCAGAAATACAATTTGATTCCTTTTCCTTCCGCTAAACTAGCGTTAGATGTTTCCGGGCCTTATCCAAAAACTCTATCAAGTAACCAGAACATAGTGACTTTTATAGATATGTACAGTGGTTGGTCAGAGGCTTTTACGGTTCCTAATAAGAACGCAGAAACAGTAGTGCATCTATTGGTTGATGAGATATTTCTCAGATTCGGGGAACCACTGCAGCCTTTAACTGATAATGGGCCTGAGAACATAAACAAAGTAATGAAAAAGGCAGAAGAGGATCTCAATGTTCATCATGTGACGACATCGTCTTATCACCCCTTGAGTAATGGCAAAGTCGAAAAGTTCTATAGAACGATGCATGATGTTCTGGCGAGGAAAATAGGGGACAATGAACAGTCATGGGACATATACATGAATAAAATGTTAGCAGCTGTCAGGTTTCATGTGAGCGAAACCACAAAATTTTCACCCTATTATTTATTCTACAATAGAGATGTTATCCTGCCATTGGACAACATTCTAAGACCCCGTAGAGTATACTATGGAGATGAAAAATCATAAAATCGCTCTACAAGAAATGCATCGGACCTTCACTTTAGTTAGGAACAATATTAAGAATGTCAGAAAAAAATGATAGATAGTTCAAATAAGAAAACGAAGGCTGTCGAATTTAAGATTAGTGACTCAGCATAAAAATCACCAAAAGCGAGGTAAGTTAGATTTAGAGTAGAAACCATACTACGTAGTAATCGAAATGACTGGTCCAGTCTCATATTAAGGACCAATTATAGGGTTCTGTAATGAATGCACATGCAGAACACCTCCGGGCAGCGTCTATCGAGGAGTGGGAGATTCCCACTACAAGGAGGCCATTAAGGAAAGCTGCATTGTTTTTTCCAAGGGAAGCTAGTGATTTAGACAGCAAACCAGCCACAGACGAAGCTGATTATCCAATGCGGAAGAGTCGTCATCAATGACAGGGGTCGGATGAGGAATCTGACGTACCGTTGATGGAACGAAAAATCGTGACACGGAGCATGAGGGTGGGACGTGCAAACAGTACAGATGAAATCAGCTGTTCATATCCGTCGTATGCAGTGCAGGAGAATAGGAATAGGGACCAACCTGCCGTGAATAGAGTTAGTACGAAGTTTAGTAGTGGGGAGAGGATGAACAGGACAGGAGGGAGTGAATTGCTTAAGAAAGATGCTTTGTATTTAGTTCAGGGAAATTGCGAACACCATCCTATAAAATAATACAAGAAAAAATATGTCTTATTTTCATGGTTCATGCAACTGACGTCTTGGGAAAAGATAGAGCTGCCTTCCGTCCCAACAAAGTAATTGGAATGGTAGTAAAGTTAAAATTAAGCATTAACTTAAGCAGCAGCATGCATATACTATCGGACGTTGTCTTCTTCGATGTCAATTTTAAATTGCGATGAAAATACCACCGACGTTTTGCCGTGAAAAAAAAATAATATGCATTGAGATATACGCAAGAAAAGATGAAGAGAAAGGAACATATATGTGTTGTTAAAAATGTGTAAATTGTGTTAATAATGTTCAATTTGTCCACAGGAGGGAAAAAAAACATATGTGTATTTGTTATAATGAAATTTTGTTAAAATATTCAATTGTGTCCAAGAAAGAAGAAGAAAGAATAAAAAATGAATCATAAAAATAAAATGCATTAACTTTAATCGAAAAATGGACAAAATGACTCTTATTGTTGAACTGAAATAATTCTTTTGTATTAAAAAAAAACAAAAAAAAACATGCAAGAATTCTAGAATTATTGCAAAAAAAATTCTATACATATACAATCATTTTCAGAATACGAAAGATTATATAACAATCTCCACAGCCAAACAATGTCGTAGCCCAGAAGAGCCATGACAGTCACATAATCGGATGTCAAAGACTGAAGTTTCGCACTCATTTGGGCTCATCAGTTAGACACATCCGAACTCGAAACCCGAACCTCTTGCACGCGGGGCAAGTACTCTGCCAACAGAGCAAACGCCCCGCTCACAAGCGATTATATTAACTAACACACATCAAGCAAACCGCGCTGAAATCCGATTGTGAAATTGGCCTATTTATTAGCTGATTCGATGACCGCGTTCCTTGTGTTAATAATGTTCAATTTGTCCACGAGGAAAAAAACATATGTGTATTTGTAATAATAGAATTTTGTTAAAATGTTCAATTGCGTCCAAGAAAGAAGAAGAAAGAATAGAAAATAAATTATAAAAAATAAAATGCATTAACTTTAGTGGACAAAAGGACAAAATGACTCTTATTGTTGAACTGATTTAAGTTATTAAACATTTACTTGATGTTGAAGTATGAGCTGCGTTCGGATGTGCCTAAGTGATGAGCCCAGTTCGTTGACTGTCATGGCTCAATATAATATAATAATAAATACGAACTTTGCATTAATAAAGATATCATATTTAAGCGTAGTTTACGACGGCGGCCTACTAGTTTTTATAGAGATTGCCAAATGCGACATGAAGATTCCCGAGTTTGAAATGATGTACCTGAAGAATATGGGAGTTTACATCTGCAAGAACGTTGCGAAAATAACAATTAAAATGAGGATAGTAGTCTTAATAATTTAAAGACTCCAAATCGTCAATCTTCATCTAAAATATGGAAGGTGACGGTGGCATAGTGGTTAACGACACGGACTGATGATCTGGATGCTTCAAGTTCGAATCCAGTTTGTTTCACAAAGATAACTTTCACTCAAGATGTTAACAACCTTCACGTAGCCCTCCTGTAATCACTAATGTCTTTCTAGAAAGAATTCTGACTAGAACAATATCGGGGAAACCAATGCCAAAAATAGAATCTTCGGATTCATACGATATGATGTTGATGATCTAAAGATTTTCAAAACATGATCGCTTTCCATTATTTTTCGTATCATCTTTTACCAGGTAAATCAACAAGATGCCGTGTAGGATGAGAAAGGTGGACGCAAAAACACCGGAAGTCGACGTTGCTAACCAACCGGAAACGGAAGTACGACCTCCAGATGGTGGTTGGGGATGGGTAGTATGTCTCGCATGTTTTTTAACAAACTGTACAGTTCCAGGAACTACTTCAATAAATGGCATTTTGCTCATAGAACTACTTAAGCTTTTCAACGAATCCTTTTCAAAAACTACAATCGTTTTCTCAATCATTGCGGGTGCGATAATGTTTGGAGGTAAGTATATTTGTCAATTACATACATAAAATAACATAGACAGACACGACAAGCGTAAATATACACACTGATTATCATTGATTATGGAGTCTCCTCATCGATTTCAGCAAGATTAGATTGGTTAATTTCCCTATGTAGTAAATAAGTGAATTAACACGATCAACAGTGGAAAGTGAAATCCTGACGTGTGCACCAATTTGACCATGACTACATCCATTTTTAGATTTGTAAAGTGAGAAAATGTAAGATCCACACAAAAAAGCAAATGGCTGCTCTCATCTGTCCTCTATTTATAGGGGAAATCACTCCCTGGTTACTTCTTGTTATTAAGGGAGATAACTTCACGAGGTCTTTGTATTAAAACCATATGACTCTTCGTGTTTTTTCGCGCATTTGTGACCATATGCAGTATAATCACATTTGACACACTGGTTCCCGTCGAATCACCGAAGTTAAGCAACGATGAACCTGGCCAGTATTAGATGGGTGACCATTTGGGACTTCCATGTGCTGTATGTGTTCTCCGCTTATCTCGGCATTGTTTCCAGTCGTCCTGGACTTCTTTTTGTCACTGAACTCAAGTAGTGCCCATTCAGGAGAGGTGTGGTTAGGGATTGCGCAACCCTTGCCTCACAATTACACGCGCACCGGCGGTTGCATAGTGTTACTTAATTGCTCTCATCTATCCGCACTAGGTACTATCAGTTCTCAAGTGTCTCCACGATCCTCGCCGTACTTCCTCCATCGACGCGTGTAGTTACCATCCTGGTTCTGGATCTGGACAATGTTTTCGACTTAGAGTTTCTGCTCGTTCCGCGTACGCCTCTTAGTATTTGCCAACTCCCTTAGATCGCCTATTTCTTTCCAGCGTTTCCGTATTTGATATCATTCCCTAAGGACAGGAAGGTGGTCTTTAATGACTCGACCGTATAGTATTACAGTCAGGAACAGTTTTAACAGCTAATTGCGCGGCTGTTATTTTGAGTGTAATAGTCTGGATACGTTTCCATATACCCCAGTTCCTAAAAAAATACCCAGTTCCTAAAAAAATGAGTCGTACTTCTGGGACTCAAACAGCGGTCCTCCACCAGAAGATATTTCTTTAGGCACATCCTAAATCTTCAAGGTGTCGCATACAGTTTTGCCGCTCCCCGACGTCATAAGGGCCACTGCCACCCATCCAGTATATTGAGCAGCGTGTACCATAAAGTATATATTTATACATATATATATATATATATATATATATATATATATATATATATATATATATATACTTGTTTATTGTTATATTATTCATTGAACTTTTGAATAGTCAAGTCGCTGCCTGATGATATCTGTTGTTTGATTGAAACAAGTGGCTATTTGTAGCAGCGGGATGTGAGCATGTTTATATAACAATAAACAAGTATTATTTTCAGCTCTTTTTATTGAGCACTATCTAACAACCTCGTTGAATTCATTAGTCCATTACTTTTGAATATAAAAAAAACCCGAGTATATATATATATATATATATATATATATATGAAATAAGAATTACAATTAAGTTTACCAAGATAATCCAAGATGGCAAATCTAAACTATATTATAAATATCAAAATGTTAATATTTATAAAGTAGTCTCAACTAGATGTAAAAGCTCGATAAAACCACATAGGAGATAGAGCTTATAATAAGAACAAGTAGTTAATAAAACATGTTAAAAAACAATTGGAAAAATACTTAAAAACATATTTAATTTTCAAAAGAAAGCACAAAAGTGGATAGTCCTCAATCCGCGGAGTTTCGAAGAAATACTTTCCTTCTCATCAGAACGTAGGGATTAGCAAAATTCAGGATCGGATTTTTCCTTGCGAAAGTATTTAATGAAACTACAAGTCATAGATCTTACTTTGTGAAAAATAGTGAAGCAGAGGAAATAGGGGAAAGAAAAAGGTGATTTCACGTGAATGGATGGTCTGTTTTGATTTTACTTGTGGAAATGAAAATTTAATCAATTTTTTGGATTTTACCGTCATTGGATATTTTACTTTTTACCAGAAAATCCATTCACGTGAAATCACCTTTTTCTTCCCCCTATTCCCTCTGCTTCACTATTTTTTATCAAGTAAGATCTATGACTTACTTGTGGTTTCATTAAATCCTTTTGCAAGCAAAATCCGATCCCGCATTTTGCTAAACCCATACCCTCTGATGAGAAGGACAGTACTTCTTCAGAACTCCGCGGATTAAAGACTATCCACTTATTTTGTGCTTCCTTTTCAAAATTAAATATGTTTTTAACTCTTTTTCAAAGTGTTTTCGTAATTGTATTGCAACTACGGCACTGGGATCTGTCTTGCTTGATGTTAGTTTTCAAACTCGGCCAAAGCAATCGTTGTCTTGCATTTACCAACATATCGTGTACGTTTTGATGTGTGGAGTGAAGGGATTCCAGTACCTCTGCGCGAAGTTACTGAGGATTGTGTTGCCGTTGATAATGACTTTTTCTAGGCATTATAATTCTCCATGTATAGGCCAGCAAACTCGAGCTATGGGGGTGGGGGTCGTTGCGAGACTGGGCGAAGAATTTTCTATTATATCTCTTAAGGTTCTGCATTCTTTATCTGTTGCTACGACAGCCAGATAATTTCCTATCTAATAACTAGAGCTGTGACAACAGAATATTCTTTTCATTCTTTTGACTCTCGAGTATATATCCGACACAGTTAGACACAGTTAATCAAGCGAGAACCACATCAGTCTATACAAAGACATAAGATATTAACATATATATATACGCGAGAGTCAAAACAATAAAAAGATTATTCTGTTGTCACAACACTTGTAATAACTTTCAATTTAGGATCATTTTCTTATATCGACATGAAAGCGGTTTTGACTGCAGTCTCGATAATTTTGGCATTTTTCTTGAGGTATCTGCTGGGTATCGGGATGCAAAAACCAGGAGCTAAATAAAGTTTTCCGTGACGATGTTTTATCCGGAATCTGTACATTAGTAATCTTTCTTTTTAATTTAACATTTTTTTCAAAATATTTTCCGGAGCCTGGTTCGTAAAATATTTTTTAGTGACCCGCTGTTCTCAGCAAATCCGATTATCCGAGTATAAATAGTATTCGAGTAGGATTCCAACGCGTAGATAAGCTTCTCATTCCACAGGTGCATATCGCGATTCTACGTCATTTATAAAACAGGATACAGCCAGAATAAGTTTTTAATGACCATCTCCACAACTCATGTTCAATTCATCCTCATATTTGCAGTGTTTATGAAACAGGAAGTAGGATATTCCTATTTTGCTGTAATCTTTCGCCAGTCTTGTCATTGTTCATTTTTAACGTTAGGATACATTTCTAAATTCTCTTAACCATTACTCTCTTTGATTCTATGAATAGGCGCCCAAGTGTTACCTCCCGATAGACATTTCTGTTCATTGTCCTCAATAGCTTTCGGAAGGGCTCAATTACTTCTGCTTGTGCAAAGGCATACAGCATCTGATTCACAAGTCTATATTAGAACCTGATCTCAGTGATATTTGTAGGGATAGGAAAGTGAAGGATGGCTTCTATCATTTTTTTCTGAGTTTAACACGGTTTGCGGTAACCAGAGATCCTGCCAACTCAACCTCAATTTTGGTAAAGATAAATATAACCCTTTTGTAGTAGTGTCTAGCGGTTGTTTGAGAAAGTTAGTAGTGTCTAATATTGTTTAATGAGCTAGTAGTGTCTACCTATTGTTTGGGAATCTAGTAGAATCTAGCGGCTGTTTGAGAAACTAATAGTGTCTGGCGGTTGTTTAGGAAGCTAGTAGTGTCTAGCTATTGTTTGAGAAGCTAGTAGTGCATAGCGGGTCTTTGAGAAGCTAGTAGTGTCTTGCAGGTTTGGAGAAGTAAGTAGTGTGTAGTGGTTGTTTGAAAAGCTAGTATTGTCTAGCTATTATTTGAGAAGCTAGTAGTGTCTTGCGGTGGTTTGAGAAGCTAGTGGTACCTAGTGGCTGTTTAGGAAGATAGTTGTGTAAAACTATTGTTTTAGAAGCTAGTAGTGTCAAGCTATTGTTTGAAAAGCTAGTAGTATCTAACGGTTGTTTGAGAATCTAGTAGAGTTTTTTTTTTAATTACATTTTAACCCCAAACAAGGCACATTGCCACTTTGGTGTAGGGGGCTACTGTCAGGAGCAGCAACTTTTGGGGCACTATGTAGGGATTTGGGCAGCAAGATGTCGGTTCACGTTGCACTTGAACTTCTGCATGTCAGTACAGCTTGGGAAGCAGGGACCTGGAATGGAATTCCAGAGTCTAGCGGTTCTGGAGAAGAAACTACTGGAGTAGAAAGATCTTTTACATCTAGGGACCTCTACTGTGTGGGGTGGGATTTAGCTGCCTGTCGGGTTTGTCGAGAGTGTCTACGTCGTGGGGGCACAAGTGTCTGCAGTTCTTCAAAGCATTCACCATTAAAATACTTGTAGAACAAGCAGAGGGATGCAACGTTTCGTCGATGGGACAGAGGCTGAAGCTTAGATGCCAGTTCAGGAGCTATCAGATTGGCGACTCTTTTTTTAACCTTGTCAAGGAGCGAGAGATTAGTAGCAGATGCACCAGCCCAAATTTGACAACAATATTCCATACATGAGCGAATGGTGGCCTTATAGAGGTACAGGATACTTTCAGGTGTCAGTAGTTTTCTAGCACGGTAGAGAGAGCCTACCTTTTTCGCAGCGGCCCGGGCAATGTTTTCAATATAATTGTTCCAGCTCATGTTTCTTGTGAACGTTAGGCCAAGTAGTTTGAAAGAGTTACTCTCAGACAGGGAGTCACTGGCCATTGCTATTGGTGGCAGAGAAGGTTTCTTGCAATTATTAAAGGAAACCAGTTTAGTCTTGGCAGCATTGAATGTGACCATCCACTTATGTCCTTATTCCACTTCAGATTGGAGGTCATCCTCTAGTGTTTTTGCCATTTCTTTAGATATGTGTTCATTTGTTTTCCTGTCATGCCTGTTATAGAGTGTAGCGTCATCAGCATATATACCCATCTCAGAGGCAGTTTTGTCGGGGAGGTCATTAATAAATATCAGGAACAATAGAGGTCCAAGAATAGACCCCTGAAGCACTCCCGCATTTATATCACACTGTTTAGATGTTCGACCGCCGAGGACAACCTGGATTTTTCTCTTATCTAAGAAGGATTTAATTATGCTAAGTATTCTACCAGTGATACCGTATGATTTAAGTTTCCTGAGGAGACCCTTGTGCCATACCCTGTCAAAAGCCTTAGATATATCTAGAGCTACCGCTCTGCCCTCCCCCGCTTTGTCCAGTGAATGGTATATATGTTCAGAGATTACAGTGAGGATGTCACCTGTGGAACGGGCTTGTCTAAATCCATATTGTTTGTCAATCAGAAGTTTAGCATCTGTAAGGTGCCGGACTAGAGCATGGTTAACTATGGTCTCAAATATTTTGGCAAAAAGTGGGAGGAGGCTAATGGGGCGATAATTTGATGGGTCAGTTCTTTCGCCAGAATTCTTGAATACTGGTACAACAGCAGCAGCTTTTTGAGAAACGAGTTGGGTCTAACGGTGCTTTGAGAAGTTAGTAGTGTAGCTGTTGTTTGAGAAGTAGTAGTGTCTAATTATTGTTTGAAAAGCTCATAGAGTCTAGCTTTTGTTTAAAACGCTAGTAGTATCCAGCGTTTGTTTGTAAAGAAAGTAGTGTTTAGCAGTTGTTTGAGAAGCTAGTAGTGTCTAGCAGATGTTTGCAAAACAAGCAGTGTCTAACAGTTGTTTGTAGAAGCTAATAGTGTCTCGCGGCTGTTCCAGAAGCGAATAGTATCTACCGGTTTTTAAGAATGTAGTAGTCTAGTTATTGTTTGAAAAGCTGGTAGTTTCTGAGGTTGTTTGAATAGCGAGTAGTCTCTAACGGTTTTGAGAAGCTAGTAGTGTGCAGCGGTTGTTTGAGAATCTAGTAGAGTCTAGCGATTATTTAGGAATCTAGGAATATCTAGCGGTAGTTGGAAAAGCTAGTAGCGTCTAGCTATTGTTTGAGAAGTTTGTAGTGTCTAGCGGTTGTTTAAAAAGCTATAATTAGCGGTCGTTGTAGTAGCTTGTATTGTCTAGCGGTTGTTTGAAAATCAAGTAGTATTTAGCGGTTGTTGGAGAAGCTAGTAGTGTCTAGCGGTTGTTTAGGAAGCGAGTAGTATCTAACGGTTGTGTAAGAATATGGTAGTGTCTAGCAATTGTTTGCAAAGCTATGAGTATCTAGAAGTAGTTTAGGAAGTTAGTAGTGTCCAGCGGTTGTTTGAAAAGCTAGTTGTGTCTAGCAGTTTTTTGAGAAGCTAGTACTCTCTAGCAGTTAATGAGAAGTTAGTAGTATCTAGCGGTTTGAGGAAATAGTTGTGTCTTGTGGTTGTTTGAGAAGCTACTAGAGCCTAGCTAATTTTTATAAGCTATTAGTGTCTAACGGTTGTTTGAGAAACTAGTAGTGTCTAGCGGTTGTTTAGGAAGCTGGTGGTGTCAAGCTATTGTTTAGGAAGCTAGTAGTGTCTAGCTATTGTGTGAGAAGCTAGTAGTGTCTAGATATTTATTGAAAGGCTAATATTATCTAGCTGTTGTTTGCGAAGCTAGTAGAGTCTAGCGGTTGTATAAATGCTAGTAGTGTGTAGCGGTTGTTTTAGAAGCTACAAATGTCTACGGTTTTTTTAGAAAGCTAGTAGTATCAAGCGGTTGTTTTAGAAGATAGTAATGTCTATATATTGTTTAAAACGTTAATAATTTCTAGCAAATGTTTGAGAAGCTATTACTTTCTAGCGATTGTTTGAGATTCTAGTAGTGTGTAGCTTTGTATTTAGAAGCTAGTAGTTTTTAACGCATCTTTAGGAATCTAGTCGTATCTAGCAATTATTTGAGAATCTAGTCGTGTCTAGCGACTGTTTAGGAAGCTAGTAGTTTCTAGATGTTGTTTGAGAAGCAAATAGAGATGGTTTGAAAAGCTAGTAGTTTCTAACCGTTGTTTCAGAAGCTAGTATTGTCTAGCGGTTTTTTCGGAAGCTAGTAATTTCTAGCTATTGTTTGAGAAGCCAGTAGCGTCTAGTGTGTTGAGAAACTCATAGTATCTTGCGATTAATTGAGTAATTGTCTGGTTTAGGAAGGTAGTAGTGTTTTGAAATTTTTTGAGGAGCTAGTAGTTTTTAGTTATTGTTTCAGAAGCGTGTAGTGTCTAGCCATAATTTGGAAAGCTTATAATGTCTTGCAGTTGTTTTGGCAAGCTAGTAGTTTCTAGCTTTTGTTTGAAAAGCTAATAGTGTCTAGCAGCTGTTTGAGAAGCTAGAAATGTCTAACTTTTGTTTGAAAAGGTAATAGTATCTAAATGTTGTTTGAGAAGCTAATAGTTTCTAGCGGTCTTTTGAAAAGCTAGTAGTGCCTAGCTATTTTTGGAGAAGCTTGTAGTGTTTGGCAGTTGTTTTAGAGGCAACTAGTGTCTAGCTGTTGTTTGAGAAGCTAGTAGTGTCTACCGATTGTTTGAAAGGCTAGTAGTATCTAGCTATCCTTTGAGAAGCTAGTAGTGTGTTACGGTTGTTCGTAGAAGCCAGTATTGTTTAGCGGTTGTTTGAGAAGCTAATAGTGTTAAGCGTTTTTTTTTGTTGAAAACCTAGTAGTGGCTGTCGGTTGTTTTAGATGCTAGTAGTGTCTAGAAGTTGTTTGAGAAGTTAGTAGAGTCTAGCAGTTGTTTGAGAAGCTAGCAGTGTCTAGCAGTTATTTTAGAAGCTTGTACTTTCTAGCGGTTGTTTCAGTTGTTTTAAAAGCTAGTGGTTGTATGAGGGGAGAGTTGTATCTACCTATTGTTTGAAAAGCTCATAGTGTCTAGCAGTTGTTTGAGAAGCTTGTAGCTTTAAGCGTTTGTTTGAGAAGCTAGTAGTATCTCCCGATTGTTTGAGTAGCTAGTAGTGTCTTGCTATTTTTTGAGAACCTAGTAACGTCTAGCGTTTATTTAGAAAGCTACTAGTGTGTAGCTGTTTTTTTTTATATAAAAGCTTGTAGTGTCTTGCGGTTCTTTTTAAACCTAGGAGTGTCTAGCTGTTGTTTCACAAGCTAGTAATGTCTTGCTGTTGTTTTAGAAGCTGCTAATGTCTAGCGGTGTTTAGCGTTATTTCCATGGTAAGTGCTCGTCTAGCGGTTTTTAGCGTTATTTCCATGGCAAGTGCTCGTCTGAGTTCCAATCTCTCGTCCCCTCTCGCCAATCTTTCACGAGAAACACCCGTCTGGATGAAACTACTGTCAATAATTTTCCCCATTCTTTATCTGTGCCTAAATCCAAATGTAGATTCCATGAGCAGAGCTTCTTTCTCAGAAGTGCACGATTGCGGAACTCTCTTCCGTGCGCATGTTTCCCACCTGACTACAACTTGGATGTCTTCAAGTCCAACATAAACAAATTCCTGACAAACCGCCCCCTTAAGTAAGACACTTTATCAAATCTCCAATACTAATGATTACTACAATATTGTCTCATTGATTACTGTACACGCAATAACCCTTATCCCTGAGTTGTCTCCGGGCCTTGATAATTGGTGACCCCCATGTAAAAAAAAGAAGCTTTTAGTGTTTAGCGGTTGTTTTAAAAGCTAGTAGTGTGTAGCTAGTGTTTTTTTAATCTAGTAATGCCTAGCAAATGTTTTTTAATCTAGTCATGTCTAGCGAGTGTTTAATAATCTAGCAGTTGTTTTAGAAGCTCATGGTGTCTAGCGGTTGTTTGAAAAGTTAATTGTATCTAGCGGTTTTTTGAGAATATAGTAGTTTATAGCGGTAGTTTAGGAAACTAGTAGTGTATAGCTATTTTCTGAGAAGCGTGTAGGCTCTAGCTGTGTTTGAGAAGCTAGTAGTGTCTACTTTTTTCTTTTGAAAAGCTAGTAATGTCTAGCGGTTTTTTGAGAAGCTATAATAGTCTAGCAGTTGTTTAAGAAGCTATTAGTGTTTAGATGTTGTTTGAGAAGCTAATAGTGTCCAGGTGTTGCTTGAGAAGCTAGTAGTGTCTAGCGATTGTTTGAGAAGCTAATAGAGTCTAGCGGTTGTTTGAGAAGCTAATAGAGTCTAGTGGTTGTTTTAACAGCTAGTGGTCTCTAGCGGTTGTTTGAGAAACTAGTATTGCCTAGCGTTTTTTTAGAAGCTTGTAGTGTCTAGCGGTGGTTTGAGAAGCTTGTAAAGCCTAGTGATTGTTTTAAGTTGATGTGAATGTAAATTTGGGCACGAGCTTATGAGATGATCTTTAAAGGCCGTGGGGGGTGGCAGGTTGATTTCCATATTAATGAGGCTTTGCTCCTAGAAAGACGTTATGAAAAACGTGAAGTAGAGAGGGCAGGGCAATCGAGCCCTTGGAATCGAACTGAGTTGGTCGGACTGTAGAAAGTAGTACGAACACTGAGAACTATACTTTTTTTTAATCACACGTGAGATGATCGCTGATGATACAACACTGACGAAGTATTGAAGGGACTCCTCGGCTCGTTGAAGAGACTCATAAACCATGTTTTTTAAAAGGAGTTTAGCTTTATTATATTCGCATGCAGAGAGTTTGGCATGATCATCAACTTAACAAGATTAACATTTTCAGACAAAGACATGACTTGCTTGACAAATAAGTCTGCTACAATGGTCAAGATCAAAGTGTAGTATCTGTGCTTCAGATGCTGCACTTCATTTTCTTGTTCTCTTTCGGTGGAGGAGAAATCCTTCACGACTGAGACAATTTTTATTTTTGTACCTTTTCTCCACGTTAAAAAACGACCCTGGTGTCTAATTCTGTCCCGTGGGGAGGCATAGTAAATAGGTACAACAAGATACTAACTATCAATGGGAAGATCAAGATGTACGTCTCAAATAGAATGCCGGTTTTCAAGCAAACATTCTAAACATGTTCGCCTTGCAACGTTAAAAACTGCACGAAAACAAAGATTAATTATGAAATTAGAAAATATTGAATTCTGTGAAGTCAAGTGTCATCAAAACATTACTTTTTGTACGTTCGTATATTGTTTGAATAAGCTTTTAAAAATACTTTTTAGGGTAGTTTGCCTTAAATGTTTTGAGTATAAAATATTTTTTATTCAGAGACTATAAGGCTGTTAATATAAGAAAAAAGTTACGTTTTTATTTAGTAAAATTCATTAATGCTCATGTTATCTGTTGCGAAACTTGTATTGTTAAACAACCGTAATCAAACTTTAGCACGTAGCCGATTGAGATGATAATAACAGCTTAGGGCTTAAGTTTTAATTTCAATTTTTATTTTATTAACCTTACTATTCTAATTCTTTCAAAATTGACATGAAATAAAAAGTGTAAAATCAATAAACAATACTTTATAAAAAGCAGCTTAGCTTTGTTATATTCTAATGAGAGTTTCTGAAATGAGACAATCTCAATATATTTTTATTAAGTCCGTTAGTATCAATTCCACTAATGTTCAAAGCGAGTTATCGACAGATTATGATGGTTGGAGGAATAATTGCTGCTGCATCAGCTATTGCCAGTTCTTTTTCTTAAATAAAGTATAGCAATCTTGAATTGTCCAATTGAAATAATGTATAGCTATGTTGAATTGTTCAATTGAAATAAACTATAGCTATCTTTAATTGTCCAATTGAAATAATTTTTAGCTATCTGTAATTGTTCAATTGAAATAAACTATAGCTATCTTTAATTGTCCAATTGAAATAATGTATAGCTATATATAATTGTCCAATTGAAATAATGTTTAGCTATCTTGAATTGTCCAATTGAAATAAAGTATAGCTATCTTTAACTGTCCAATTGAAATAAACTACAGCTATCTCGAATTGTCCAATTGAAATAAACTACAGCTATCTTGAATTGTCCACTTGAAATAAAGTATAGCTATCTTTAACTGTCCAATTGAAATAAACTACAGCTATCTCGAATCGTCCAATTGAAATAAACTACAGCTATCTCGAATTGTCCAATTGAAATAAACTACAGCTATCTTGAATTGTCCACTTGAAATAAAGTATAGCTATCTTTAATTGTCCAATTGAAATAAACTACAGCTATCTTTAATTGTCCAATTGAAATAAACTACAGCTATCTCGAATTGTCCAATTGAAATAAAGTACAGCTATCTTTAATTGTCCAATTGAAATAAAAACAACACTAAAAACTAATGACAAAGTTATCGTCTTTAGAATCCAAATGTCTTTTGTATTTTAATTAAACAATCTCAATATATTTTCCAGGTCCGTTGGTATCAGTTGCGCTAATGTTCAAAGCAAGTCATCGACAGATTATGATGGTTGGAGGAATAGTTGCCGCTGCATCAGCTGTTGCCAGTTCTTTTGCTCCCAATGTAGAAACGTTGATTTTCACGTATGGAATATTAGTAGGTAAGATAAAATCAAATATCGTTTTGTATTTTATTTTCATTGTGAAGCAATGAAAAGTTAGATAGAAAATTAATCTCCTACTAATAGTTCTTTGTTTTATAAGATATCAACGATTTCCATGTTATTTAAAGCTGAATCCACTCATTTTCGTCTAGCTCACCAATTGGTTATTTATTAAAGAAGGATAGTTATTTATACTAGCGGAGCCTATGAAAATTCCACAGGGGACTCATTAATATGTAATATATTGATGTTGCCATTCTGTAGATGTTCAGCGTAAATGGAGACGCTCTGATATCATTGTAGTACTCTTGTTAAAACTGCAAAAGTATTTATCTAAGCTAGTAGAGACACCCGGCGCAGCCCAGTCGTAAAGTACGCTTAAATATAATATTTTAATTCTTGCAGATTTCGTATATATTATTATAAGCTTAATGCTCTGTCGATATTATAAAGTTGCGATTTCAAAAATAAAAAAATATATCCATATGACTTGAGTGCATCAGCTTGAATCGAAACTGAAACCAAAACATATAACACACACACACACACGCACACACACACACACACACACACACACACATATATATATACATATATATATATAAACACACATACACACATATACATATACATATACATATATATATATATATATATATATATATATATATATATATATATATATATATCATATAGCAAATATACTTCGGATTATTACTTTGTGCCTTGAAAGATTTACGATACGCATTGGATTATTTTACCTCCCTGCTACCAAATACTCTCACTTCAGGATTTACCATTCAATTTGGATATTAAGTTCAATATCCTTTTCATTCTTAACCAATATATAATTTTCCTTACTTTATGATTTAAAAACTTTACAAACTTTTAATTATGATTTTCTATGTTTATTACGTTTAGCAAATTGGGTATAAACCATTATAATATTTGCTAATATATTTTCCTCTGAGGAAACATCGAAAACCTATAAGTTAAGTGAATATACTTATTATAAAGTATTCCTTGTCTTGCATATAATAAAAATTCTAGATTTGAAATTTAACTGTTTTATATCATAAAATTTAAATTTCTAACTTATGATTTATTTGCTCTGTCTGGTATATTGAGCAATTTTTATTTAGCTGGGATTGTCTTTGGATTTACATGCCAGCAGATTTATTGCATTACATTATTCCGAATTTATATATTTATTGTATTACATTATTCTGAAGTTATATATATCTATCTATATATATATATATATATATATATATATATATATATATATATATATATATATATATATATATATGATGGACTCTCCCGTCGATTTCGACGTATGAGGTTCGGACAACCCATATTTCTAAAACTCATTTATGCTTTTGCATCTGATGACTTTTTAGTCCAGCGAGGGACTTGCAGGCAAGGCCACAAATAGAACATGAATGTGGATTTAATGCTGCAGATATTGGTTCGGCTGGTAGTCGTTTTGCTCTTACTCTGTTTTCTTTCAGTTGCCTTAAGCTTTCAGATTGAAACCTCTGGAGACCTTCAAAACACCTTGATCTCCAACCTTTTCGGTCATTCACCTCATCTTTAAGACTCCTGTATGGTATGTTCACTGCAGACAAGTTACTCTTCAACTTGTCCTTGTACCTAAGCCAAGGACGTCCGACAATTCTTTTACCAGCCTCAAATTGACTGTACATCGCAATTTTTGTAATTCTGTCATCGGGCATCCTCAATACATGACCAGCCCATCGCAATTGCGATTGAATAAGGAATAATTCAATGTCAGATATTTTGCATTTTGTGAATAATTCGGCATTTGATACCTTGTCGCGGAGGCTAAGACCACATATGGAGCGTAGAAAGCTTTTGTGGAAAACGTCCAGCTGATTAATGTGATGTCTGTATGGAGTCCATGACTCAGATCCATAAAGAAGAATGGAAAGAACAACAGCACGGTAGACAAGGATTTTTGTGTCTAGTCGAATACCCCTTTCGTTCCACAAGCGATGGCGAAGATTTCCAAAGGCAGAAGTGGCTTTAGCAATCCTGTTGACAATTTCATCATCAAGAGAACCGCCCTGGTTCATCTTGCTACCAAGGTAAGGAAAGGACTTGACATAATTGATATCATGACCGTCGACTTTCAGCTTGCGTGCAGGAAATCTATACTCTGGTGGATTTTGCTTTACGTCTTCAACTTGTTTTGGGGTAGGGTGTGGCTGATGCACTACCTCAGTCTTCCTTATGCTAACTGTCAGGCCAAAGGCCTTGCACGCGGCTGAAAATCGATCAAGAAGAACCTGGGCTTCCTCAAAGGACGTGGCTACCAGTGCGGCATCGTCATCGAAGAGCAAGTCGCGAATAATTTCGGTGCAAAGAAGAGTCTTGGCCTTAAACCGTTGATGGTTAAATAAGCCACCGGATGACCGAAATTGAAACTTGACACCAGTGTCCAAATCATCAAATGCATGTTTCAGCATTAGTGAAAAGAAGAGCGCAAAGAGGACTGGCGCCATTACACATCCCTGTTTGGTCCCATTCGTAACATCAAATGGATCAGACATCATACCATCTGAGACAACACTGGCCTTCATCCCCTCGTGAAAGGAAATGATCACGTTCAGCATGTTTTCTGGAATACCAAGCCTTCTTAAAACTTGCCAAAGAGCATCGCGATTCACAGTGTCGAAGGCCTTCGTCAGGTCAACAAACACCATATACAATTCCTGATTTTTCTCACGGACCTTTTCTGCCACCTGACGTAAGGGAAATATCATGTCAATGGTGCCGCAACCCGACCGAAACCCACACTGGGACTCTGGATACACCTTATCAACGAGACGATTTATGATTCGGTTTAGAATGAGCCTAGCCAGAATCTTTCCTGCAATTGAAAGCAGAGATATCACCCGATGGTTGTCACAGACATTCTTGACTCCCTTATTTTTGTAGAGATGTTTGATGCAGGCATCTTTTTAGTCCTGTGGAACTCGGTCTGCTTTCCATATCTTTACAAAGAGAGCATGGAGTTTTTTTACCAGCACATGCCCACCATGCTTGTACACTTCAGGCGGAATTGGATCCTTTGGTGATGGGGACTTGCCAGAAGCAATTTGTTTGATGGATTCCCATACCTCCTGATAAGCAAGTTCCAATGACAATTCTGGAATATTTGGATTCTGAGGAATAGAGGACAAAACATCGCTGTCAATGACAGATGAGGTGTTTAAGACAGTTTCAAAGTGCTCCTTCCAACGATTGAGAATATCTGATTTATCAGTCAGCAATGGCTCTCCATCGGCTGTGCTTAATGGGGAAGCACCACTTTTCTGAGGACCAAATACCTCTTTCAGACCATCATAGAAGGCTTTCGTGTTCTTGCTTCTTGGGGTAGAGCGAGTACAGTGAGCTCTCCGAGCTATGAAAGAACAATGGTGGTACAATAAGGCAATTGCACTGCAGGGAGCTGCTGACAGCAAGAACATGAAAGCCTTCTATGATGGTCTGAAAGAGGTATTTGGTCCTCAGATATATATATATATATATATATATATATATATATGTGTGTGTGTGTGTGTGTGTGTGTGTGTGTGTTGCAGTAAAAAAATGCGAGCATGAAAAGTAATATGGTTAAGCTTAAACATGGAAAAGTAAAAGACTAGTTGTTAAAACTGGAAAAGAAAAGGACAAGATATTCTAGTAAAAGATATTAATACATTTATAACTTAAAATATTGCAGCATTAAGAATTTTTTAGATAATGTTATATATAATTTAAAAATAATTTTTTATGCTGCAATATTTGAAGTTATAAATGTATTAATATTTTTTACTAGAATATCTTGTCCTTTTCTTTTCCAGTTTTAACAACTAGTCTTTTACTTTCCATAGCTTAAATGTAATATTTTAATTTCTACAAATTTCGTATTTATTATAAAGCTAAGTCTCCATTGATTATTATATTATACCTAATATATAGTAATGATTTGAAAAGTTTAAAAAATATGACTTCAGTGTCATCAGTTAGAATTGAAACCAAAACATTTACGTCTCTAACCCTATTCGCAACCATCTGAACTAACGGCACATGCATATCAAAACTTGACAAATTAATGCAGTTAAATGTATATTTGCGCATATGTAAAGCATATACATTACGTCGAATTACGTTTACCAAGTTCCAATTTTTTTATTAGGATCTCTTAGCAACTACTTTTTCCAGTTAAAAATCAAACCGATTTTCTTCCACGGATCCAAATACCCCATATATCAAGTTTCAAGTCGATAGACTAAAAATTGACAGAGCAGTAATGTAAAGACCGTACCACACATATGTGTGTGTGTGCATAAATACATTACTTACATTCCGGTATATAGTCTACCTGAACTAAAATATCTCTTCAAAAGTGCTCAATATGAGTGCAAAGCTTAAAAATGTTGAAACGTTAATCGAACCGTGTAGACTCCTTACTATGTATATATATATATATATATATATATATATATATATATATATATATATATATATGTGTGTGTGTGTGTGTGTGTGTGTAGTAATTTTAATGCTCCCTATCTTGGGTTGAGCATATTGGGAAGTGATATACAAATTACTATGTTTTATAGATATATTGTATATATAAGATCCATATATATATATATATATATATATAAATATATATATATATAAATATATATATATATAATATGTAAATAAGTCTCTACCAAACTGCTCTGTTAATTTCTGCTGCGAAACTTATGTTTGACTCTATGACTGCTATTGCAAGATGTACACAAATTATCCGATGTTGTAATGTGTATGATTATAATTATTATGTTTGAAAATAGAAAAACATGTATGTTGATTAAAAATTAATTAAACAATAATATTTGATTAATGAAAAATAATCTGGGTTGTTTGAAATTGAATGCTAAAAAATCTGCTGCAAACCTGTCATTATACTCTGAGACTACCGGAAGTTAACAATGAAGCATGGTAAAAAACAAGCAAAGAAAAGTCGTTACTCATGCAGAAAGTAAGGGAATGCAAAAGTAAGTGCACTTTATTATAAAACTAGCCTAGGTACCCGGCGGTGCCCGGGTGTTTGGAAGTGTGTGTTGAGCAAAAAAAAAAAAAAAGAAGAAGTGGTAGTAGGTAGGCAGGCTCGAACCCATACTGCTAAGAAGAAGGAAAAGACCGTGGGAAAAAAGTTTTTGCGATGCCCACATACATACATACATACACACATTTAAACAGACATGTGAGATTTATATCATAGATGTTTATAATGTATGCTTGATACATAACATATATATTCTGGATAAAACTTTTTTACAATTGAATACTTGTCACATCAATAAGAGGGTTCTGTTCATAGCACGTGAAATCTTTGAAAAAAATATGCATAACTAGAATTGTGCGTAATAGTTAAATCAATCAAATTATTCATTAAGAAACCATAAAAAATAATTAATTAATGAACATTTGTTTTCCAAAGAATATGCAAATTGGTTAACTTTTATAAAGGCGATCGCATATCCATGACTGAGTAAATTAAGAAGTTCGGTTTTAATAATTTTTAAATAGAAAAATTGTGCTTTAAATACCAATGTCAGTGCGACAAATAGCTCTACTTTATATGTGTATAGATAGATTTAATGATATACTATGATATACTAAGTGGGGGAGATGCCCGGCTTTGCCCGGTCATAAAATACGCTTAAATATGATATTTTAATTCGTCCAGATTTCATAGTTATTATAGACGTGATTTCCAAAGTCAAAAATAGTATTTGGGTTCCACCAGCCAGAATCGAAACCGAAAGCAAAACACTAGCATTCAAAGCTGATGACGTTACCACTTTACCAACGTGACATGCATATAAACTGATTAAAAATTAAAAATAAACTAACATGAATGTACAAAATGTATAACGATTTTTTTTTCAAATTTGAACCATTTTGACCCCTTAAAAACAATTTTAACCGTGGAATATGCAAATAAGTTCACCTTTATAAAGTAGCTTTCATATCCATGACAGTCTATCAAAGAGTTCCTTTTAAATAATTTTTAAATAGAAAAAATGAACTTTAAATAATAATGTCAGTGCGACAAATAACTCTACTTTATATGTGTATAGATAGATTTAATGATATACTATGATATACGAGCGGGGTGGGGGCTTTGCTTGGTCGTAAAACACGCTTAAATATTATATTTTAATCCGTCCAGATTTCGTATATATTATTATAGGCGTGATTTCAAAAGTAAAAATAGTATTTGGGTGTCATCAGAAAGAATCGAAACCAAAAGCAAAACTGTACTATTCAAAGCTGGTGACGTTACCACTGTACCAACGTGACACGCAAATGAACTGATTAAAAATTAAAAATTAAAAATAAACTAAGATGAATGTACAAAATGTATAACGATTTTTTAATTTTGAATCATTTTTGACCCCTTAAAAACAATTTTAACCGGCCAAAGACCCATAAAAGAACGGCCCATAAAAATCCAACCATTTTAAACTCCTAACCCCGTTCTGCGGCTTTTAGTTTCACAGTGATAGAGTTTGAATATATGGAGACAGACAGACAGACATATGGCCTTTTGTATATTAGATTATATTTGCAGTACACATTTATTGAATCGCACAATCTCTTTAATGAAAGATGTTATTTAAATTAGTATTTTGAACAGATTCTTAAAATCATTTGAATTTGTTCTAATTCGCGACATTCCATTAGTTTAAGCTTAACTGTATATGAAATGAAACACAAAACGGAGAATTCTTCACCACCAAATAAATGTTTAGAAAGAGTGTATATATGTGCAATATGGAGGTTCATACCAGTCGGGGATTCGTCTTTAACAATCAGTCCGACACTAGCTTCGTTTCTGTCGGGCTGAGGCATGGTTCTTCTCTATTCAAGTACATCTAAATTGCCAGGCTTTACCTTCTTTTTGAATAAGAATTAGTTTATTGCTAATCGTTTGAGGCGTCATTAACGTAGGATACCGACGAGTCTGCTAAGGTATTTTTAAGGCAGTGTAAATTTCATAAGGTATTTTTGACTAGAACATTTAGGTTTATTGAATCGTAGTATTTTTCCAATTTTTTAGAGAGTGACACTACATTAGTATGTGCTAAACTGTATATGATTTCTGGCATGAAGCAGATACTGGCGACTCTTCGTATGCAGTAAATGTTTATGATTAGTATATGTATGCACTATATTGAATCTGACTACTTCAACCTCTTCTCTTCTTACGTTTCTGTAGACTTTGTGCAATTAATCAATAGTTGACCATTTTTTCTTAAGATTTATTCTAAGATTGCTGATGTTCCTATTTATATGAGGTCGAAAATAAATGTACGAGATCTTAGTATTGAACGGTATTTTACTTTTTTTTTTTTACATAGGCATCACCACATTATCAGTGCTTTCTTTTAATGCTCAATACAATATTCTTGTACCAAAAATATCCTCTTGTCTCCCCCTTAATCCAGTCATAACACAACATTTCTGTTCCAATCGCAATGACTGATGTAGTCAATCGTGTGCTATTGAGTCGTCGCATAGGAGGCCGCCGTCTAGGCATCGAGTTTTACGAGATATTACCCCGGTGATATCATCAAATCTACGGGTGTATTCATCCCATAGAATTGTTGAGAGACCCGACAATAACTATATTGGCCCCACTTGGTAATGAAGCAGTAGGTGTGCATATTATCTCCAGTGTGACGTTCTGTCTGTGTCCTGCTTCACTTTTGTTTTACTCAATGATGAGGACAATGTATCGGTGTATGAATTGCTATCAGTGTTACCCCTGGGATGAATTTTATTTCTAAGGGATTAAGGGGAAAAGAAATAGCTGTATTCTAGGTTGGCAGTATTTTTGCGTGGGCAGTCGACTGAGATGTCGGAAATTTTCTGTTTCTATGTCCTTGTAGCCATACCACTAGTAAGGGTGCTGGATGTAAACGTTTTAACTAGACTGACGTTATCTGCTTGTCAGGAAACCGAACCTTGAATTAACCACTAAAGAGGCCGTACTACCAGCAGGTACAAAGTACTGAGTTTGCTGTATTGCCATTTGTTGAATGGGTTTTGGACCACGCAGTAGCCTTTGGTGGGACCTCTCGATGCCATATTAGTGGGTAATTGTTACGGCCTTATCTTATCATTATCTACGCTTTCTTTTGGTGCTCTATACAATATTCTAGTACCAAAAATATCCTCTTGCGTCTCCCCCTTTTCTCTTTCAATCTTGTAATATAATCCCATGATAATATTAGCGTTGTGAAATGTTGTAGTAGTTGTTTAGTGATGTGTATGTTTGTTAAAACACGGCAAGAAAAAGAGAAAGTGGGGGGGGATAAGAAAAGAGGAAGAGGATTAAGAAATGAGTATGAAGAGGATAGATTCTTTTTTGTATTTGATGGAAGTGATTTTGTCTAGCAGTTTACTGATTCGAAACATACTATGTGGAAATATTGAAAATACGAACATGACGAACTATGAATGAGATTATTATAGGTAGAAATATTATAGATAGAAAAGAACTATAGAGAGTTTTTTGTTTACTTGCCTCCCCATGAGGGCAGAGTTAGATACAAGGTCGCTTTTTAATGTGGGGGAAAACCAGCTCCCCAA
>NC_136487.1:143904108-144086608 GCF_053919585.1 Euprymna scolopes | reverse complement strand
TTGTCTCTCCCCCACGTTTAACACGATCGCTTCCGACTAATAAGAGTAAATGGTCCGAAGTAGTTAAATTTGAAAAGTGGTGTGCACGAATTCTGTTTTTACTTAATGCATGGTTCGAATGCTAACAGCGTTCAGTTTGGTCACCCACCGAGTTAGTCTGCTGATCAGGCCCGAAACTTCCATCAACTTGGTTTTCAGCATATCTGGAGGTTAGCACCAGAAGGAAAATGTAATCGTAATATATATATATATATATATATATATATATATATATATATATATATGTGTGTGTGTGTGTGTGTGTGTGTGTGTGTGTGTGTGTGTGTGTGAATAAAAATGAAAACAACGGTAGAAAAGATCACAACAGTAGTGACAACCACAACTACTATAACGAAAATAGAAACAGAAACAATAGTAATAACGAAAACAACCGAAAAAAAAAAACAAAGAAAAACTCAACCACTTTAGCAGTATGGATTAAGGAATTAAAGGAAAATAAAACTGAATATTGTTGTGGTGGCACCCACTCATTTACATATGTGGATAATATTACACATAGATAGCAAGATTCGGTTAGTCTGAGTGTGTGTTAACCAGAAGTCACCGAAGGCCGAGCCGAGAGCATATATGTTCTCCAGCCAAGACTCTCTTACTTGCAACCATTATGTAAATATATTGTAAATATACTTTTCCTAATACACTTCTTATTGATCTACCTTTGTTTTGTTGAGTCTTCATTTGTATTGCCTTATACGTTATTTGGTTCAACCTGCAAACATAGCAATTGCCGACGAAGATAACGTCAAACATAACAGTTGGCGACGAGGATGAACGTCAAATATAACAGTTTGACGAAGAAATTGAAAGAACTCACTAAAAAAAGTACAACGCAACGTTTGACCTTTCTAAGGAATACAAGTTTTGACGAACGAAATAGTCATAAAAACGGATTTCACGCTAAAGAGAAGTCGACTCAAGCGGAAAAAATTAGTAATTCAGCGAACATTGGAAAGCGGTAAAATATTTTCCTCGTGGAAGTACAAAACTAAAACAAAGAAACAGTCTTTTCCCATGTTCCAAGAATAAAAACTGCATTCAGGCTAAAAAAAAATTTAAAAAAAAGAAAGTAACCTGGATTAATAATACTAGTCGAAAAAAAAAGATAAACCAAAACTTCTAATTGCAGTCTAAAAAAACCAAAAAAAAACTCGAACGTGGAAAAACCGGATATTTTCGCCGTTTCTATTTGAATCCATCTTGAAAAAAAAATAACAAACTGTAAAAGTGAATTTTTGTTTGTTGTAAAACGACAAACAGATTACGAATTATTGTGGAAAGAGTTGTACTTAAGTTCTGCTGTTACTTATTAGGAAGTCCCTAAAACGGAAAAGTCAATCGTATTGGTGGTTTCAGTAAAAGCCTCAGTTTTTTTAATTTTTTGTGGTTGGATGAACTTGACTCGCTAGCGAAGTGAGAAAATATTCGAGCAGCGATATTATTATTATTGAAAACAGGAATTCTGAACAATTCTTGTTGTAAAACAAGCCATTTTATATATTAGAATACACTAAAAAAATGGAAGATTTATCTAGAATATTAATGCAATTTTTGCAGACGCAACAACAGGCACAAGCCAAGCAATACGAACGAAGAGGTGAGAAATTATTGAAATGGCCACTGGAACAAGAAGAAAGGCAGAAAAAATTACAATTTGAACAAGAAGAAAGGCAGAAAAAATTACAATTTGAACAAGAAGAAAGGTAGAAAAAATTACAATTTTAACATGAAGAAAGGCAAAATGAACGTTTTGCTAAAACACTGGAACTACTAAAGAATAATCGAGAAAATGTTGACAGTGCTAATTTCTCCCATACAACTATTTTTAATAGTATGGACACATTTAATTATGTGCCGGAGGAAGAAAAGAATTTTGAATCATACTACACAAGATACGAGGATGTCTTTCAACTGGACTGCAAAAGTTGGCCAAATAGCTAGAAAGTGAGCCTCTTACTCAGAAAGTTGGGTGTAGCAGAACACAGTAAATTCGTAGATTACATATTACCTAAAAAAAAACTACGGAATTAGATTTCATGGAAGCTGTAAAATTACTAAAAGAATTATTTAGTCCGAATATATCTCTTTTTCATAAGAGATGGTTGTGTATGAATCTAAGGAAGATGGACAACCAGGATTATTTGACATACGCATTAGTTGTCAATAAAAAACTGTGATGATTTTAAGCTAGCGGAACTAACAGTAGATGATTTCAAATGCCTAATCTTCGCACAAGGGTTAGTTTCCACGAAAATGCAGAAATACGCCGATGAGTGTTGTCTAAGCTTGAATCTGAGCAAGATTTAACACTTCAGAAATTAGCAGAGGATTGTGAAAGGGTCATTACACTAAAAAGGATTAAAAAAGATAGAAGAATCCGGAGTGGCATATGTAAGAAAAGTTAGAAAACCATACACACTAACCAAAAACTATACAAATAAAAGCAGTCAAAATGGAACCAGATATTCCAAATATAATAATTATAATTATATTAAAGAATATAACAAGCCTCTCCCTAGATATAACTGTAAGAGATGCTCAGAAAGACATTGGGGTCAGATTGCCCTTATGAGAAGAAAAAATGCTACATTTGCAAGAAAGTCGGACACAGAAGCGATTGTTGCAGATATAAAGATTTCACCAGAAAGAGAGTACAGCAAACAAAATCAAATGAAACATTAGACAAAAACTGATGGTGCGATAAAATTTGAAGGAGAAGTTATCTTTCCGATAAAATTAAATTAAAGATTACGAAGAAATTAAAAATGTTCATATTGAAAAATAGCGAAAATCTGTTTGGAATAGATTTGATTGAGAAATTTAGACTGTGGGATAAGCCAATCAATACATTCTGTAAAAAATAGAATGTACTACTCCAACAACAGGAAATATAAAAGAGGACTTAAAAAAATTATTCCCTGAAGTATTCATGACTAAATTAGGTCGTTGCAATAAATTTAAGGCCTCGTTTGAACTTAAAGAAAAAACCAGCCCAATTTTTAGAAAAAAAAGCGAAACGTTCCGTTCGCTGGGTTGGAAAAGATTAATAAAGAATTAGACAAATTGGAGCAGACAGGCATACTATCAAAAATAGAACACAGCTATTGGGCAGCCCCCACCGTATATGCAAAGGAAAAGAATGATGAAATCAGAGTGTGCGCAGACTTTTCGACTTTTGCTAAGTAGTATTGCGTGCGCATGTGCATACCTGGACGACATTGTTATCAGGAGCAAATCCCTAGAAGAACATAAGGAGCATTCAAAACAAGTATTCACTCGAATACAAGACTTCGGGTTTAAAGTAAAAGAAAATAAATGCGACTTTAAGTATCTTGGACATATAATAAATAAACATGGGCGACGTCCAGACCCAGAAAGATCTGCGGCAATAAAAAAACATGCCAGCACCTAATAACGTAACAACCTTGCAGAGTTTCTTAGGACTCGCAAATTATTACCAATCTTTTATTGAAGGGATGCATAATTTGCGAGCTCCCTTAAATGAGCTGCTAAAAAAGGACACACCTTGGAACTGGACGCAAGAATGTCAAACCGCTTTTGACAAAATAAAGAGCGCACTAACATCTGAATTATTTCTAACTCACTATGACACAAAATTAAATATAGCCGTCGCTAGTGACGTTAGTTCCTACGGCATAGGAGCATGCATTCAACATATCATGCCTAATGGATCTAGAAAGCCGATAGCTCACGCTTCGAGAACGCTGCTTCCAGCATAGAAGGCGTATTCACAGATTGAAAAAGAAGCGTTGAGTATAATCTTTGCAGTGACTAAGTTCCACCGATATTTATATGGTAGACATTTTATACTTGAAACTGACCATAAACCATTAGTCACAATCTACGGATCAAAAAAAGGATTGCCTGTATACACCGCAAATAGATTGCTGCGCTAGGGTACGATCCTACTGAATTACGATTTCCAGCTACAACATCTAGCATAGAAAAACATTTGCCATGCGGATGGACTTTCAAGACTGATAACACAGAAACATAATTTGGAAGAATCAGTGATTGCAGCAATTCGAACAAATGTCGAAGTGAAAAATATGGTAGCAAACATCGGACATTAAAAGAGAAGCCGATAAAGATGAATACATAAATGATATAAAAGAAAAAAATATAAATGACAAAAAGGTTCAGGAAATTTTTTCCATATGTAACGATGTGTTATTATACAGCGAGAGAGTAGTAATACCTAAAACGTTGCAGAGGAGGATTTTGAGAGACTTCCACACAGGACATCCAGGGATAAATCGGATGAAGTATCTAATGAGAAGCTACGTATACTGGCGTATCATGGACATCAACATAGCTACAACAATAAATAGATGTAAAGGATGCCAGTTAGCGGTAAAATCCCCACCTATAGTACACAAACCTTGGCCGAAAACCGACCACCCATGGTCGAGAATCCACATGAACTTCGCTGGTCTAGTAGGAGAAAATTACTACTTAATTGTAGTAGATAGTTATACAAAATGGCCTGAGGTAATGCGTTGCAGGAATCCAACAACGAACAACTCAATAGGATTCCTACACGAGTTATTTGCACGATTTGGTGTACCAGGCACACTGGTCGCTGACAATGGAACTCAATTCACATCCACATACTTTAAGGAATTTTGTGACACGTTCCAAGTAAAGCATATCATTACTCCTCCGTACCATCCAACGTCGAACGGCCTCGCGGAGAGGTTCTTAGACACGTTAAAAAATCCATTGGGATACCAACGGAAAAAGCTTTGCAACAATTTTTACAAATATATAGGATAACCCCGCGCCCTAATACACCGTCAAACATATCACCAGCTGATTTAATGTTTGCCAAAAAGGTGAAATCGGCGTTTGATAAACTATTGCTAAGACAGGCAATTGTCCGAAACACTACACACTCGGGAGATCGAGTATATTTCAAGTGCTACAGGAATAATAACTCTTACTGGGAATGTGGAGTAGTGGATAAACGCATTGGTGATTGTACATACATGATTAAAGGTCTACAAAATATACATAAAAGGCACCTGAACCAAATAAAAAAACGCCATATTCAAGATGGTGATTATACAACAGCAGTCGAAGAGGAGGAAACCATGGACATCATATACGAATCCTTTAATTTGGAACCGCCTCAATATACACCTGAGCCCCGAAGATCAGGTAGAAAAAGAAAGTTTAATGGACCATTAATGTTAAATCCCAAGAGAAAAAGATATTGAAATCTGTGTGATTTCAAATCTTGGGAGGAGGGTGTTGTGGTGGCACCAACTCATTTACATATGTGGATAATATTACATATGAATAGCAAGACTCGGTTAGTCTGAGTGTGTGTTAACCAGAAGCCACCGAAGGCCGAGCCGAGAGCAGATATGTTCTCCAGCCAAGACTCTCTTACTTGCAACCATTATGTAAATATATTGTAAATATACTTTTCCTAATGCACTTCTTATTGATCTACCTTTGTTTTGTTGAGTGTTCATTTGTATTGCCTTATACGTTATTTAGTTCAACCTGCAAACATAACAGTTGGCGACGAAGATAACGTCAAACATAACAAATATAAATTAAGATGGTCAATAATTGATAAGGGAGAAAAACATAAACCTAGCAAATCGAAAAGATGCAACTTATGTATATTAGAATCTTACCATATACTAATATCAAAATAAAAATTATTAAACAAATGACTAGATGTAATCCACGTGTGTTTGCACAGAAACAGATATTTAATTTCACGCACTAGAGCAGATTAGGAAAAAATGCAAGGGAGGTAATCATAGATATAAAAAATGATACCACAAGAGTGACCTCCCCTTCATCGGTTAATATTATACGAATTCAAACACCTAGCAAAAAAAAAACAATATTAAAATAAACACGCGTAAATATAGGAATAAAATTATATAAAATTATATGATAATTGGAAAAAACAAATAGGAAAAAAGGGAAAATTAAAACAAAAATTAATAATTAATAAATAAAAATAAAAATACGAAAGTATGGGTAAAAACGGAAAACTATCTTTACATAACACCAAAAGATAGAGGAAGTTCGGAAGCATGGCTTTGGAAATCCTTTTACCCGAATACGATGTCAAGCATGTTAAAAATATAATGGATAAACATCTGAAGAAGTTGGTGGGGACATGATATTTTTATGGAAACATAAATCGTAAAATTGCCAACTCATCAATGAAACAGCTGTAATGGAAAATCCAGGAAATAAATGGAGGTTATAAAAAGAAAACGTTAGTCTTTGAATTTTCAACAAAATTTTGCACTGTCCGTCTATGAATCAGTCTGACATCAGTATGAATGAAAATATACTGGTTAGATGTTATAAAATTTGGAACATAGATTATAGACGTTTTAACGTAAGCTAATTTATTGGGTACTAGCTGGTTGTCCGGCATTGGCCGGTCGTATTATACGCTTAAACATGATATTTTAATTTATGCAGATTGCGTATGTATTATTATCGAATTAATCATTTATCGATTATTATCGATTACGAGGAATAATTTGCCCGGTGAACTAATTCGCAAAATAAAAAAAAAAAATTAAAAAATTACACTGCTAATGTCGTCCGTGTTTGTTTACAATATCACCCCACCTGATATTTAGGCTTGACGATCTTAAAAATAATCTTTCTTCTCTTATAGATAAAAATGAAGAATTTTTACAGTGGAATATTTTACGTTACACCGGCCAGGGTTACACCGGTGTAACGTAAAATATTCCCATGTAGAAATTATTTTATATCTATAAGAGAGGAACGACTATATTTATGATCGAATTTTTTTTCAATTCATCGGGTGAATTTCTGTACCAAACATATCTAAGAACACTGCCGGACATGTACATTATCTTTGTGTGAAATTTGCTAAAAATAGGCTCAGCCGTTTCGGAACCTATGAGGAAAGAACTCACACACACGTACAAAGTGAATTTTATATAATGCTAAACATAGATATAGAGATAAAGATTATACAGAATTGTTTTCGAAACAATCCCGAAAACGATACTGAATTCATTGAAAGTGAGAGGGATATGAATAATAAATATTCATGCGATTCAACTAAAAATTTATCGTTATTAAAAACATGTACATTAATGAGATTCCATCTAGAAATACTATGTAATACACTAGAAAGGTTTTCATGAAATTAGACAGTAGACGTTTTAATGCAAACTAGTTAGGATTTGTGATATTTAGTTCAAAACCATTCCAGAACTAGCAATAAATTAATGGAAAGAAAGATGGCGAAGAGAGAGGAACGTTACTGAGATTTCACTGATAATTTAAGCAACGCTCACCTAGAATTACTATTTATATTTGTTTATTCCTTTTTTTTTTTCAAGAAATGTTCAAATTAAAATTGTAGTTTATAAATACCGTGGCCTTAAAGGGACAGAATATCGCGTATGGGGGTGCATACACGCAAACGCACGCATGACAGCCGGTACTAAATGCACTGAACGATGAGGTCAGGCTGTCAGATAGAGATCTCCAGGGTGAAGATTCAACTACTTGACGCACGCACCTGTCGGAGGTGCGCCAGCTGCAAAAGAGCAGGTAACATATACAGCCCAGAGAAAAGGAAAAAGAAAATAGAAGCCACATTCAGCTGAAAAATAAACATCGCACAAACGTCGCTCTATCTACCCACCTTCTAGTTCGTTCTCTCCGTCTCTAGCTAGGCGCACACATTATGAGGCAGAAAAAAACCCCAGCAAATAAAAGTTTTTATATTTTTATACAAAAACGAAGTGTATGAGTTTTTTTCTTGGTTGATGAAAAATCGACTGCGCAAATACGTTTCAAGAAGGAATAACATAAGCGGAGAAAGTACGGAAGTAATGGGCTGACAGAGACTGCTTTCTCACTTGGCTTCTTTTCTCACTTCTTTATAACAATTCTATTCAAAGAGTCGGTTGATTCCATGTAATGATTGAATAGGATACATCACTAGAACTGTCTTAATCTGTTATATTGTCGTCTATATAACGAATCAGTGCGGCATAATTACGTTGAAACACCGGTTCTGATTAGATCACCGAAGTTAAGCAACGTTGAGGCTGGTTAGTACCAGATGGTTGACCAATTTGGGAATTCTGGGCTCTGTACGTAGGAGGACGTGGACACCTACCTTCAAGAGTTGAACGCCCCAAATGTCATCATCTCCTCTACCGAGGATATACATGCGACTGGAGACTGCTTGTGAATTTCATACTCCTATTGAAATTCCTCCTTTGGAGGAAGCCGATTAAACACGCAAAGGGTTATAGCCGTTTCCATTTTTGTCTATATAATGAATGTATAACCACATCGTACTCTGTTATATAGTGGGGTTGCTATAGGGATATATATATATTTATATGTGTCTTAACGGGTATAACGTCTATTAATGTTCGTTGCGTTCATCTACAGTTCGTGTATATAAGTGGTCATGTATGTGAGAGTCTTTATTGTTTGTGATCGTCTAGTTTTTCTATTGTTCTCGAGTTGAAGCGTGTATAACACATGTTAAACACGGCATCTAACAAACACGGACAATATGAAGGGACAAAACACAGTTCTGTGAGGTTTTCCATCTGGACAATAGGGAAAAACATAACTTGTCAATCTTTGGGTCTTGTATTATGGATGCGAAAAAAAATGCAATGAAAATTCATCCCAAGGAAACGCCCAGAAGTCTCAGGTTGTATTTTCAGCAAGTTCAATTCCCAGAATGTTTCCCCATTTGGAAAGTTGTACACTTGTCTTATCTTACATTTTTGACAATATCATACGCCGGACAGTTTTACCGGAGTATAGAGGCCTAAGCCCCCGGATCGCTAGCTGATCCCCCTCGGCTGTTTAACTCGACTCTCTCGCTTCAACTGACTCTCAACTGACTAAACTCTACGTGTATATAAAAAATTATCTTCCTTCTAATTACGTCATCAATACACGTAGCCTAAATGATCACCACTCGATGTTTTGTCACGTAACCAAATTATTTTTGTCAGCTCACATTTCTAATTGTTCAAGTCATTTATCCAAATTCTCAACCTGTTTCTAAATTCCATTCAATCAAGTTAACATTCCTGGTAGATTATTTAGCTAACAAAATATTTTGACTTATAAACAATCATAATAATAATCTTTTAACTTTACTTTCCGACGTTTACCCGGAACCAACAAGACAATAATTCCGCATGGAGTCAATAATATATTCTTAAGAAAGAGTTACCTTAATCTTATTCCACTAATGATGTAGAATTTCTATACAATTAGTCGTTGTCTTTTTAGATAATGAACGAACTTCTGTCGATGAAATGGAAGGAACTGCAAACATTGGCTTTGAAACAGAAGGCGAAAACCAGGAAACAAAAGATGAAAAATGCGTAAGTTTATATGCAGTCCATATTCGCTCTTTTTGCATATACTTTCACCTGATCTAAGATTATGAACACGTATATTTTGTAATACTTGATGCTTTGCTAGAGGTATCAAGGGTATTTTTTTATCGCCACGCCATCACTAAATTGGGTTCTTACCACGGCTTAAGGGAGTATCATCTACCCTCGATAGAAGGATAGACCGCGCCAGTTTCTCAACCTGGTATTTTTATCTTGCGGTAAATTCTGGTATAACTATATTCTATCCTAGATGATCTACTGTTCAATTTGTAACTTTCTGTTTCTCTATATTTGATAAAATCCCCAAGATCATGCTATGTCTGACGCCCTACTAAGAGCCAAATAAAATAATAGCATGATGTTTTGTAACGTGTAAAGAGTAAACTTATTAGTTCTTTGGAGAAAGAGTTTTTGGTATAATAAATAAAATATAATATAATAAATAGGGTTAATGGTTAATTGTAGGCATAGACCAATTCATACCATCTAAAAAATTCCAACAAAAACCTAACAGCCAGCCATGGTTCTCCCCAGAATGTGCTGCTGCTATCGCGCACAGAAATCACTTTTTCCATAGCTACCAACGTAATAGATGCACTGAGACTAAAGCTGCTTTCAGGACTGCCAGCAACCACTGTAAAAGAGTAATAAAAAATGCAAGAGAGCTATATGCCCAGTCTGTTAAATCCAAGGTAGCTGATCAGCGGCTTGGTTCCCACCAGTTTGGGCAAATAACAAATAGGATCCTGAACAGAAGTGTGCGTTCTATCCCAACCATTATCAATGGACTAGAGGTCATCTCGTCAGCATCAGACAAGGCCAAACTATTTGCAAAGAACTTTGCAGCTAATTCTACCCTATGCAACGAAGGCCATCACTCCCCTATATTTCCTCCTATAACACAGAACAAGCTAGGTAACATGCAAATATCCGTGCATGAGGTCGCCAAGCTAATCAAAAACCTAGATTCCAGTAAAGCAACTGGCCCTGATGGCATCCGAATTATAGTGTTAAAAAAGCTTCAACCAGAACTTGCTCCCATACTTACGAAACTGTTTAAGCGCTGTCTTAAGGAGAAGTGCTTTCCGACTCCCTGGAAGACCTCATCAGTTTGCCCTGTATTTAAGAATTCAGGTGATAAGTCATCTCCCTCTCAGTACAGACCAATAAGTCTCCTGTGTGTTATGAGTAAGTTGCTGGAATCCATATTAAATAGAGAAATAGTACACCACCTCAGCAGGAATAACCTTCTTAGTGACACACAATATGGTTTCCGCTCTGCAATATCTACCGCAGATGTGCTGACGGTTATATCCCACAGGATAAGTGAATCTCTTGACAAAGGCTTCATTTCTAGGGCAATTGCTCATGACATATCAAAGGCCTTCGACAAGGTATGGCATAAGGGTCTACTTCACAAGATTTCCAGCTACGGTATAACTGGAAATGTTTTCTCAATCATTAAATCATTTCTCTCTGATAGGCTCATAAGAGCAGTGGCAGATGGACAGAAATCGGAGGCCTGCAATATAAATGCTGGAGTCCCTCAGGGGTCAATCGTAGGCCCAACTCTCTTCCTGATCTACATCAATGACCTCCCTAAACACATACTTAAATCATTCGTTGACATCTATGCTGATGACACGACCATCTACGGCAACACATCAAAGGCTGTAAATGACAAAGTTCTCTCTGATTCTCTCTCCTCTGATCTCGAGCGCGTGGTTCAGTGGGGGAAGATGTGGCTGGTTACCTTTAATGCATCCAAAACCAAACTCCTATCCTTACATCATCAACGCTCTGATCCCCATCTGGCATCAATTGTGATGGATGGCTCTCGTCTGGGTGAGGCCCCGTGTTTTGACAAGCTTCTGGGTTTGACCTTTACTCCTGATCTGAAATGGAATACATACATCAAGTCTGTTGCCAAGGTCGCTGGAAAGATGGTGGGATCCTTCTACCGCTCCAGAAGATATCTCACTACTGATGCAATTCTCTATCTATATAAAAGCCAAGTACGCCCAAGGATGGAATACTGTTGCCATATCTGGGCAAGAGCTGCTAAAAACAGCCTATCCTGCCTTGACAGAGTACAAAATAGACTTCGTGGCTTAGTGGGGAATGGCCTTTTCTCTACCCTGCAACCTCTCTCCCACAGAAGAGACGTTGCGAGCCTATCCTTGTTTTATCGTTATTTCCATGGCAGGTGCTCGTCTGAACTCCAATCTCTGGTCCCCCCTCGCCAATCTTTCACGAAAAACACTCGTCTAGTCGAATCCACTGTGAAAAATTTCCCCCACTCTTTATCTGTGCCTAAATCAAAACGTGGATTCCATGAACAAACTTCTTTCTTAGAACTGCACGCCTGTGGAACTCTGTTCCGTCTGCCTGCTTCCCACCGGACTACAACTTGGATATGTTCAAGTCCAATGTTAACAAATTCCTAATGAACCGCCCCCTTAAGTAAACACTTCATCAAATCTCCACACTAACGTAATGTACTTGCAATAACCCTTATCCCTGCGTGACTTCCGGGCCTTGATAAGTGGTGATCTCTGTGTAAAAAAAAGGGTAAGTTTACGTTTATTAATTTTTTAGATGAGGATGTGTTATTCGTATTATTTGATAGAGATCCTAAGTAATTTGCAATTATATTTTTCGCACTGAGGGTTAAATCTTCAACCTTCAGTTTGAAAATAAATTACTGTTATAGTCAGTTATATATATCCTTACAGGTTTAGAAATGTTATTGAAAATTTTCATAAATTTTCAATAAGATTTTCTATTATATATATATATATATATATATATATATATATATATATATATATATATATACTAGCAAAAGTATCTGTCGTTGACTGGGTTCAAAAACAGCCTACAGGAAATGGACTCTGATTTATGAAAGTATGATAGGTTATGAAAACGAAGGGTTGTAAATTTGGGTTGAATTTGGGGGTATCAAAACCAAAGCAAAATATGATGAAAGTAAAAATAAAATAGATAAACCCCATAATTTATTATACCATACCTGTTCACACGTAAACACTTATCACAATATTCTGTGGATCTATATCAAAAAACCTTGTTAAACGGTGTGACATATTTCCATTCTATGGAGGTCAGGTGCGAACGAACACGCCATAATTTTATTATACCATATTTCTTCAAACTGAAACATAATTATCAAAGTATACTTACGCAGATAGATATGAAAAGTCTTTATTAAAGTTTGTGCCTATTTTCATTCTATGGAGGCCAGGCGCGAACGCAGACTCCACAATTTTATTACACCATCCCTATTTAAGTTAAAACATACTTATCAAAGTATTCTTATGTACATCTATATCAAAAACACTTGTAAACGCTTTTTATTTTATTTTATTTATTTCCATATATTGTGGACGAGACGCGAAAGTAAACCCCACAATTTTAATAAACCACCGTTCTACCAGATCAAACATACCCATTCCTGTGTCTCGATACATCTTCTATCATTATATGTAATCAGTTTTTTAAAATAGTCAACCATATAGCAGCCTATTCGTGACCAGACACATACAGACATTCAGCTTTATATATATATATATATATATATATATATATATATATATATATATATATATATATATATATAAAGAGCGCAGATATTATGTATTTGGAGTATATAATGTTGGGTATATAGTGATTTTCTTCGTGTCGGTTACGTGTTTCATAAATGTTCTTGTAGCGGTGTATTTATGTTTGCAAATATATATTTCATTTCACATGTATACTGTTCAACAGGGCATATAATAGTTTATCAACAAACATTTCCTTAACAACAAAGAGAGAGAACATTATATATATATATATATATATATATATATATATATATATATATATATATCTAGAGAGAGAGAGAGAGAGAGAGAGAGAGACTAGCAGTTCCGCCCGGCTTTGCTCGGACCCTATGCACTATTCATAACTTTATGTGCATATGTATATATTTAAAAGTGTGAATATATACGGTAATGCCTTTCTGTATAATAGGCTTCCTTAGCTATCACAAAGAAAAGCTGGTAGACACCGCAGACATCAGGGTTTTTTTTTTAACTTTGACCCCAATTTTAAGCTCAATTAAAATTAAAATGTTTGACCCATGTCCAAGTAATCTACATCTCAAATTTTAAGTGTTTAGACCCAAAATTGGCGGAGGAGTTTGGTAGAGTCTGCAAAGGTCAACTCTGTCAACTTTGACCTCTTACCAGCCAAATTTTCGCCCCGAAACTGATTAAAAACTTGCTGCATGTCTAAATACCCTTAATGTAAAATTTCAAATGTTTAGACCCAAATTTGGCTTCATACTTTGCTAGATACCGCAAAGATAAAATCTTTTGAACTTTGACCCCTTGGAGGCCAAATTTTCAGTAATGGAACGATTAAAAATCTTGCCCTATGTCTGAATACACTTTATGTAAAATTTCAAATCTTTAGACCAGAAATTGGCTGAATAATTTAGTAGAGACCGCAGAGGTCAAATTTTTTAAAACTTTGACCCAAGTTTTAATCCCTTAACATTTATTGCTTTGGGCTCTAAATAAATTTTCAAGTTAGATCAATGTCCCAGTAATCTGTATCTAAAATTTCAAGTGTTTAGACCCAAAATTGGCGGAGGAGTTTTGTACAGTTCTCAGAGATCAAATAGTTGAACTTTGACCCCTTAAGAGCCAAATTTCTGGCCGAAAATCGATTAAAGATTTTCCCAAAGCTCACTACTTTTTATGTCAAATCTCAAGTCTCTAGACTGAAAATTACAAGAGTTATGAGGTAGGGAAGTGTACACACAGAGACAGACAGACAGACACACACACACACACACACACACACACACACACAGAAATTTTCACTTTTATAAATATACTAGCATTTCATCCCGGCGAGTGTTTGGAGGTGTATGTTGAGCAAAAAAAAAAGTGGTAGTAGGAAGGTAGGTTCGAACCCGTACCGCAAAGGGGGAAACGAACGAGAAAAAATGTGACGTCTTTGCTGTTACGACCACCGCCAAATCGGAAGTGACGTAGGTTTTAATTAAGGCTAGACAATCGAAAGAAGAGGATGACTTTCGAAAATATCGGCGAAAAAAGCGACCCCCGCCCTGTAGAAAAGTGCCCAGTTGAAGGTGAAGATATTAATGTTTTTAGCATATTTTTTGTCGTTTGAAAGGATGAGCTTCAAAACGATACTGATCTTGTACAAATCCGTCGCCTCTGTCGAAAGTTTACATAAATACATACGTCCATACATTTATATGTTGGTAATTCAAATTTTCGACCCAAACCGATGAAAAAGCTTGCCTTACCTCTGAATACCCTTTATGTAAAATTTCAAATGTTTAGACCAGAAATTGTCTGAGTAATTTAGTAGAGACCGAAGCGGTCAATTTTTGTAAAACTCTGATCCCTATTATGACCCCTTAACATTTATTGTTTTGGATTCAAATCAAGTTATAAAGTTAGATCCATGTCCGACGAACCTATATCTAAAATTTCAAGTGTTTATACCCAAAATTGTGGTGGAGTTTGGTAGAGTTCTCAAAGGTCACATCGGGTAACTTTGACCCCTTAACAACCAAATGTCTAGCCGAAAATAGATCACAACATTTTTTTCCAAATCTCAGTACCCTGTATATCAAATTTCGAGTCTGTAAACTGAAAATTGGCAGAGTTATTATGTAGGAAAATGTACACAGACAGAAAGACACTTTCACGTTTATAGATATACTAGCATGGGTGCTCGGCGTCGCCCGCGTGTTTGGAGTTTTTTCACGAAATACGAAGGTTACACTAGTTATGACACTACTTTTAAACATATTTGTGTTTCGTTGGACATTTTTCTTCCTGTTTGTAAGAATTAAAAAAATATATTATTTTTAGGGCGACTCTAACCGACGCATCAGTGAAGATACAAAGCCGTTACCTAAGACGTTGCGAGCGAGGAAATCAATTACTTCAGAGATAGTGCCGAGTGAGATTTACAAGCGAGAATCCATTTATTGCAATACAACATTTAAAAATAAATATTTTTATCTATTGTTAGCAATTTACACCACATATTCCGGTAAGTAATTACTTAACCGTTTTTAACTAGTAATTAGTATTAATTAATAATCGTTAACTAACTAGTATACATATTTTATCAATAATCATGTCATTTTATTTAGTAGAAGTGTTGTTTCATTATTTATGTTAAAACATGGTAACCTAATTGTGAACCACAATTCTGTGTAATGTTAACGTTAAGGTGGTAATATGTAGACACAGCGGCCTAGAAAAAATGGCGGCTGACTTAATGACTTACACTGGTAGACGAATATATTACCACACATGTAATTAAAAATAATAAAACTATAAGAATTATTACGTTATGTAAGTAACTTTACATTTTACCTATTTCCCGAGGTGATGGATTGATCCGCCATCTTGTTTGTTGCACTGGTGCAACAGGAGAAGATTAAGGATTTCATATAGTTTATTCTTCCGGTTCATAAACGTAGATTGTTGATATGGACTTCTTTACATCAATGCCTAACCGTTAACAAATGTTTGAGATTTATAGATAACTACATCTCACGTCTGTGTTGAGATTTACAAGAAATAGAACCTCGGGATACAGCACTAATCTGTTCCGGGGTTGGGATATTAAGGTGAAATCGCCGTATGGCGGGGCTAAGCAAAATTTCATATAGTACATATTAAAAATTAGTAACAAAATACAGTACAGTATATAATATCCATGTATATAATCAAATGACATTAAAAATAGCACTGTAAGGCGTCGAAAATATCGTAACCAGGGGCCGGAAAAACATCGTATTTCACATCGTAACGTGAAAAATGTGTATCCTAGGGCAACCGTATCCTGGGGGTTTTACTGAACTGGGAAAAGATTGTTTTCTGTTTCTCGCGTGTAATGCCATATATAACGTTTTCGTGTTCAAGTCTCGAAGTTCTAGAATATTGCCCCTCAATATGCAACAAAATTAATATCAATAGTCAAGGCGGCAAGAAATTTTATTACAGCGACCAGGAAAATATTTCAGAGTTTTCTTTTCAACGTGTAAAAACAAAAACGGCTCCGTTCAGTCTTGACAGACTATGGATACCCACTGAAGGGTACCTGCGTATAAAATAATGGTGGTAAGAGTTGCGCAATTTCCAATCACTCGTATCCTGAATCGGCACTGTTTTTAATTCCAGTTGTGAGTATATATAAATTCCGGATGACTGGCAACAATGCCGAGATAACATTATGTATTAAAGACAAACAATATATTGAAGAATCGCAATGAATGAATTAGAGTATTATCTACAGTTCAAACTATAAGGGAGGGTTGCCCTTCGTTTGTCATTGTTAAACGCTCAATTTCCAGATTCAGATGAAGAGATTTGATGAATAGAGGCAGAATATGAATGGATGCCCTTTTTATTCACCGTTTCTTGTATATCTGTGATGCAGTATATTTGATATATGAGGGTATGGTTAAAGAAAATTGGAAGCCTCTTCTTATAGACACCAAAACAATCAACCAAAACCAACCAATCAGAAACCGGAATGGCTCCATAAAAAATATTAGATATTTTAGAATTTCCGCGCATAATTTTCCTGTCCACACGATAAAGATCTTTGCTCTTTTCTTGCAAAATTTTAAAGTTTAAGACTTGTACAGATCAACTACCCACCGAAAACTCTTTTTCATCTCCAAGACTTGTACAGATTAGTTAATCACTGAAAAGCTTTTCATCTCAAGGATTTGTATAGATTAGATTTCCATCAGAAACTTCTGAAATTAAACATGGCTTTCAATTCCAAAAATTCGCTATATTAATTCTGTTGACGTTCTTATGCTTTCTGCGATGAAACTCTAGCATTGTACATCTACCGTAAACTACGAAGGAAGCAAAGGGTTTAAACGTGTATGAATTATTTTTTGTGTGATTTCCGTTTACTTCTTTCATGTCTGTGTATTTATTTTCTCAACTAATAATGAATTTTTTCTTTGTCTATTTAGTAGGAGAGTCGTTCTATATATATATACCCCTTTATGCTGTGAGTGTAGGATTGAGTGAAGAAGAAAGCTCTTTGATTATGGCAATCTATGGCATCATCGGCATTGTAAGCCTACTTTTGATTGGATTCCTGGTCGATATTATACACATCCCAACAAGTTATATTTTGATGATGTCTTTGTTTATCACGTCCTTGGGTTCATTACTGATTCCATTTTGTCAAAGCTTTGGAACACTTGTTTCATGCGCAGCAATGAATTCTATCGGAACGAGTAAGTATTAACAGAGTTACCTAAGTTAGAAAATCTAATAAAAATAATATAAACAATTACCATCGAGGTATAAGCAAACTCTGGATAAATACTTAACAATTTCATGTATTTACTATTAATTTATTTAGATACATTTCAAATGTATTATATTAACAACTAAAAAACTAGCGGAACCCGAAAAACTCCTGTTCTCGACTCTGAATCCTGTACATATATTTTTATTAATGCTTATTACTTAGTATGCGTATCAATTTTGCAAGTATTTCGTGTATAAATAATAATGAATATTTAAAGCTTTTTATTATTTCATAGCTACAAAACATTAGCCTTGCAGCAAAGTACTTAAATAGAGCCAACGGATTTCTTGGTCCTTTAGGGAGTGTGGATCCACCCTTTAATTGTCATTGCTCTCAGGTCCACTCTGACCCGGAGTGGTAGTACCTGTTAGGGTCCCAACTATGGGTTAAATAGAATCTGACTTAAAATATATATATATATATATATATATATATATATATATATATATATATATATATATACTCCATTAAAAATTGTTCCTCAAAATTACTAGATTCGGCATTAAATAATCTGAAAAAGGTTGATATGCCGTGAAACAAAAACAACCAACCATTTGTAAGTATTTCGTGTATAAATAATAATGAATATTTAAAGCTTTGTATTATTTCCTAGCTAAAAAAAAAACATTAGCCTTGCAGCAAAGTACTTAAATAGAGCCAACGAATTTCTTATTGGGGGATTAAGTAATTGTGCCTGTACACAAGCATTGGAAGGAATGTAATATTCAATATGAATAATAGAAAAAAGAAGACTATGTGCGTTTTTTTATTGCTTGTGACTTAAGTAATTTCTTCTGTACCCAAACAATGAAAGGAGGGTAATACTTGACATTACATAGAGACGATACATTATTGTTTCTGAGGGGTTGGCAGGGGGTTGTAAATGACTGTGTCTATGCACAAACACTGGAAGGAAAGTAATATTTGATATTAATGTATAAAACGTAAAATACGTGTTCTTTATTAATTTTATTGCTAATCGTAAGTCTTGTGGAAATAAATTTATCATCTTCCATAAGAAGGTGGTAATGCATGGTTGGATGCCACCAGCATCTCTGCTGAATTCTAAATAACAAAAAAACATTTCTTTATATCATAAACATTAACAATTACTTCGGGTGGTAATAATAAAGAAACAGGAACAGTGCGCTCGTAATGGATATAATGAAACCATCAACATTCGATCATAGTCTAACGGATTGTTAAAATTTAATTTTGTATTCAAATAGCAGGTTCGATCTCGTAGACACTCATTCACGGATGCAAACACCTAAAGCCACAACCGATCCCTTCGAAAAATGTGATAATGCCTAGGAGTAAAATTGATCTATATTAGTTTAAAACTCCCAGATTGCCCCGCTCACACCCTATATACTAAATACTTTCATACTCCCGATTATCCTCCTCGCTAGATGTCATATTGAAATGTTTTTAACCTAGCCCCTCTTCTGATGATAAGTACTAGTCTTCGAAATACCTAGGTATAAATGGCATTTTCCAAACCCTAACCCCAACACCTTCCCCAATTACTGTATCTCCTTATTGCATCGACAAATAAATCTATGTATACAGGGTGACCCATTTCTTATTGTTTTGTTCGAATGAAATGAAACCTTGGTCATAACTTTTTTTTTTTTTTTTTTTTTTACATTTTCACCACTAACAAGGAACATTGCCACTTTGGTGTAGGAGGCTACTATCAGGGGAAATATCTACTGGGGTACTATGTAGGGATTTGGGCAGCAAGATGTTGGTTCACGTTGCACTTGAACTTATGCATGTCAGTACAGTTGGGGAAGCAGTGACCTGGAATGGAATTCCAAAGTCTAGCAGTTCTGGGGAAGAAACTACTGGAGTAGAAAGATCTTTTACATCTAGGGATCTCTGCAGTGTGGGGGTGGGATTTTGCAGCTTGTCGGGTCTGTCGAGGGTGTTCACGTAGTGGGGGCACAAGTGCTTGCAGTTCATCAGAGCATTCACCATTAAAATACTTGTAGAACAGGCAGAGGGATGCAACGTTTCGACGATGGGACAGAGGCTGAAGCTTAGATGCAAATTTAGGGCCTATCAGATTTGCGACTCTCTTTTGAACCCTGTCAAGGAGCGAGAGACTAGTAGCCGATGCACCAGCCCAAATATGACAGCAATACTCCATACATGGGCGAATGGTGGCCTTATAGAGGTACAGGATACTTTCGGGTGTTAGAAGTTTTCTAGCACGGTAGAGAGAGCCCACCTTCCTCGCAGCGACCCTGGCAATGCCCTCGATGTAATTGTTCCAACTCATGTTTCCTGTGAACGTTTGGCCAAGGAGCTTGAAAGACGTACTCTCAGATAAAGAGTCGTTGGCCATTGCTATAGGTGGTAGAGAAGGTTTCTTGTAATTATTGAATGAAACCAGTTTAGTCTTGGCGGCATTGAACGTGACCGTCCATTTTTGTCCCCATTCCACTAGTGATTGGAGATCATCCTCTAGTGTTTCTGCCATTACTTCAGATATATGTTCATTTGTTTTCCTGTCGTGCCTGCTATAGAGTGTGGTGTCATCAGCATATATACCCATCTCAGAGGCAATTTTGTCGGAGAGGTCATTTATGAATATCAGGAACAGCAGAGGTCCAAGGATAGATCCCTGGGGAACTCCCGCATTTATATCATATTGTTTAGATGTACGACCGTCGAGGACAACCTGGATTTTTCTCTTATCTAAGAAGGATTTAATTATGTTAAGTATTCTACCAGTGATACCGTATGATCTAATCTTCCTGAGGAGACCCTCATGCCATACCCTGTCAAAAGCCTTAGATATATCTAGAGCTACTGCTCTACCCTCCTCTGCTTTGTCAAGTGAATGGTATATGCGTTCAGAGATTACAGTGAGGATGTCTGCCGTGGAACGGGCTTGTCTAAATCCATATTTTTGGTCGGTCAGAAGTTTAGCATCTGTAAGGTGCTGGACTAGAGTATGGTTAAATAAGGTCTCAAATATTTTGGCAAAAAGTGGGAGGAGGCTAATAGGGCGATAATTTAATGGGTCAGTTCTTTCGCCAGAATTCTTGAATACTGGTACCACAGAAGCAGTTTTCCAACAGCCCGGAAAGCAAGATTCATTAAGGCATTTGTTGTAGAGTTTGGAGAGAACTGGAGCTACTTCGGCTGAGCACTTTTTTAATAGCACAGCTGGGATGAGGTCGGGTCCACATGCTTTTGAAGTGTCAAGGTTTTTTATGATAGCATGCACCTGAGCAGGGGTGATTTTCAGATCGTCTAGCGTGGCGTCTGTCCGCATAGGAAATTGAGGTAGGGGGTGGTTTAGAGGGTCCAGTGTGGAGTTTGAGGCAAACCGACTGGCAAGCATGTTAGCCTTTTCGGTTGCTGAGCAAACAACCTCGTGATTGTTGGTTAGTGGGGGAATTGTTGATTGCCCATTATTTACTACACTGTTGTAGATTTTCCAGAAGTCACGAGTTCCTAGTTTTTGTGCTTCGATGCGTTTTTTAGTGGTTTCCGTAAATTCCCTCTTAGCTGTCGCTATTTCTTTCTTAACGTTACTTCTAGCTTCTATGTACTTCTGTCTGTTTGAACTGGACTTATGTCGGTTAAACCTGCGGAATGCATGCTGCCTTTGAGCAATGGCAGTTGCGCAAGTCGAAGTAAACCATTGGGGAGAGTGGGGCTTGCTATAGAATTTCCGCATGGGAACATGCGCTTCGATTGCAGTTTGGAACCATTCAGTGGTCTCGGTTGCACACTGTTCAGCAGGAATAGAAAAAATATTTCCCCATGGGGCGTCTCTGATAAGATCTCTGATGGCTTCCCAGTCAGCCTTTTTATAATATCTCGTTAGGGGCTGGAAGTTAAAGATTCCAGTACAAAACGGTGTGAAATGTAGGAGTTAAGTGGCGGTTTGGTGGGAAGGAGCAGATTGTTAGCCTTCAAGAGACAGGGGTTATTAATTTACAAGAAACAGATCTACATTAGGATTTAGAGTGGCAGGTAAGTTTTTTTTTTAGTTAATTATATTCAAAATATCACATCAAAACACTAGGGTCTTTGGCCTTTTTTCTCCGTTGACTGTAAAATGCTCCGAAAAACAATTGAATGCCCTCTGTTTTTTTTGGGGGTGGGGGTCACCTGTATATGACTTTGCCTTGTATATAATTGCTATTATATATATATATATATATATATATATATATATATATTAAATTGTAATTCAATGAATTTCAAAAAACTATCATTGAAATGAAATGAAGTGGTTGAGTTTTATATCAAAGAATTTTTATTATTCTAAGCAAGACAAAGAATGTTTTAGAAAGTTTATCTCCTTAACCTATAGGGTTTCGATGTCTACCATCTCATCAGAGGAGTGAAAATATTAGCAAATAGTTATAAAGGTATGCACCCTATTTGCTTCTGATAAATGTATTATTTTCACTTTGACTTTCCATGTCTCACTGACTTTAGCAAATAGGGTGCATACCTTAATAACTATTTGCTAATATTTTCACTCCTCTGATGAGATGGTAGACATCGAAACCCTATAGGTTAAGGAGATAAACTTTCTAAAACATTCTTTGTCTTGCTTAGAATAATAAAAATTCTTTGATATAAAACTCAACCACTTCATTTCATTTCAATGAGAGTTTTTAGAAATTCATTGAATTACAATTTAATTTATGTGCTCTATCTTGCATATCGAGCAATTATTGTTTAGATGGGATAACTTATAGAATATTACTGCCAGTAATATTTTGTAAACCAACAATCTCACGTTTACATAACCACTGATTGTTAAATAAAAAACTATTCCGAAGTATATATATATATATATATATGTGTGTGTGTGTGTGTGTGTGTGTGTGTGTGTGTGTGTGTGTGTGTGTGAATAGAGAGAGAGGGAAAGAGAGAAAGAGGAGAGGAAAGAGAGACAGATAGAGAGAGAGAGAGAAAGAGAAAGAGAGAGAGAGAGAGAGAGAGAGAGAGAGAGAGAGATTCGCCTGTCATCCCCTTTTTAAAAAGATGAAATTGCTCGATCGTCAAAGACAAGATTCTAACAAGCAAGGAGGGCTGGACGTCCGCAGAGTTTATATATATATATATATATATATATATATATATATATATATATATATATATATATATATATATATATAAGGTAGAAGGATATAATTGTAGCTGTAAAAAAACAACACTACAGCTTTATTTTTAAAACTTTTATTGAAAAAATCAATTCAGATAACTTGATTATGTAATGGAGCTGATACCTATTTAATGAAGCAGCTTTCGGCCTCAATCATTGCCTCGATACGGGTTCGGAACTGGGAGGATGCCTTTTCCACAACCGCCAGCGGGGACTCGGCGAATACTCGGCGGATGGCGGCGATCAGGTTGGTTTTGCTGTTGTGGGAGGTCATATTGATAATGTTCTTGACGTATGACCAATTGAAGTAGTCTATGTTCAGGTCAGGGTTCTGAAGCCATGCCTAGGTCTCTTTGGACTTGTGGATCGAGTCCTGCTGCCACACACAGGGTCTGCCAGCGGCCACCTGATTGCAGGGAATCATCACACTCTTGAGCACATCCCGGTACACTTTGGTGTTGACTTTCAAGCCGACTTCGAAGGTGTGAGGTGACATGATGTGGCCCTCACTTGACACTACACCCGAGATGGTAATAATAAAAACATATTTAGCTCTACCAACGTATCGATCACTTTTTCCCTGTATTTTTTTTTTTTTTACCAATATGCCTCTTAAAATCTAGCCGCACTAATAAGCTGTGATACAGCGAAACAGCACTTTATGTGGATGACTATAATGTTCCCTATCTTGGGTTGAGCGTATTAAGCGATGCTCTTTGTGTTAATAAATCGAGCTTGGGCATTTGGACGATGTTAAAACATCGTTAATTCACTGCCCGCACAGCAGCCGCCGAATAGCGTAGGCTTTGAGAGACCTTGACTGTTGTTTGGGAGGTCGGATTTCGATCCTGGCTTGACGTAGTTACCTGTCTAGCCGCACTGATGTACTGTGATACAGCGAAACAGTACTGCATGGTGATGACTATATATATATATATATATTTGTAGTCATCGACATACAGTCCTGTTTCGTTGTATCACAACCCATCAGTGCCGCTAGACTAGCATCTCTCCCAAGCCAAGGATTAAACCTAGAACCGTCGTGTCGACAGTCGGCAGTTCTCCGACTCGACCATGGAATCGACGCCCGTAAATAACGCGTCGGAATGTCTATTTAAATAGACACGCGCCACCACTTTTATAGTGCTCAAATCGCCTGTTCGTAAACAAACAACGAGCTTCGCATTTTCAGCCAATTAAGTAGCGGGTGAGATTATTTACGACAGTGCTCTACCCAAAGAGGTGGGGCTTAAAATATATTTGTAGTCATCGACATACAGTTCTGTTTCGTTGTATCACAACTCATCAGTGCCGCTAGACTAGCATCTCTCCCAAGCCAAGGATTAAACCTAGAACTGTCGTGTCGGCAGTTCTCCGACTCGACCATGGAATCGACGCCCGTGAATAACTCGTAGGAATGTCTATCTAAATAGACAAGCGCCACCACTTTTATAGTGCTCAAATCGCCTGTTCGTAAATAAACAAACAACGAGCTTCGCATTTTCAGCCAATCAAGTAGCGGGTGAGATTATTTACGACAGTGCTCTACCCAAAGAGGGGGGCTTAATATATATATATATATATATATATATATATATATATATATGTATATGTGTGTGTGTGTTTGTGTGCCTGTGTGTGTTACATATAGGTCCAATATCTCGTAATCACAGTCAAATACAATATATTTCTGCTATAAATGCATATTACAAATCACAACACAATTATTATATTCAGCCATTTGTAATTGCTCTCAACGTTTTGGTGCACCTGGAATTAAAATATCATGGAAAATAACAGAAAATAATAATATTCTCAAATGTGGAGAAAGACGCGTCTGTTCCCAACCACAAGTTGATGTAACATTTAAGTGTATATTCTCTGACCAGATGATCATGGTTTCATGTCTATAAATCGCCATACGAATGCTAGCAAACTTATTCATTACTATTTATAACTTATAATGAAATATTAATCTTTCATCTTGTAGATTTTGGAATATCACTTCGCATTGTACTGATTTCAGCAATTCTTGGAACAGATAACATGACGGCTGCTTACAGCATTTTATCAACGTTAATTGGAATTCTATATATTATATATCCCACACTAAAAGGTATGTTTGTTATCCATTATTGTTTGCATAAAATATTGCAAGTGGTTTGAATTTCTTCGTGAATATACAAATTCGAAAATGTGTCGCTTGATTAAAAGACTTGTACACATAAATATTATCCTACTCATTTCTTTTATAGTTACCTTGTGGCTACGGTCTAATTTCATATGGCAGTCAATACAGACATGGGTTGCTAGTTTTTAGTGATGGGAGATTCCAATATTTTTCCCGATTCCGATAGAATTACCGATTCCGTACTAAATTCCAGATTTCAATACCATTACCGATTCCGATTTGTTTCATAACTCTCTAAATATTTAACTAAGTTAGATTTAAGTTGTTATTTTTGCCGATTACCGTAAAAACGCATGTTAAATGTACATATATTTTATCAAGCATAAAATAAAAAAGGCAATCATAATAATAGTTTTTGCCATCGGGAAATAGGCACAAAATTTTACAATTCCGATGCCCCCAAGAGTTCCGATTTTTTCCGATTCCCGATTCCGATTAATCGTTCTAACATTACTAGTTTGCTGTTTACATTTTTTCTCCTGGGTTGAAGATAGTCTCGGCATATATTGTTGAATGAAATAGAAACTGAAAATTATCTCATTTAGCGGGAAGCGCTAGAATTTCTCTGCGTTAAATAAGGTACTACAGTACAGTTATAGCCTGCCTCTAACCTGTACCATCGTATTACAATTGCTATTCTAAGTTTTTATATCTTACCTTTTTCTTTCGTGAAGATTATGATATTAGATTTGCTTTTTAAATGTTTTTCAATGTTTAATAAGAGGACGTTCAATAAAAAATAATTTTATATTCTTGAGAAACTGATCTTAATTAGGTTTCAATTCTCTACAATTATCATAGTCAAAACGTCAGTAAAAAATTGAATAAAGTATAATCATTCCGATAATTATATTTATTGGTTTATGCAAAACTTCATCGGATCTAGTTTAGATTATACTGAATTAATAATATTTTAAAAGCTTCTGAGCTTAAACTTTACTCATAATCTGAAATTGAACGTATACATCAAATCCGTTGCCAAGGCCACTGGAAGAATGGTAGGATCCTTCTATCACTCCAGTAGATACCTCACTCCTGATGCAACTCTACCTATATAAAAGCCAGGTACGGCCATAGATGGAGTACTGTTGCCACATCTGGGCAGGAGCTACTAGAAGCACTTATCCTATCTTAACAGAGTTCAAAATAGACTTCGTAGTTTAGTGGGGGTGCCCTTTTCTTTTCCCTGTAACCTCTTCCCCACAGAAGAGACGTTGTGAGCCTGTCTCTGCTTTTTCGTTATTTTCATGGCAAGTGCTCGTCTGAGCTGCAACCTATGGTCCCCCTCGCCAAACTTTCACGGAAACGCGCGTCTAGCCCAAACCACTATCAATAGTTTCCCACGCTCTTTATCTGTGCTTAAACCTAACCGTAGATTCCATGAACAAAGCTTCTAAGAACTGCACGCCTGTGGAACTCACTTCCGTTTGCCTGCCTTCCAGCTGACTACAATCTCATTGTCTTCAAGTCCAACGTAAATAAGTTCTTGATGAAGCGTCCCCTTAAGTAATCCAATTTACAAAATTTCCACTACTTATGATTTGTACGCTATAATTCCATTGACTAATGTATATCCATTAACCCTTATCCTCGAGTGGCCTGCGGGCCTTGATCTGTGGTGACTCTTTTGTAACAGAAAATAATAAAAATAAAAAACTATTTTAACTGACATGTATGAGAAAAGTATCGCAAAATGTAGTTTTCCTGTTGAGAAATATCGTTAGTTTCTATAGTGTTTCACAGTGTTTCCTAATAATGTTGGACTTGTTTTTATGTTCAGTTTTTCTTAAAAAAGCATATTCTTGCTAGGAGCAAGGTTACAATGAAGACATTTTTCATCGTATTGTTAGTCTGTTCATGTTTTCCTCCCAAAGTCTGACGTTAGTGTAGTACTCGACTTGACAGTACTACTGGGCTCTTCATATTTATTCATTTTGCTTTAATGTAGTATTATATCATAGAACATATAAAAAAATATGAGGAAACAAGAATTATGATGCGTTGAGGTGTTTTTTGTTGTTGTTGTTGTTTTCTTCCTTATTTTGATAATCTGGTAGATTAGTGTTCATTCGATAATAATCCGCTAAAAAAATGAAAAAAAGACGAAAATAAAAAAATGGGGGGGGGATACCGTTCATACACGTGAACCAAAATTTTAATATTATATAATGGATGATGCCTGATTTCAGATACACGCATTTATTAAGTTCATGCGTGATCAATTTATCATGTTTTTACACCTAAACCAATTTGATCAATTTTAAACAGTTAGATAAAGCACCGTAAACACTGTTCTCAGTTTTGTTCAACGATTATTTCTAGCGCCCATTATTAAGAGGGTATAGCTGCCCTATGCCTTCTTTACATTTATTATTTTCATTACTACCATGGAATTTCTGAAACAACCTTCGTCCGGTTGATTATCTTGGCTTCGTTGATATTGGTAGATTTGTAAGAAGCATTATAGGCCCATTTGAGTCTTTTGTAATGGGCCGAGAGACAGGGTTTCAATTTTCAATTGAGTCATAACAAACACTCAAAAGATAGTGCTTGATGGCCCATTTCTAAACAATCAACAATCTAAGCTGACAATCAAGGGTAAGTGGAGGAATCTTGAGAAAAAAGTTGTTACTTCCCTTACACCTCAGTGTTGTAACCAATGAAAAAGAAGCCTTTGGGTTAATCTTGAATATGGTCGACCACTTTACATTTTTAAGACAAAGTTTGAACAAATGTAAGAAAACTATATTTATTTTTTCTATTTTTATCGTTGTTATTAAATTCTTTTTAAAAAAAATTCGAGTGAATATTAGAAAATTGAAAAAAAAGAGTACATATCAATTGTGAAGCAAGTAAAAATGGTTTCCTTTCGTTTTTTTAAATCTAATCCTTGTTGCCCTTTGCTAATTTAACGTTAATCATTTCAGGATTTGTCTACGAGGCTACACAGCAGTTATCCGTTGTTTTCTACTTTGATTCTGCAATTCTTTTCCTGGGAGCCGTTTTATCATGTGGAATCGTCTACGCACAGAAGACAGAAAAATTCGTCGAATAAGAACCCTTGCTGACGCTGTAATTACACATGCAGTAAATCAAAGGGACATAATTCATACAAACTCTCTGCAGGAGAAGTATTAATACATCTGTATATGTAAACAAGAAGGAGAGGACAACTGATTTTGCAAATAAATTTGTTATAATGGGATGTGTTCGTAATTGTGTCATTGCCCTTACTTCATGCTGTGCGGGTGTGACGGTGCAATTGTATTTGAGGCATTTAGAATTAGGCAAAACGCTGAGAAGGCAACATTTTGTATAAGTAATTAACTGTTGCGTTTATCTAAATCTAGGCATTTTTATTTGAGACATTCAGAAAGAGATCAATAATCTTTCCATGTTGGTGGCAGGTAACAATAATAACAATTTCTTGAGTGAGTAACAAAAATTTATAGCGTAAGAAGAATGATAATAGCAATGTTGAAAAGGTGAAACCATTTTATAGGGAAGTAACTAATTTTGCTATTCTTGTGAGAGTAAGTTATACAAAAGGAGATATTGTAGTACTTGCACTTTAGTTATGCAGAAAAGAACCAATATTCTCAGTTGACACGTGTATTCCCTTATTTTGCACATTTTACGGCATATCAACACTTTGGTGTTATTTTATGCAAATTTAATCAAAACTTTCAAAGTTTTGAAATTCCTTCAAGTTTTAAAGGCTTTTAGAATATTATATATATTTTTTTATTGGAATCCTTTGAGATAAGTAATTTCTATATTTGTTTATTTATTTGCGGACTGTCATTCTCATCTTCATAATTGTTGTTGTTTCATCACGTTTCGGCCAATTATTCATCTGGCCTTCTTCAGATGGTTGACCGCGACGGGCAAGAATGCTGAGTCTCTTAACTTAATTACTGCCTTCCATAGTTGTTGTTGCTGTTATTGTTGTCTCGCCACGTTTTGGCAACTAACTCTTTGGTCTTCTTTGGGTATGATCGAAGCAGTTGTCTTCAGACAATGCTGGCCTGGAACATAAGAGATTTAACGCCTCTATCCACTACTCCACGGACCTGACAACAACAACAACAACAACAACAAGGACAATAACAACAACAACAACAACGACAATAACAACAACAACGACGAGGATAACAACTATGAAGATGAGGATAACAGCCCGCAAATAAATAAATATACTTGTAGAATTGAACATAGACATGTCTATTGAAAGGAGAATTAAACAAGAGTATTTAACCAGGATTTAGGAATGCAATTTAGACAGTAAAACATGGCTCTGTAATAATAAATACGAAATCTATATAAATTATAATATATTAAAGCACGTTTTACGACCGGGCGTCTCCAGCAAGTCAGAAATAAATTGAATTTTGTACCGAGTCAGCGAGTATCTATATATTAATAGCGTGTGTGTTATTTATTTTGTGTGTCATGTTTACATCCGAGTGACTGTCGTTTAATTGTTATGGACTTCTATTTCTTGTAATAAATAATTTTAACAAGAATTCTTCATGAGTTTTGGTTTCGGTTTCGATCATATCCGAGGGAACTCAATTTATATATATATATATATAAGCTTTGCTTTTGGTTTCGATTCAAACTGATGCACGCTAGCCATATGGATATATATATATATATATTATTTTTCAAACCGTAACTATATAATACATACAAATCGATAGAACACAAGCTCTGTAATAATGTATACTAAATCTACAAGAATTAAAATATTATATTTAAGCGTACTTTACGACCGAACTACGCCGGGTGTCCCTGCTGGCTTAGATAAATACTTTTGCAGTTTAACAAAAGAGCTGCAATAATATCAGGATATCTCTATTTACGCTGAACATTTACAGAAAGACAAAATCAATATATTACATATGAATTAGTCCCCTGTGGAATTTCCACAGGTCCCGCTAGTTAAGTATAGTTTAGTTAACCTGCAATTTTACCAAATATATGCATTTTTATTTCAATCGTTCAGAGAAGAAATAATTAAAAATATTTTTAACTTAATTTAAAAAAAAGATTCCTGACATTATCATTATTAATTATCTCTTTATTTTATTTGTTTAATAAAATAAAACAGAAAAGTTCGTTTGTTTTACAGTCTCCAGTTTTGCTTTTAAAATCGTTAAAACCAGGGTATTTGTGTAAAACGCGTGTTCAAAATTTGTTCTTTATTGATGACGTCATTACGCATGCATTTACATACGCGTATTCACGCTGTTACAACAGGAAACACAAAAAAGAATTAAAATATTGAATAATTATTCGATACTTAATAGTTTACAGGGTGGAATGATAAAATTGTCCCCTAGAAAGGACGACATGATTCCATTTCCGTTTGATGAAAACCGGGTTTTCTTTTTTCTTTTTTTTCTTTTTTGTTGCAGACCATCTACTACTTAGCCAATTGTGTACAAATCCCAAGAGCGATAGGACCATTCTATCATGTCTGAAAGTGACACAATGTTCAACAAACAAGATCGGAGATGTGCTGCTTTTAATCGATCCAGGTTATGACAACAGAACCATTGCCTTAAAATGCATCGCTGGATTATCACGAATAACAGGAGTTTCCGGCTACGGTTATGGTCTTTGTTATAATTTCTAGTGAGGGTCACATCATGCTACCTCACATCTTCGAAGTCGGCTTGAAGTACCAAAGTGTACCTGGATGTGCTAAACAATGTGGTGATCCCCTGGTGCAATCAAGTGGCCGTTGGCAGACCGTTGGTGTTGTAGCAGGATTCGGAGCCGGCCCAAAGAGATCAAGGCTTGGCTTCAGTTTTACCTTTCTCTCACTGGCCTCCTTCCTCCCCCGACCTGAACCTGCTGTACTATTTCGTTTGGTCATACGTCTAGAACATCACTATGACCTCCCACAACAGCAAAGCCAGCTTGATCGCCGCCATCCGCCGAATATTCGCCGAGCTCGCGCCAGCGCTTGTGGAAGAGGCATGATCCCAGTTCCAGACCCGTATCGAGGCGGCGATTAAGGTTGAAAGCGACTACATTGAATAGACGTCAGCTCTACTGCTTAATCAAGTTACTTGAATTTATATTCTCCATAAAAGTTTTAAAATAAAGCTGTCTTGCTGTTTTCTTTAGGGCGACAATTTTATCGTTGCACCCTGTAAATGTAAATTTGAATTAGAATTTAATGACAAGAAATACAATTTTAGAACATACTTAAAATTTATCCAAGTTTTGACGAATATAGAATTAAATGAGAGAAAAATACAACGCTCCCTATTGTATGTACAATACAATCTTTCAAAAATGAATTGCAGTATATTTAAAAAAAAAGGTACATATTTTTGTAAGGTGGTCTGGGAAAATATGGTGTGAATATTTCAAATATATAAAGGTACTTTTGGGTATGATCAACAGCTTGCTGCCCACCTCTGCAAGATGTGACACAAGGGAAGGAAGTTGAGATCTCCAGTCTGCTACTCTAATAGTTTTTTTTCCTTCGGACTGCTAGGTCCTTGCTTACCTGACTGTACTGACATGCAGAACTTCAAATGTAATGTAAACAGACATCTTGTTGCTCAACTTCCGACGTAATATTCCTGCAAATTATGCCACAGATAATAGTCCCTTACATCAAAGTGGCACCGTGCCTTGTTTGGGGTGAAAATGCAATAATAAAAAAGTATGCCAGGCAACAGAATTCAATTATAGGTTAAATTGGAAGATGTTCCTTACATAGACAATGTTTTCTTGGGCATGTTATCTCTCAGATAATTCTGATTTAAATTTGCTAGATTTAGAAAGGAATTGAATTGATTCAATATTCCTTAAAAGCATGTTTTTAACGAATTAAATGTTTCTGATATTTTTAATTCCATTTTCACCCCAAATAAGGCACAGTGCCACTTTGATGTAGGGGGCTACTATCGGGGACATCAGCATGTAGAAAGACGAGCAGCAAGATATCTGTTCACGTTTCACTTGAACTTCTGCATATCAGTACAGTTGGGAAAGCAGAATCCCAGAAGGGCGTTCCAAAGTCTAACAGTTCTGGGGAAGAAACTACTGGAGCAGAAGGCTTTCTTACATGTAGGGATCTCTACTGTGTAGGGATGGGATCTTGCTGCTTGTCGGGGGTATTTACGTCGAGGGGGTTTATAGTTCATCGAAGCATTCACCATTAAAGTACTTGTAGAACAGGCAGAGGGATGCAACATCTCGTCGATAGGAGAGAGGTTAAAGCTTAGATGACAGTTCAGGACCTATCAAGTTGGCGACTCTTTTTTTAACCTTGTCCAGGTGTGAGCGACTAGTAGCAGGTGCACCAGCCCAAATGTGACAACAATACTCCATATATGGGCGAATGGTGGTCTTATAGAGATACAGGATACTTTTAGGTGTTATTAGCTTTCTGGTAGGGTAGAGAGAGCCTAACTTCCTAGCAGCGACCCTGGCAATGTTCTCGGTTTATCTGTTCCAACTCATGTTCCCTGTAAACGTTAGACCGAGGAGTTAAAATACAGTGGGTGAAGTTTTCTCGGAGATTCCAAGATTAGTTTAAGTGTGATATTGATATAATTAAAAAGGAGTTGAAAAGTTTACAAGAAAAGAGTTAGGGGTTAAAAGTGAAGAGAGCCAGAGAGAGGACGAAGATAGTTGAAACATTGGAGACAGGACCTGTAATGGCTTCGTACTGGGAAAAGGCAGAATCTAAATACGCGTGCAATATTCGAACAGGAGAGCATTTGGAATAAAAGCTGTCAGAAAAGATAACCGGAAGTTTCTGATCGTTTCTTTGGATGAATGCCCATTTCAGCATTGGCCGTTTCATCAACCAAGATCCTCAGATGAATGAAGATAATGTTTTCCTGTTTGACGAAATATAATCAGCCAGAAAATGTTCCGGTCCCTTTGTTGTTAAGGAAATGTTTGTTGATAAAATGTTATATACCCTGTTGAACTGCATTCATGTGAAATGAAATGTATATTTGTAAACAAATATACACCGCTACAAAGAACATTTCTGAAACACGTAGACGAAACGAAGAAAATCACTATATACTTAACTTATTATATTTTCAAAATACATAATGAAAACGCTCTATATATATATATATATATATATATATATATATATATATATATATATATATACACTTCAGAATAATGAAATGAAATATATCTACTGGTGTGCAAATCCAGTGATTTTTGGTCTTACAAAATATTAGACGTAATATTTTATATAAGACAATACCAGCTAAATAAAAATGCACAGTATACAGGATAGAGAAAATGAATCAAAATTTAGGTATTTAAATTTTATGATTTGAAATATTTTAAATAATAGGTGTATTAAATTGTATTCTTTGTTTTCAAACAATATATATTTGCAGATTAATCTTATCAAATCATAGAATTTAAATACCTAACTATATATATATATATATATACGCATATATATATATATATATATATATATATATATATATATATATATATATATATATATATAACCCAGCAACGTAACATATTCGATTTGTTAATTCGCAACTCTCATTGTTCTTAATGAGAAAAGCGAATTAAAAAGAGCAGCGATGTGTGGTGATGACTTCGCTGGATTAGAGGCACATTAATATCCGTTACGTCTGCCAGAAAATCTTTTCAAAAAATTAAATTGTTGAAATTGCTTTGAAAATATCGATTTTTCCTTTGGTTGTAAATGAAGATTCAAAGATATTCTCACAATTCAATGGTCTGTTTCAATTCAATCGCCTTCCTTCCGAACTCAAATCAAATCCATTCATATTCCAGCAAACAATTGATTCAATCTTAATCAGATTGACAGTAGTTTCAGCAATCATCGATTACATCATCGTTACAGGTGTTACACAACATGAACTTTTACAGCGTTTGTTTTCTATATTTGAGCGAATTTAGCAGTATTAATTCTATGTAAAAACTGAAAATAATGTGAATTCTATAAAAACACAAATTAAATATGTGATATTCATTTTTGAAAAAAAAAAGGTACAACATAACAGACATTAAACAAAATGCCGGCACCAGCGAATATTAAAACTTTACGCTCTTTCCTACAGTTGAGTTTTTCTAGAACTTCGTCGAATTCATTAACTTCTCAATGCTATTTTTTTTTTTAAATCTATCATGAAAATAATCTATTAAGTATCAATCCGTTTCTAATAAAATGAAACCTTTACTTCATTCAGATATATTACTCAACGCAACAATGAATATAACGTTTGTTTCTGGTGCATCGGATCATAGTATAGAAGCTATCGTTTCATACACATTTCCTGATGGAAATAAAAAAGAAATAGCTCACACAGGGAAGTCATTGTCAACGTTTAAACGACACTAATCTGAATGAGAAAGAAGCATTAATCATAATTTTCCCCACTAAAAAATCAAAATAATTTTATTTGGACACCACTTTACATTGGCCACAGTTCATGAACATCTTGTTGGCATTTTCGGGTCAAAGAAATGTACTCTAATCTATATAGTTTACATTCTGGAAAGAATTAGGGCTACCACAAGAGAATATTCTTTTCTTTATTTTGACTCTTGAGTATATATCAGATAATATCTTATATGTTTTATATGTGGTTCTCGATTGATTAACAGTGCCTCACCGTGTACGATACATGCTTGAGAGTCAAAACTATGATAAATATATTTATTCTCAAAACTAAATATATATACATATAAATAGGTTTATATATATATATATATATGAATATGAATATTATTGAATATATATATATTGCATATATTTATGAATATATAGACAAATATATATATAAATATATATATATGAATATATATATATATTCATATATATAAATATATATATTCATATAGATATATTAAAGTATACACGAATATATATATGTATATATATATTCGTATATATATACGATTATATATATATGAATGCATATGTATGAATATATATATGAATATATATATATGAATATATATATGTATATGAATATATATATATATATATAATTATATATATTAGTATGTATATAAATATATATAAATATAGGTATATGCGAATTAATATATATATGAATATATCTATATGATTATATATATGAAAATATATAAATATATATATATATTACATTGATGCAATCAGAAATGCAAATGTTTATCCAAACTATATATATGCGTGTAGATTGATAGATATATATAAAGAGATATATATTAATATATATATGAATATATATATCAATATATATATTAATATATATATATAAATATATATATGATTATATATTAATGTATATAAATATATATTAATATATGTATGAATATATATTAATTTATATATATATATGAATATATACATTAATATATATATGTGAACATATATATATATATGAATATACATATATGAATATATATATGAGTATAGATATGCATATATGTATGAATATATATATATGAAGATGAATATATATATATGAATATATATATATGAATAGATATATGAATATATATATGAATATACATATATGAATATATATAGAGATATATATAGATATAAATATGTATGTATGCATATATATATAAATATGATTATATATATGAATATATATATATGTATATGAATGCAATATATTATATATATATATATATATATATATATAAGTGTATATATATGAATATATATGAATATAGGGATATGTGACTTTATATATATATGAATATCTATATAAATATATATACGAATATATAAATGACTATATCTATATGAATATATATGAATATACATATATATTCATATATATATTCATATATATATTCATATATATATGAATATTTATATGAATATATATATGAACCAAATATATACACGAATAATTATATATCTGAATATATATATTATATCTTAATATATACATTATATAGATTTATATATATATATATATTATCTGGAAGCATATATTATCTGAAAACATATATATATATTATCTGAAAACATATATATATATTATCTGAATATATATATATATATTTATATTATCTGAAAACATATATATATATATATATTTTGAATATATATATATTATCTGAATATATATATATATATATATATATATATATATATATATATATGATTCGATTTCCATTAGAACGGTAAAGATATTTAAGCGTCCAGCAATCAATTTTAAAACTAATAGGAAAATTTAATAACGACTATATGTACTTTGCTAATCATATAAATTCATTTTAATATATTTCTTATTAGTTTTTTCGGTTTTCTCATGGGATAATCATCTTCAGTTTACTATTACGTGTAATTATATTTATCACATATTTTTCATGGTTTACACTTGCATAATATTTGCGTAAAAAGGTTATAGTAAACACAAATCTATTTCTATATATTTATGTATACGTATATTTGTTTAAAAGATTTTGCATTCTAAACTCCTCTGTCATTTTTTTGGTTTACAGATAAGAAACTTATTATATAGAATATTCGAACCCATGCGAAAGTTTATTTTTGTGTTTTACTCGGGGAAAATCGGTGCAAAAGTGTGAAAATAGAGGAAAAAAGGGAATTTTCTAGGTCAAGGTCGAAAGACGGCATTACAAATATGCATGCGTAACATAATAGCTATTGATCATGTTTTAATTTTTAGTCTTGCAGCAAGCATATCACTATAGTTCATACATTAATGTCAAAGAAAAAAAGTAAATTGTATGCGAATGGTATTGGTTCGGATTCTTGGGTGTGGCGCAGGATTTATTATTTTTAAAAGCTTTTTAAATAATTACTCTATATTGAGTCCAATATAGTATAATAATAAATACGAAATCTGCATAAATCCAAATATATTTAAGATATTTTACGACCGGGCAATGCCGGATGGCCTGCTAGTATATGTATATGTGTGTGTGTGTGTGTGTGTGTGTGTGTGTGTGTATATATATATATATATATATATATATATATATATACATATATATATATAGGAGTTCCATCACGACATCTTTTTCTTGACCACGTCAAGACCTACAGAGGAAGTAGTTCGTATTTTCCGCTTTATTACAAAAAAGCTCCCACCGACTCCACTTAACACCGGATCTTATTCTCACTATGCATGCACCACCATGTCTTCATTTGTAACTCCCTCACGAATTCATATACATACCATTACCTTTTCTTTCCCCATTAGAAAAATAATAATTTCTCCCTAAGAAAGATCCGGCCAATCTCCTTGGCTGGGAGTAAACAAATCTCTTATTCCAGAATACGACTGTTCGTAAATAAACGAACACATTATACTTTTACAAAAAATGTCCGCACGCTATTTACCCTGTAATCCTTTTAACATGAAACAAACCAATTGTTGTTTTTCTTTTTCTCTTTTTTTTAAACACACACGCACACAAACACACGAACACACACGCTCGCACATATCTACAGAAAGAGCTACACATATAGAGAGAACGAGAAATATAGAGACCGAGAGAGAGATAGACAGAGAGAGAAAGTAATAGAGAGAGAAAGATAGATAGAGACAGACAGACAGAAACAGATAGACAGACAGACAGAAAGAGAAAGAAAGAGAGAAATAAAGCGAAATATTAAATCATCGTTCCCGTGCTAAAACTTTAAACTCATTCATTTACGTTTACGCATCCCGTTAGATTTAAATGTCGTTATTTCGAAGACCCAAACGTCATATTTTAACCATAGCCCACTCGATTAACCTTTCTCTTTCTACACCTCTTTTTCCTTCTGGCATCATACGTTGAAGCCTCGCTGATGCAGGTATTTTTCATTCTTTTTTTCTTTTTCTTTTGTACTCGAACTGCTATTTACATTTTTTATATGGGTTTACTTATTTTTTATAAAAGTTTTTTCCGGGAGCTTCACATAGAGATTAACTATTATTAAATGTTTCATTTTTTTTATGTTTACACACAAATACCTCATAATGTAAAATACCATCGAAGTTTAAAACTATTTGTACGCACTTTAAGCTATTATAACTATCATTGAAGGTTTTGTTTCTATTTTTACGCAAATAGGTCACAAAGCTAAATAAATTGTTTTTGGTTGTTACATACTTTACATTTCGAGCTCATTTCTTGCCAACCACGCCCGCACTCAAAAAATATGGTGTCTATTTCGAAAGCCGTTCTTAACATAGGTAAGTCGGGGTATTTATTCCTAATGCCATTCTTAACATGAGGACGGTGTTGGTTAGGCTACAACAACACCAACCATACTTTAATTTTTACGCAGAGGAGGGGAGACTACCACCGGGCAACGCTAGTAAACGGGTCCTGCTGTTTGTTTATTTTAAAATAAGGAGTCTGCGTTGAATTGAATTATATATATACACACTCTCTCTCTCTCTCACACACACACGCACGCACACACACACACACACACACACACACACATATATATATATATTTATATATTACTCTGTCTGTCTGTTAAGTTTTTACCTGGAAACTACTCAGTCGATTTGGCTGAAATTTTGTATGGACGTTTGTTATAAGGTGCAGCGAACAAAGTATTATGTTATCGATTCCATTTTGCAGTGATAAATAGGAATGAATAGATATTACTCACCACAATACCACATTTACTCTATAAATTTGGCATAAAGTATCCATTCTATAATTATTGCCCGTCTATTTTTTATTTTTAATAAAATATCTAGGATATAAACAATGCTTAATTCAAAAATAATATCGATAGTTCGAGAAATTAAGTTTTCTTTAATTTATATTGATTTCATTACAACGCACTTTGACGGTTTTTTTTCGTAATGTTCCTAAAATATTTTTTAATTGTTAACATCTACAATTTTCTGAATTTAGGTGATTTCTTAAATGAAGGGAGGGGTCAAAAAGTTTATGCATTTTAGGGATCGATCATCCATTTTGCACGTACCTGATATATATATATATATAATTTACATTATTTTATATATTTTGTTTCTATTTTGTTTTATTCTAAATACAATTCAAACTTTGTTATTCCTTCATTTTTGTTGTGATCAATGTTCTTTGCCCACGCAGCACGCTGAATCCTAAGGTTCATTAATTTACCCGGGTTCTCAAAATGAACCATAACCAATGGCGTATTGTAGCTCTCCTGCTCTAAATAAGGAAAAGAATTTAAAATGGAAACCCTCCGGTGGATAATAAGTGATGGGTCCCATGTTTTCTTCGTCAGACGGCGTTTCACCGCGGCAGGTAACAGGCACAGCGTTGCTCCGATATCGCTCCCGGATTTCCATTGGAACAGAGCTGTTCTCATACGGGAGCGGTCGCCATTCAATCTTTGGCTCTAACGTCAAAGCGACGCACACCCGACAGTCGTCAAAGCCATATTTTCGTTTCTTCGTGCAGACATTTCCCAATTGGCTCATATTGAAACGACACGGTCTGTCACCGTTTTGTGTGACGTCTCTAGAATTATACGGCTTAAAGTAAATAAAAGTTTTAATAACCATTTCAAAGGAGAAGTGGTGGCATATGTGTTGACAACAATAACAAAAGTCTTTATTAAAAGCGGTTAACACAACAAATATTCATGGAAATCGGACTCTTATATTTACGGCGCGTTCAAATAAGTTTGGTATTTTTTAGTGATGGGACGATTCCAATATGTTTTTCTAGATTCTGATACAATTACCAACTCCGGTTCCGATTCCTTATAAATATCTAAATATTAAGAGTAGAGTTGTTATTTATTCCTGATTCAAACGATTAGTATACATATATTTTCTCAAGCTTAAAAATACACTAACCTTAACTTGAACCGAAACACATATCGCATGACGACCGCCTAAAATGTAAGTCAAGGACGAGTGTGCGTACTGCATGGCTGGCGAGATTAATTTTTACAAACTCAGGCTCTTCTGCAAAAGATCTCAAAGCTCAACAATCCCAAAGCTTAACAATCCCAAAGCTTAACAATCCCAAAGCTTAACAACCCGATTCTTTTTGTAGGCATGCATAAACATAAGAATGTCTTTTCTATGCTTGCAAATCATCTTTTAGGGTAAATTATCTCTTTAGCAAATTACAAATTCTCTATTTGTAGCAGTTAGTTGCCAATTACGCCTAATTTTCAGACATAATCTATCTCAAAACTATGTTTATTAAGTAGGCAATATTTTTAATAGGCATCTAAGTTATATAAGTTTCTAGTAACGGCAGTTAGTTATTGCAAAGTATTTATTATGGAAAATTATCTATTTAATAAATTGCCAATAATGCATAATTTTCAACCATAATCTATCTTGTAACTACTTTCATTTAATAATTAATATTTTTTTATAAGCACCCATGTTCATATGTGTATCTTTTAACACCAGGTATTGCAAATTATCTGTTTATGACAGTTAATTACAAATTGTGGCAAGTTTTTAAAAACAAATATCAATGTTGAACCTGCTTTAATAAAATAATGTTAATATGAGTGTCTTTTTATTATTGCCAATCTTATTGTTACTATTATAATTATTAGTTGTAAGAATATTCTAGAGTTCAAGATTATTAATTCCTTCAGTTAATCTAATTTCTGGGGAAACAGCGGGACACGGGTTGCCTAGTAATTAATATTTTTAATAAACATTCAAGTTTATATGAGCATCAATTTATTTCGATCATCCTTACAAAATATTTAAATCTAATTTGTAGTAGGGCATCTGTGCTATTAACTGCAATATTACAAAAGGAAACAATATTACCAGAACTTAAGATCATACGAGTTTTAAGAGATTTGAAACACCTAGGATTTGATAAAGAGGCCTTACCTCGAAATATATATGGAGCACGGTTACACATATTGGATCTTGGTCCAGCCGTTCAAATTTTCAAATTTTCAAAAATCGCGTTTTTGTCTTCCTTCTTAATACTGGCATATTTCCGCTTCTTGAATCGTTATAGCCTGCTATGACACCTGTATATGCATATAACAATGCTTCAAATAAGCAATAGTATCTTATATAAATATATATTTACTTACATCTTTATTTAAATTTTTGATGAACGAATTCATTCTTTTTAAGTATGGCCGCGTTACAGACGAATCGTAACTGCAATGAATCAATATATCATGTTTGTCGATCCTCGGCTCAAATATCAAGTTGGGAACTTCTCCATCCACCTTCTGTTCTTCATCGGCTATTTCTTCTGGATCGTTGAACATGTTGGAGGATAAGATCATGACACAGGCAGAGAAAAGGGCGAGAAGTCCGAAGAAGCAGATGAGAAACAGCACCAGCTTTGCGATTCGACCACACGTCTTCTTGGGACCACGACTGCTGCAAATACCATCGTCGCTCCTCCCAATCATCGAGGATGTTAACATCGGCAGTAGAGGTTTCCCCGGCTCGCTATCTGCTGATCTTTAGATCCAGCGTCTCCTTTCATATTAAGAACGGTTTCCGATGATGTTTTAGATTCCAAATGTCTTGAATTTGATTGATTGTGTTACTTATTTATTTAAGTAGAGTTTCACCCTTAGAGTTTTCCCCTCTTTTCAATTGACTAGCCATAATCTAAACATTTGTGACTTCCGGTTTGGCACCAATATATATATATATATATATATATATATATCACTAAAATCAGTCGTTGAGATTAGCGAATATCTCTTTTAGAATAAGCAGAGTAGTGGTAATCATTTAGTGCATTGTTCAATCCAATGGAGAAATCTGCACCAACACGGATCTCACATAGATTATAGGTGAAGTCCACTCACTATGTTCTACTTTTATAATTAATGTAACTAATATGAGTACCTATTGGTTCCCCCCGTACCATAATGTGATTGTTTCTTTAAGCCATAAATAGTGACACGTAGCACCACCTGAAGAGACACCGAAAATGTATACCAGCTCCAACCACAAACAATAATTCAGTTGAATGACTCTCTAGATTATTACTCAAATTGGGAATGGAGGAGTTCAAGTTATGTCGCAAGTTGCGTCGCATTGTGTCGTAGATATTGGCGACATGTATAACAGGTACTCAGAACAAAGGATTATAATGACATTATAATGAGGAGAGACATATTTTTAATGATGAAGGAGGCACGTTACTTGGAAGGAGGTTATACAATGTTCGTTTACAAGGTGATGAAAGACAAAACACATTTTACCTATCAGTTGATGAAATGACAACACGAAGACAAACATTTACAAAATATAGATGGTGATTACTTTATTCATCAGTCGGCTGATTAATGATTCAGGAATTCAAGCTTGTATGGCTAGATGGACTACTCTTCTCCCCTTTCGCCGCTAAGGACACCAGCCCCGCTTAATCGCTGTCCGATTCTCGTCTATGACTGTGATTCTCTGATTGTCTCAATTTGAACTTCGAACTCTGTCTCAATATATTGAGAATCGCCTTTCTTTATGACATCAAAGGTGTGCTGTTCTATCTAGCTTTTCTTTCTTACTTACTGGGATCTGTCCATTTTCATAACACTCAATTTTTTCAAAGAATATACGCAATTTTAAATTCCAGTACATTTTTTATATCTTTACAACCACTTGGCTGAGAAGACACCATAAAATCTTTTTAGTCTGCCCTTTTCCAACTGACTCCTTAATTATTTTTAGACCAGAATCTCCTTCCGATCTACCTAGCATATTCCTTTTGGGTGTAGGGTAGTACCTACTATGATCCATATCAGTCGCTTCATCCAGCCACCCTTATGCCGTAACCCGAGGTCGCATTTTACCGTTTCACCAATTCAACGATTCTTCGTTCACATGTGTCCTGATCCTTTCTTTCGCATGGTTGTTCTACTAATTGAAACTTTGTTTTATTTTCTAACCACTTTATTTCATTTTGGGACATATATTAAAGGTTATTTACTTAAATCTTTGTGGTTGGCTTCTAATTATCAAGATATACTTTTTCATCATACTGATTCGCTTGGATTTCTCGCTTGGACTCTTTAGAACTCGATAAAGACATTAGAAAACATCATCCTTAATTAAATAACCCCATTTCCCCTGCGCCAAAATTTTTACTTGCGCGCTTAATTCTTATTATAGCGAGGATTTCTATGATTTCCCCTTTTTCCTATCAGAGCGTTCAAGTTCCGAAAACAGGGATATCCTGCATACGTTCATCTTAAAAAAAAAAACATCATAAGGTTATATCTTTTCTTCCTATGTATTTGCCGCATATTTTACTTTTCCCTCTCTTATTACTCTGAGTGATTTGACCTTGGTATTTGACCCTAATGTCCTCTATGTACTCTAAAGATATCTCGTGTCTTCCACCGCCTGCATTTTTAATTTTTTGTGCCGAGACTTATCATCTACTCGAAGCCGTTATTTGCAGCTAGCTTTAGAAGCACACAACATCGCAGATTTCCATCTTTATTTTTCTACAGGTGCAACCCAGTGCTGTCCCCTGGCAATAACTTTCTTGCGGAAAGTGTTATGAACAAAAATAAACAAAAATAAATCTTCCCACATTTTTCTCTTGTCCCCTCTTTAAAATTATAACTTATTTCTTGTTCAACCATCAACAGATCATATAACGTCTTCTTAAAAAAAATACCCGTTTACGTAATTTTTCTGTTGTCCCCTCTTTAAAATTCTTACTTATTTCTTGTTCAAACATCAAAAGATCATATAACGTCTTCTTCTTCAAAAAAATACATCATTATATTAAATTTTCTCATGGATAAAAGATTTCTGTAAACAACAACAAAAGTTAAAAACACTGGGAAAATAATTCATGATTACAGGAATGTTCGTTTTTTTTTAATTGTCTTCCCCCCCCCCCCAAAAAAAAACACCTGGAAAGCTGAAAAGTTCAACTATAAACACAAAACTGCAGTTTCAACAAAAGTGCATTCATTCTCGTTCTAACACAAACGCTGTTTAAAAAAGTACATCTGACATTGATACTTGTTACAAACTCTTTAATTACAGCTTAAATTTAAACAATTCAACATTTGATACAAATTTCAAAACAATACAATGGATGACCACAAAGCCGTTTCTCGTGTGTTTTCTTTTTTTTTCTCTGTGTGTGGGTGTTTGTGTGTGTGTTTGTGTGTGTGTGTGTGTGTGTGTGTGTGTGTGTGTGTGTGTGTGTGTGTGTGTGTGTGTGTGTGTGTGTGTGTTTCAAAACAGTTCAGTTTACAACCGAATGTCGGTCTTCTCAACGAATACGCGAAAAGCACCGAGTAATATTTTTTTGTCTGTTTGCTATTTAAATATATTTTTCATATTGTTTGTGTATGCAACTTTCTTTTTCTTTCTTTACATAACTTTTCTTTATAACGCGCCTAGCATTTTTAAAGACCTTTTTTATCACGTGCATATTACATAGCCGATTACGGCCCATTTCTTAATTATGCTTTAAATATATATTCGTGTGTATGCTTTATTATTATTATTATTATTATTATTATTATTATTATTATTATTATCATTATCATTATTATTATTATTATTATTATTATTATTGTTGTTGTTGTTGTTGTTGTTGTTGTTGTTGTTGTTGTTGTTTCTCCTTTGCGGCATAGCGTCTCTTTTTTAAAAATTACGTTTTGTTCTTTCTCTCACGTGTGACTGTATGGTAAATCGTCTAGCACATTAAGAACCCCCCTTTTTTTCTTTGCTTGTTTTGTTTTTCCTTTTGCTTTTTTTCTTCACGTTGTGTTTGTGGTTTCCCAGATTCGGTACTTCTTTGATAAGGGGACTGATTACGGCAACCAAATCATACTTGAATATTGCGTAGCGTGTACATATTGGAGACAGTGTATATTGTTGTTGATACAAGACATTCATAACAAGGGATACATATATAACGGGGACTCAGGACGATGATAATGACATTTAAATCCGAGAGAGACATTTGTAACAGAGCTGAGAAAGATGCAAATTCATTATTGAAGGAATGTGTCATACAGTTCTTTTGCAGCAGAGGGGGGGGGGAGATACTTCACTTATGATGGAGGAAGGGACAAACAATTAAGTCTTGAAGTGGGTTATACAAAGTTCGTTTACAGAGATGATAGGCTAAACGCATTTACCTTTCAAGTGGTGGAATGACAACACGAAGACAAACATTGTCTTTGAACAAGTGTAAATATACATAACACATACCTGGAAATATACATTTATTTTCATGATTCCAGCCGGCTTCTCCAGAGATTACAACGTTTCATGTTATGAAAAGGGACATACCCCAGTAAGTAAGAAAGCAAAAAAAGATAAGTTTGAAAATGATATTAGAAAAGGGCTAGAATCGAACCCGGTAGGCAAGTGTTAAAAGATAAGGAACGCATAACGATTGGCATTGTTCTCGCAAATAACTAAATATTAGTTATGTCAGAGATAGATAATTAATTTAGGAATTCCGTCAATTTTTCATTCTTTTAGAAATAACTGGATATTAAATATGTCAGTTAAAAGAATGGACAACGTGAGTTTATAAATAATGATTAAAATAGATTAGAAATTGAACAATTAACAGTGGGAATTCTTTGTTTGCCAAAAGTGTGTTTGGACAGACGTATGTAAAATCCACGTGAAATTTATTCATGCGAGACGGCACACCTCTGACGTCATAAAGAAAGGAGATTCTCAATATATTGAGACAGGGTTTGTAGTTAGAGACAATCAGAGAATCACAGTCACAGTCACAGACGAGAGTCGGGCTGCGACTTAGTAGAGCTGGTGCTCTTAGAGGCGAAGGGGGAGAAGATTAGACCATGTAGTCATACAAGCTTGAATTCCTGATTTATCAATTACCCGGCTGATGAATAATGAAATCATCTAATATTTTGTAACTGTTTGTCTTCATGTCGTCATTCCACCAACTGAAGGCAAATGTGTTTTGTCTATCATCACCATCTTGTAAACGAACTTTGTATAAAATCCCCCAAGTAATAATTGTGTGTCCCCTCCTCCATCATCAGTAATGATTCTCCCCCTCAGATGTGCAAGAACTGTATTACACATTTCTTCAATAATGAATTTGCATCTCTCTCAGCTCTGTTATAAATATCTCTCCCAGAATATAGATGTCGTTCCTTTGTTCTAAGTCCCCGATATATACACACTCCAATATGTACCCCCTATACAGCATTCACATCTTTGCTGCTTGAGAAAACGCCGCTCCCTGCGTCATGAAGAGACCCCCCTGAGTCGTCTGTTCTCTCTGATATTCCGCTAACGATTGACTAGAATCTCTCCAAGTCTACTTCTTATCACGGGTCTAAGACCCCAAGCGCTGACGTAACATAAATTAGGTTATTTGTTTATCCAAACTAAAAAATGATGTTTTTCTGTATTTTCTAAAATCACATTTCTTGGGGAAACAGTATGCCTTGAAAAGCTTCTTATACTGACCTTCACTCCTGATCTGAAATGAAACTCGTATATCAAATTTGTTGCCAAGATCGCTTGGAAAATGCTTGGGTCATTCTACCGCTCCAGTAGATATCTTACAGCCGATGCAATACTCTATAAGAATCAAGTACATCCTAAAACGGAGTGTTGTTGCCACATTTGAGCAGGAGCTCATCGGCACACATCCTGCCTTGATAGAGTTCAAAACCGGCTTTTAAACCTAATAGATAATGCCCTTTCCTTCTCTCTGCAATCTCTTTCCTACAGAAGAGACACTGTCTGTGTTCTATTGTTAGTTTCATGGTGCTGCATAATGGAGGTGCATATTTAAGACAGGGACATATATACCAATGATGAGGGAGAGAAGACGAGAAGACATTTATACAATTCTGGGATGTTTCTTATAACTTATATTAGCGAGGATGGTGATGTGCAGTTCTTATAACATAGAGGAGAGGAAGCATTTATATATCAGTTCTTATAACACATCTTGGAGAAGGGGGGATATTTCTTGTGATAGAGGAGATGGGTCACATAACTTCGAAGGGTTTACAAAAGTTCATTATAAGATTATTTGAGTGTTGAAAGATGACATATGACAACAGTTTTTTACAAAAATGCAAAGATGATTTTTATTCATTGGACTGATGACGTCAGGAATTCAAATTTGGTATCTACATAGTTTAATGATCTTCCTTTCGCTTCCAAAGAACTGACTCCAACTCAACCCACCTCAACTGCCTGTTAACTCCAGACTGACTCTACCGACTGTTCTAACTTCTATATTGAGAATCCCTCTTTTGCTATGATGTCAGAAGTGTGTTTCCCAACGTGACCAATTCACGTAGCTATGCACACGTTTTTCCAAACACACTTCTTCAAACAAAGAATCCTCTCCAAACCTATTTTAACCTAACCTATTTTCATTTGTATTGTTCATTCTTTTGCTGACATTTTTAATATTCATTTTTCTAAAAGAATGAACAATTAATTCTTTTTACGATATAAACAATATCTAATCATTTCTATTAGAATTTAACAATAGACGAAATTCTTACATTCCAATTCTTAACTTTGCTTACAAGGTTCGAGCCTCGGCTTATCCTAATCTCATTTTCACTTATCTAATACTCTTCTTATTTATATGGAAAGGGGACAGCCTTTCCTTGTAACAATGGCAAGTACTCACCTGAACTCTATCTGAAATCCAATCTTTAGTCCTCCCTTGCAAAACTTTCAGAAATAAACATTCGACTAGCTACAACCACTATCAACAATTTCCCCACTCTCTATCTGTGCCTAAATCAAAACGCAGATTCCAGGAACAAAATTTTTCCTAGAATTACCTGGCCGACTACAGTATGGTAGCCTTTAAGTCCAATGTAAACACATTCTTTCCCCTAAATTAATCAAATTATATCCAATCTACACCATTAAGGATTACGATACTACTACTACGATACATTCATTAATTCTCATTCTCAAGTGGCCTTTGGGACTTGATAAGCAATCATTTCTAATCCACTGCTTTATGCAGATTGAGGTGGTCCATCCTTATTATACAAACGATAATAGTTAAGAATAGCACAGAAATAATTAGCACTTCAGTCAAATAAATAAAGGGTACGCTTAAAAAACAACATGAGTTGAACATAAACATTTTCCAAATTCGAAAAATTGCACTTGAAGAAGGTCGGTAATTACATCGGTTGAAACGTTTGTTTTTATAACTTATTTTTTTGTGTGTGCTTCTGCATTTATTGACTCGCGATATTGACGAAGTTACTCGGATGTCTCCGGTAGATGACGGAAAGAACCAGAAACGGCCTGGCGAGCCTTATTACAAACAAACACAAATTGTTACAACACCCTCCCCACTTCACTATGTTCAGATTAGCGACGACCACTGAAATTCATGAAGTAATACATTGAAAAAAATATCCTTGCATCAAGAAACCTACTTATCGATCGTTTCCGGTTCTTCCTGTCATCTGCCGGGTACACCCGAGTATCTTTGTGGAAAACGTGGGGTCATAAATGCACAAGTACCCCGTTTTTTATACATTACAATATGCATTTTTCCACCGTCGTCGCCAGTAAATTTTGCTTTAAAAATAACAAGCCATATGGAAATAGTAGTCTAAATTATCTAAATCAAAGGTTTCCTGCTGAGTTTGCCTGTTGAACATCCCAAACCTTATTTTCTCACTAGCAGGGAGACCCAACGTTGCCTGGGATTGAATGATGATCAAAGAATGTTTCACACTCTCATATTTTTATTGTTACCAAAATCGGGGAAATCGCCCACTTTTCAATCAAATCGATTGATTGCCTGCTCTAGTTGGGGATCCATCCTGGTGCACCGGGAGGAAGCTTCACATGCCTCCCTGCAGTTACATAGTCCACAATACAATGTAGTCTTCATTGAACTGTAGAGAACCTACTGTTGATTTTATAAAATTATTTTTCATATGTAATGGCTTGCATTAAAGTTTAAAATGCAAAAGCCAAGTAGCATGCTTCAATTATGCTCTAAACAGGTTGGTTGGTTGGTTGTTTTTGTTTTACGGCATATCAACCCTTTTCGGGTTGATTAATGACGAATCCAAAGATTTTGAAGAAAATTTTTTAATAGAATATATTTGTTGTTTTCAAGTCGGTTTCTATTTAACTCATAGTTGGGACCCTAACAGGTACTACCACTCCGGGTCAGAGTGGACCTGGGAGCAATGGTAATTAAGGGGTGGCTCCACACTCCCCAAAGCCCGCAAGCTGGGGCCTCACCACTGGATATAGTTTAAGGTCATATCCAGAACCGCTCTAAACAGAAACATTCATTTAGAACGCACTCCTGTCATATCAAAGAACGTACTGTTTATTTTTATATGCCTAGCTTTTCGGCTTAGGTGGGAATAAAACTTCTCAAATGCACTCGTGATGTTAGGCTGTGTAAGGTGTTAATTGTGGTCGAAATCGCCTATTCTTTCTTTCATCAAATTAATTCGATCATCGATTATCAATATTTATTGAAGATATTCCGATACAAAACCTATCTAAAGAACACACAGTACCTTCGTGTGGAATTTCATAAAAATCGACCCAGCCGTTTGAGAGTCCATAGGAAACGAACTCACGCACAGACACATAGACACACACTCACACATATAGACAAAGTTTCTTTTATATAATAGTACAGATAGAGATACGGAGAAATTTCCCTGCTAGATGATTTGGTTACACACTAAGCAATCAACTTTGCGTATTGAGTTCATCTGAAAAACTCCTTTAGCCCGATTTGAGAAATACAGTTGGTCAGCAGAGAACCCTGAAAACAAAGAAAGACTCTCTCTCTCTCTCTCTCTCTCTCTCTCTCTCTCTCTCTCTCTCTCTCTGTGCGCGCGTGTGTGTGTGTGTGTGTGTGTGTGTGTGTACCGGACGGTTAAGCAACTACTATCTTTGTCTGAATTAAACTGCTGAAAACCTTTGACAGCCTAAAGAACTTTCTATCTCTCCTTTTTTTTCACTTGAACATTGTCCAACTTCCTTCCGTCTATTCCGAAGGTATAGTTGATTAAATGAACCCTTTCATTCTAGTTATAAGATCAAAAACGAATTGCAGATTGCATTGTCATGATGACAGAGCTTATGCATTCATACCGGAAAGTTTAATCTTCTGTTGCAGATATTAACGGTGTGAAACTAAGAAAGCAATCACTGTAATGACTATGCATCAGAAACAGAGATGCGTTAATAAATTTCTGGCAAAAATGCATTAAGAATGGTGGTGTCTGTGTAGAAAACATACATTCTGAAGAACACAAAATCGTTCGTTTTAATAGTAGCATTATTTTGGAACCACACTCGTGCTAATAAAGTCTTATTAAATTTTATTAATGTATAATAATTTATACATTAACGTAAAAATAAATTTTTATTAAGCTTTAAAAATGTATAATAATGTATTCATTAACGTAAAAAAATATATTCTTATTTAACTTTATAAATGTATAATAATGTATTCATTAACGTAAAACCAAATTCTTATTAAACTTTATTATATAATAATGCATTCATCTTTAAAAAAACATCTTTAAAAAACAATATCTTTAAAAATCATCTTTAAAAAACAATATTTCATAAGGTACCGGGTGTTGCAGTCCCTAGCCTAAACTAAACAAACACGGTTTTTGTGATTTAGCACACAACCCAAAAATAAATAAATAAATACTTGCAAACTACATTTATATTTTTACTCGACAAATGAGTCACCGAACGACTCTTGATAATCTGTTCATGACTTGAACTTTCCTTTCATTTTTCTTAATTTCGCTTCATTATTCAAATATTCAGGCGGATCAGATTGCAACGGCTTAATTTGACCAATCAAATAAACCGTTGAAACAACCAGACTAATTTCTGTTTTCACCAAGCATCAAATTATCGACTTACTAATAATTGCTGGAATGTTGCACTGGCTATATCAATGCTTTATCGTCCATATTAACACTTGTATGGTGGACTGTAGCAAATTACTAGCAGCATGTTCCCGGTGTTGTCTGGGTGGAGACATAATATTGATAGAGAAATTAAAGAAGAATTAGCTGGAAAACTCGACGTTGTCCGGGATTGAATGAGGAACAACGAATGTTCTAAACCAGACATTTATTGTCATCGAAATCAGTGAAATTGCCCATTTTTTAACCAAATCCATTGATTGGCTGATCTAGTGGGAGACCCACTGTGGTGCACTGAAAGGACTGAAAGAACATGCCTGCCCACAGTGACTTAATCCATGATACATTGTAGTCAACATTGCACTGTAGAGAACCTATTGCTGATATTATTAAATTATTTTTATATAATGGCTGGAATTAAGTTTTAAAATGCAAAAGTAAAGTATCATAGTTCAATTGTGCTCAAAATAGAAACATTAATTTCGAACACGCCACTGTTTTATTAAAGAACGTACTGTTGATTTTATATGCCAGACCTTTCTGTTTGTTCTGTGATAAACTTCTCAGATGCACTTATGATGTTAGACTGTATAAGGTGTTTACATTGTTCACAATCGGGCTGTTCCTTTTTTAATGGGATTTTTTCGATTATCGATTAACGATTTTCAATACTTATCAGAAGCATTCTATCTAAGAACACTCCCAGATACATAAAAGATACTTGTGTAAAATTTCATAAACATCGGCCCAGCCATTTCAGATTTCATAGGAAACACACACACACGCACGAGCACACGCACGCACACTCACACACGCACACACACACACACACGCATGCGCACACACACACGCACGCTCACACACGCACACACACACGCACACGCACGCACACACACACACGCACGCGCACGCACGCACACACCCCCACACCCCCACACATAAAGTGTCTTTTATACATGAGTAGAGATAGAAATAAAAATGTAACACTGTGCAACAAAGTTCAGGTTAAAACACATACATGTAACATAAGATCTGTTTCGATGTAAGAAAAATATCCTGATACTAAATCTGAGCTTTATTTATTTAGATTATGCACCGTTTTCACGTACTATGAATCATATTTTATTATTATTTATTATTATTGGTTATGAATGAAGAACAACAATTGTCACTTTTAAAAACATTTGTCCTCTTAACTCTCTTGTGTTGAGTGTTACCCCCCTTCTTATATTCCAAGGTACCATTTTGCTTTAAAACGCTTCTCCATCACTGAAATATCCTGATGGAATCTTTCACTATGTTCATCACTCATGTCACTAAGATTCTCAACAAAATTCTTGAAAGTGAAAATTTTGCAAAAAAAAAAATAAATAAAAAATAAGCAACAACAACAAAAAAAATGTACCTAATTTTACAATAGAAACACCGGAAATAGATTTTTTAAGCCAGTGTGCATAAAAAAAAATGACCACAGATGCCGTGTACTTTTTTCAGTATTGAACAGTGTAATTAAAATATATTAAGTCGTCTCATATTTTAGAGAATAATTCTTAACTCCTTTACCACTTCCAATATGCATGTGTGTATATATATATATATATATATATATATATATATATATATATATATAAATATATATATTTATATATATATATATATATATATATATATATATATCATATGCGCAGATCGTCATATAATGATTAGATCACTCTTACTGACGTTAAAAATATTTAATAAGAAAAAATTGAAATTCAACTGTATCTCTCGTGGTTGACGGTAGCCGAATGATTTGGGCCCTTGCTAATAAAGCCAGACATGACTTCTGTGTCCGGGTTTCGAATCTCTCGACTGGTGTTAATCGTGACACCCTGCACTGATGATTCCTGAAAATTGAAACATTAGAGTCCGTAGGTTTTTAATAATTACTATAGTAAATGTATATATATATATATATATATATATATATATATATATATATATATATATATATATATATATATATATACAGTCCTGGTTAAAATCATAAGACCACTTAAGAAAGTAAGTGTTTACGCATAATATCGAATTTTTAATCAAGCAAATGGTTGAAACCATTGCCAAAAGGGAAAATATGATGAAAAAAAAAATGAAATCTGCTTCATACTCTTTATGTAAAATTTCAAATGTTTAACTCAGACATTGTCTGAGTGATTTGGTAGAGACCGCAGAGCTCAATGTTTTTAAACTTTGACTCCTATTATGACCCCTTAATATTTATTTTTTGGGCTCAAATCAAGTTATTAAGTTAGATCCATGTCCAACGAACCGATATCTAAAATTTGAAGTGTGTAGACCCAAAATTGTCAGAGGAGTTTGGTAGAGTTCTCAAAGGTCAAATCGTTGAACTTTGACTCCTTAACAGCCAAATTTCCGGCCGAAAACCGATCACAGAGATTTTTCTAAATCTCAGTACCCTGTATGTCAAATTTTGAGTCTGTAGTCTGAAAGTTGACAGAGTTATTGTGTAGGGAAATGTACACAGACATATAGACACACAGACACTTTCATTTTTATAGATATACTAGCATGGGTGGCCGGCGTTGCTCGGGTATTTGACACACAGACACACAAACACGTTCACTTTTATAGATATGCTAACATTTCAGCCCGGCGTTACCCGGGTGTTTGGAGGTGTATGTTGATCAAAAACTAAAAAAAAAAAGGGTTAATTAAAGGGTCATAATCGGGGTCTAAGTAAAAAAAAAAAAATTGACCACATTTTTTTTTTGCTCAACATACCCGGGCAACGCCGAGTTGAAATGCTAGTATATCTATAAAAGTGAACGTGTCTGTGTATCTGTATGTCTGTGTGTGTACATTTCCCTACATAATTACGCAATAACTCTGTCAATTTTCAGTCTACAGACTCGAAACTTGATATACAGCGTACTGATATCTAGATAGATAGATAGATAGATAGACTAGCATTTCAGCCCGGCGTTGCCCGGGTGTTTGGATTATGTATTGAGCAAAAAAGAAAAGTGGTAGTAGCAAGACAGGTTCAAACCCGTACGACGAAGGAGGAAAAGAACGGGAAAAAAACCCTGATGTCCTTGCGGTTACGACCACCACCAAACTGGAAGTGACTAATGTTTAAATTAAGGCTAGACAATCGAAAGGAAAGGATGCTTTTCAAAAATATCGGCGAAAAAGCGACCCCCCTGTAGAAAAGTACTCAGTAATAGTTAACTAAAGATGATCATCCCATGAGAAAACCGAAAAAACTAATAGGGAATTAATTAAATTGAATGTTTAAAAGAATATGCAAATTAGCTAGATCTTTCGCTAGTGAATGCAATTCCACAACCCATATATAACAAAATTGTATTTTCTTTTTAAATAAATAGAAAATATTGTTTTTAATATGAATATCAATACACACAAAAGAAAAACGAATTTATAGGAGTGTAGATACATAGATTTGAAGCCCAATAGGATATCTGTCAGTATGGTTACGCACTAACTTATACAAAGAATTGGGCGCTTCTACACTATTGGGACGAAATTTTGGAAATCGTAATTCTGAATTTCACATGTAAACAATGGTATCTCTGTATTCCTCGTATTTTTAAGATGATTATATCCAAAAAATTACGAAAATCGATGAGGTAGAAAAGTATTTATTTAAAAACAAATAAAGTAGAATTTAATGAAAACGAACGTAAGACACAGAAGAGTTTTAAAGGGAAGTAATTTTCCGTTTTGATTTAAACAAGATGGCGGCAATTTTCACCTGCTAACACGATTAAAGTTGTTTTGTTTAATAATTAAGTAATATTCAGGTAATTTCGACTGTATAATTTGGGAGATATCATTGTAACTTATTAGAATTGACAAAAAAATAAGTTGAAACCATCGGTTTTTATCTGAAAACTTCATTTATAAGGTACGGGCAAAATGGGCGGACAACAATAGGGGAACTTTGTTTTGAAAGCCGATTAATTATAATTTTTTTTTGTAGGTTTCCGACTACATTTTGATTGTATTTGAAAGATTAAGGACTAAACTTAATTTCCAAAAGGAAAAAAATATTATTTGTACGCATAAAAATGTTTTCACGGCGAACTACTCAATTCAGCTAAATTTTGAAGTTAAATAAATTCATTGCAAAAATCCTTCAAAAGATAAATATTAGTTTTCTGGGTCTATTTCAAAAATAATTAGTAAAGCAAAGTCCTAAGTTATTGAATTAAATTAAAAAAAAAAACAATTTGTCTGTACAAAACATAAATTAATTAGTTCAAAAACCGAGTGATTCTGCCGTTCACAAAACGCAACAAGCTGAAGTTTTTCTAAACACGGAATATACGGAGGCCCAAAATTTCAGCCAGTCGAAAGACTGTGAAAATGACGTCATGTAATTAAAAGGAAGGAAGGGGTGTGATAATCCCCCCCAGACGTGCATCCGTACATTCTTATTCTGAACGTTTGTATAAATTTTTCCATTATTTAATTTAATTATTTTTCTATGTTCCTGTTTATTGTTCAATATTATATAACAAATATGTTACACCGAAAGTGTCACATTCTTGCGAGCAAGGAACTTGTTAAAATCTTGCATATAAAAATTATGCGAAACCTGTAATTAAAAAAAAAAAAACTAGAAATATTTTTTGCAATTATAATTTTTTTGCCCGTACCTATCATTTATCGACTACAAAATCTCGTTCCAATTCTGTAGAAGTGCCAAGAATTGTGCAACTTTTCCAAGTGTTGTTCCCTATAGAAACAGCACTAAACTGGGTATTTACCTAGATTAAATGAATTCTGGCCTTGGAATTCAATAAGACTAATAAATCAAAAGAAAGATATGCTACAACATAGTTAACTAGCTAATTAGAGGAATTGAAACCACGCTAACAATATTATCACACATCGTTGACACTACTTTTACTGAGTAAAATTTATTACCAAGGGGAATAACTCCATGTTCCTTATCGAAATGTGGGCGAAAATTAAATTACCTCCCTTTAATAAAACACCCTTTGGTATAAATACGTTGACACATAATTTCTAGTTAGATCACCTAAGTTAAAGGGCGTTGAGTTTGGTGAGTACACGATGTATGACAATTTAAGGGTACCAAGCGGGACGTCTGTATGTCTTACAAAATCGGATTGTGAACTGACAACGCCAAAATTGAGGTGATTTCTCGATTTTTAATTTTCGGTTCTTCTTCGTTATTGTGGTTAAATGCGAAAAATGAATTATTGAATTTCAAGTGAAAATTGCCGATACTAATGATAACTATCTATTGATTTTAAACTACCAATAAAACTAAAATCTATCGATCACATTTTAAAAGATTCAGAATCAGAATTTAGAACAGAATCGATAACTGTAACGGAATCAAGAAAATATTAGAATCGTCCCACCACTATTATGTGTGTGTTTATGCATGTGTTTTTTTTTTATTTCAGTGTAAATTAATGCAGTTATGTGCCAATTAGACATCCGTATCAGGGCAATATGCGTTTCTATAGTAACCATTCATCAGTGACTGGTCTAATCTGCCCCTTGAAAATTGAATCCTTCTTTGTAATTGTAGTGAAGTTCGAAAAATGAAATATTGCATTTCAAGTGAAACTAATCATATTTATTGAATTGTCATGTCACAGCAATCAAAATATCAAAAAATTATGAAAAACGATGAGGTAAAAAATTAATTATTAATGAAAACAGTTTTCGAAGATGTGCGAGCCTTTTCTAGTCTTTTCTTTTGTAACGGGTTTAGGATTATTATATCCTGGCCCGCAACAAACGATGGTGACCCCGTTATTTTAAAATGAAATGCATGTGTTTGAACGAAACACTCATAACACACACTCTTTTTCTCTCTATACAACAATAGACTTTCCTTGTCACCAGTAAACAGCGAAAGACGCACGCCAAACTAAACATGTGTTGTACCCTTTTCTTTTATTTGTTTCTTCACGAAATAAATTCTAGTTCGTTTAATTCAATTTAACACGGAGTTCGTCTCTTTCTCAATTCAATTAATTTTCCCTATTTTGCACCACCACCACAAATTGGTGACACCCGAACGCGAGAGGAACACGCATTTCCTCCTATGCCACAAGTTCTGCAACAAACTGGCGCCCGACTGACGTGAAACAAACACGCATGGTGACCCTACCCTTTTTAAATTAATTGTTTTGAGCGAGACGCGCGTTTTATTTGATAAACAGAAAAAAGGACATTTCAACAAAGAAAAACAAGTGAACTACTACCGACAGGAATAACTACTACAAACAACAATGACGAAACTTCTCGTCAGACTCGGCAGAAAAATAAACACGGAGCTGTCGACTTCATATCGAATATAAAGAAAAATTCGAGCTCGACAAACATTTTTCACGGTTTCCTGATATTACCCTGCAACAAACGCGAGGAGAAAAAGCACATAGGCCTGTACACATTCTCTCCCGCACAGCAGACGCGACAACAAAGAAACAATTACAAGACAACCCTATCAACACATAGTGAAAAGTTGAATCAACAATACGAGTTGAGATGCACCACGCATACTGATAAACTCACAACTGGAAGTTTCGTTGACAGCCGGCAACTGGAAACTACCGTTCAACACGAACGAATGTGCAACTAGCGCTCGTACAAACAATGTATACACACTTCCGCAGACTCACCTGCGAAGACACCGTCAACTGGACACACCACGTCAACACGAAACAAAAATTTTCCTTCCAAACGAACAATTCACTTTACTATCCAAGCAACTCATTGCACATGTCAGCACACAACAAAAAAAAATGTCAGCCTAAAAAAAGAGTAAACGCCTTTTCCACGCGTAAGTAAATACTTCTTTTCTTGTACGAACACACTCCGTTTTTGGCGTTTTTTTTTTTAAACAACCACATCAACAACAAAAAAGAAAAACAGGACGAACAGTCAAATGCCCAAAACATTACTTATTAAAAAAATATATATACACTGCATATTTTCCCCCTGGGAAGGGGAGTATTGTGCAAGCCTTTTCTAGTCTCGCATAAAAACACGCGTTCACATCTCAAGCCATATTTCTTGTCATATACATACGCGCACACATACACATACGTAGATATATTCACGTTCATGTACATACACCCACATTCACGTGCATACACACACACGCTAACGCACACACATGTACGCACACATACGCACACACGTACGCACACATGGGAAACGTCACTTCCCCTTTAAAGGAAATCCACACATGCGCAAAAGACAACCGGAAACAACTATAAAAGCAAGAGACAAGCTGTTTCCTTCCTTTTTCGAACCAGCTTCCGACTTGAACGGTCGACGGACCAACTGCGCACCCTTTCGGTGCGCGCACGCTCGCCCACGTCACGTCCCCTGTTACTGTATGTGGGGCAAGAGCTAACAGACTGTACGTACACTTTATACGCTTTCTCTCTCCATGAACTGGATTGACTTTCTCACTATTTTTCCCCTTTTTGCTTTGGTCCATCAACCAGACAAGTTCGCATCCACAGCTAGTGGCCTGAAGACATTTCCACGTGGACAAGTACCAACATGTGCGCGCAGCTTTACTGATGTCAACCCTTAATCATTTTTCTTTGTCTACACGCTAGACTGCCATTTTTCATTGCACTACATTACTCACTCCTCTTTCCACGCGCGGACATGAACACGAGTTACACCTAAAACATTCATTTTTCAACAGAAAATAAACGACATGTTTATTTTATCCAGCAATTGAGTTTTGTTTCCTTCTTTCCATTCGTTTCATTATTTTCTTTTGTAACGGGGTTAGGATTATTATATCCTGGCCCACAACAAAGACAATTGCCGAAAATAAAGGTTTGCTAAACTGGCCAAAGATTTTCAGTTTTCAGAAAACATTTATCTCCTTTTTGTTACAATTAGAAATCTCCGGGGGGGGGGGGTTCTACAAAACTTAATTTTTGATAATTTTCTTTGAAAATTATTTTCATTAATAATTTATTTTCTATTTTATTGTTTTTCGTAATTTTTGGATATTTTCATTACTATGACATGACAATTCAATCGATACAATTAGTTTCACTTGAAATCCAATATTTCATTTTTCGAACTTCATTACAATAATGAATAAGAACCCAATTTCCAAGACACACGTTAGGCCAGTCACTGATGAAGGATTAATATATAAACGTCTATTGCCTCAATGCGAATGTCTTATTGGCACATAACTGCATTAATTTACACTAAAGTAACACACACACACACACACAAACACACAACACACACAACACACACAACACATACAGAGTAGTGATGGGACGACTTCAATGTTTTTCCTGATTCCAATACAATTACCGATTCTATTCTAAATTCTGATTCCGATTCTTTTAAAATCTTTAAATACTAAGCTATAGAGTTTTCTTTTTGAATTGGGTAAAAAAACTATGAGATACATTTTTGCAAATATAAAAAATACAATTGTAACAGTGTGATCTATAGAATTTAGTTTTACTGGTAGTTTATAATCCATAAATCTTTGTATTTAATTTAGATAAACAAAATTATCATTGGTTACATCAATTAAGCTATCGTTTCAATCTAAAAAGATCTTATCGGGTTACTGAAGTCATAGGTCTTCATCAAGGTCAGTCTTTTATAAAAAAAAAAAAGATTGGCCTCGATAAGGCCCTGAGGCTTTGGTTGCTTTATAGTCACAACCAATAATAATTTAGTTTATCTGAATTGAGTAAAGTAAGATATATATATCAGTAGACAGTTCTCAAGTTGGAATCCAGTCCAAAAGATTCTTCCTGTGTTGAAAAGAAGAAAGCATATGCAAAGTTGCAACAGAAAGGTTTAATATTTATGGAACAATTCTGGTTTCTGATTGGTTGGTAGCAGAACGTGAATTAATGCGATTCGTCAGTTCCTAGTAGCATCGTTTATAAATTAAATCTCCCGACTGTGAAGAGACATACTCCATTACACATCTTGAGTGATTGGATGTGTCTCCTAGCGGCTTCGGCTGCAGGAAGACAGGGTAGTACAAGTCAAGGGAACCGGCCCAGCACCTGTTGTACACTGCCTGGGTAATACCTAGGAGGTCCACCCTCCCAGGCCTTGCCACCGGACTTTCCGATGGGGCAAGTTTATTGCTTGCTGCCTGAGGCGCCCCTACCGGGGAATGCCGACGGGGTTACTCAGGCAATTTTTAAAATTGCAGAAGTGCCCCTCCTTTAGGGGAGCCTGCGGGGTTCCCACTTTCCAGGCCTTGTGCCAAATAATGCTGAGGTGGGCAGCATTTAAATAACTACCTCATTATACATCCAGTATGATGGGATGTGTCTGCTAGCGGCTTTGGCTGCAGGGAGACAGGGTAGTAGTACTCATCAAGGATCTGTTCTTGACACTCAGCCCAACAGGTGAGGGGCCGGGAACCGGCCCAGCACCTGTTGGACTGAGGTACGCCGCCTGGCTACTACTTAGGAGGTCCACCCTCCCAGCTCTTGCCACCGGGCTTTCCGGTGGGGCAAGTTAATTGCTTGTCGCCTGAGGCGCCCCTACCAGGGAATGCCGATGGGGGTGCACAGGCAATTTTTGATGAGGCAATAGTGCCCCTCCTTTAGGGGAGCTTGCTTATTTCCACCTTCCGGCCTTGTGGCACATTTTGGTGTGGTGGGCACCAAATAAATAGCTACCTCATTATAGTGCTACTATGATGGGATTTGTCTCCTAGCGGCTTCAGCTGCAGGGAGACTGGGTAGAGTACTCGTCAAGTATCCGTTCATGACACTTAGTCTGACAGGTGAGGAGCCAGAAACCGGCCAAGCACCTGTTGTTATTAATACGATCTATAGTGATCCATGGGGAGACATTGTAAATAGGAACCCTACAGGGGAATGCCGACGGGGTGCCCAGGCAATTTTGATGAGGCAAGAGTGCTCCTCCTTGTGCCACATTTTGCTGCGGTGGAAAGCAGATAAATATCTACCCCATTATAGGGCAAAAATATTGCAACATATATATATATATATTTATATATATATATATATATATATACTAGCGGGGGTACCCGGCGTTGCCTGAGTGTTTGTTTCCGGGACGGGGGGGGGGGATTCTTAAAAAATCTTATGGTAGGTAAGTAGGAAGGATCAAACCTGGAGTCATGAGTAAAAGTAGGAAAATAAAGTGTGAAAAAAAACAAAAACATCTGCAACGTTAACAGTTCGGCCACCAAGAAAAGTCCATTCCAGTTGTTTAGGAAAAAAAACAAAAAAAAACAACTACGGTAGGTCGGCGCGAACATGAAAATATAATGTGAATTGTCCAGCACGCTAACCACTACGCCACAGAGCACTGCAGCTTAGTTTAGTGATTTTAAATAACTTCACATGAAAGAACTACGAAGCCAAACCGGTGTTCTCTTCTCAACTGTTCCTTGTGAACGATCCCCAAACGGTGTTAAATGGTGGCAGGGGGGGGGGGAATTTATTAGAGAGAAAATATTTTACCACTTCCATTGATCTTAACCGATTTTGGCCGTGACTTCTCAGCAGAAAAAGTATAGAAATCTAAGATTATCGAGGAATTTGAGAAATAATAAGCCTATAACACACCTCAGATATTGTTCTGCCGTTTGTGCATATTATATTTGCATGAAATATCTTGATTTTTAATCCTATTAATGTCAAAATCAAACGGGAAAAAATGCGTTCATTTTATTTATATAGAGATATACAGAGAAAGAGAGAAAGAGAGAGAGAGAGAGAGAGAGAGAGAGAGAAATAGAAAGCAACAAACCGTGTTATGTGTTCATTATTGTTTCCTCTTTATTTCGAGACTCCCTCTGGATGAAATAAAGACGAAACGTTCATGAACACATAACACAGTTTGTTGCTTTTTATTTCTCTATTTTGTCGGAATACTATTTCCATTATTTTCATCATATATATATATATATATATATATATATATATATATATATATATATTAGTGTTGGGACGATTAATCAGAATCAGAATTGGAAAAATCGTAAGAGTGTGGGTATCGGAATCGGTATTAGAATCAGAAAAATATGTGTCTATTTTTTCGATGACAAAAAATAATTCCTTTAATGATATTTTTTTAATTTAATTTTGTTTAAAAAGCAAAATCTTCCACTGTTGGTAGTAATAATAAAATAATAAATATTTATTGATTTTAAACAACCAGTAAAACTGAAATCTATATATCATCCATCACAAGCGTGTTTTTATGTTTGAGAAAATATTTGCACATTTAACATGTGTTTTTATGGTAATCAGGACAATATATCCATTTTAGTTAAATATTTGGAGATTTATAAAGAATCGGAACCGGTAATTGTATTGGAATCGGAATTTATTTGGGACAAAAATATTCGAATCGTCCCATCACTAGTATATATATATATATATATATATATATATATATATATATATATATATATATATATATATAGTAATTTATAAAATATATATGGCGATTAAGCTACACTGAATATTCGGCGTTTCATCCACTCTAGGATTCCTCAGGCTTATGCGCAAATTCTGTGGTTGTTTATCGTTTTTAGATGGTCCTTTTCTATTGAGGATTTAGTTGGCCAATCAGCTTTCTAGTATCCACCGCGCCCCTTCCTATTAGCCAATGGGCATGCATTTTATCGGACAAAGGATCTGTTTTAAAACTAGAGTGGATGAAACGCCGAATATTCAGTGTAGCTTAATCGCCATATATATTTTATAAATTACTAACTAGCTCTACCTATGTATTGAGCACTTTTGAAGTAAATACTTAAAGTTTTATACCTACAGGCATTAGTGCTTCATGCTTTTGTAATCATCAGTTGAAGAAATGATAATTGTCACTGATCAAAGGATTTGAACCTTGCCACAAAGTCACCTTTGACTCTATTTGAAAGGAACGTTATCCCTTAACCCCCTCCCCCAATCGCCTGGAGAATTAAGAGAAATTTAACGTTTATAAAGCACAATGTTATTAATACGATCTATAGTGATCAATCAACTGAAAGTCACGATCTCGCACAGGGTTAAGCACAGACCGCTTTTTTATTTCCCAGACAGTGCTCAACATTTAAGAAATTACTTTTAAAGAGGGGTGAAATGATTATTTATTATAATCATTTTTATACCTATAGATATTAGTCGCAATCGCAATTGTTAGTGCAGGAAATGGTGATTGATGCTGGTTGAAGGATTCAAACCCTACCACCTTGACTCCATTTGCAAGGAATATTATCCTAAGGCCACTGCCAATTGCCATGAGAATTAAGAGAAATTTAATGTTTTCTGGCAGGTACTACCACACCACATTTATGTAGACCTTAGAATAACAGAAAATAAGGAAAGAGTTCACGCCCCCTAAAGCTCTTATTGGGCGATTACTGCTGGGTTTCAGTTTCGTTCCATACTCAGAACAAACTCTAGCACATTGTAAGGATCATGGCAGTTCAAGGTGAACTGTGGAATAACAGCACATCATGGAGCTCTCCATATTCTCAAAATCTCCCACTAGAATCCATAACATATAGTAAATCCATAAATAGTACCGTGAAAGGTGTTGTTGGAAGCATTGGGGGTGCAGTTATGGTGTTATGTTATTGACTCTCGGAAAATACCAGTTAGCTTGCAATGGCCGATTATTTTGATACCAAAGAAAAGAAAACTACTAAAAACTTTTCCAGTTAGAAGAGCAGCTTATCGTGCGTTTACTAACATTTATTTGTTATATATTTGAATTTTTGACCACTTTTTTGTACCTCTGTGGATTTAAAAAAAAACCCTTCAACAATCCGTTTATACAGCAGGTGCAGAAAAAGTAAATAGTGCAAAGGTGCATATGTGGAAGTGGTGCTACAGTTATAGCAAAGGCCAGCTGGACTCCGGTATCAGACTGTGATGAAAAAAAAATCCAGTCCCCTTTCTCTATCATTTGTACCAACGAAAAATAAAAGGCTTAAAAGCCCGGCCATGTTCTTTTCCTCAGAATCTTATCTTATTGGCTGCCAGAAAATACCGGTTAGCCTGCAATGACACTACAGTTATGACAAAGGCCAACTAGGCTCAGGTATCAGACCTTGATGAAAAAAAAAAAGAAGCCTAGCCCCCTATCTCTATCATTTGTACTAACGAAAAATAAGAGGCGTAAAAGCCCGGTCATCTTCTTTTCCTCAAAATGTTATGTTATTGGCTCCCGGAAAATACCGGCTAGTTGCAATGGCCGATTGTCCGTGTTTAAGTTAGAAATATTTTGATACCAAAGAAAAGAATGTTTGAATAAGTGAAAGAATGTTATCAAAGCGAAATAAGTATTAAAAAGATAAAAAAAAATTTATGTCAAAATAATTCCCAAAAATATTAACTTGATAAAAAGTAATATTAACTAACATAAATAAAATACATGTTAAAGCTGGATCATCCGATTTGTGTCTTTGGTCACGTTGAGTTAATGACGTAATGAGATAGTTTGGAAATACACTGATCAATTAGGAGTCAGTCTATGATTTTCGAGCAAAGAAGTTGGAACGAGTAAACGAGGGAGCCGGTCAGCTATGGAAGCATTCAGCTAAAAAGGTAGTAATATGCAAACCTGGGAAAAGGTATGGCATGCAATCATAGACCAAAAACTCACCACATGAATAAACTTAAATGTGGAAAAACAATTTAGTTGTCTGAGTTTTCGGGGTAGAAAATGACTTACAATTTCAGAATGTGATGGTTGCGACCAAAAAGGCATGTCTTTCCTTTGTTTGGACAAGCAGACAAAGATAATATTCGTCCCGCTTGTTGAACTATTGTGGAAGGTATCTATATCTATTATTTAATTGGAATTCATTGAGATGAGTATTATTTATTAATTTTATTCATTGCGGACTATTATCCTCATCTTTTCTTAGTTGTTTCGCCAAACAAGAAAAGATGAGAGTAATAGTCCGTCATAAATAAAATTAGTATCTATACCTGCTTATCATATATGTTGAAAACGTACACTCCCTCCGCAACGAACATTACATAGACGCTAATGAATACTAGAGACGACAAGACACACACACACACACACACACACACACACACACACATATATATATATATATATATATATATATATATATATATATATATATATATATATATATGAGACAATAGGAGTAGAAAATGAATTCGCAAAGACTATATTATGGAAAATATAGAATGAGTCATTTATTTAAAAGGGTATACATACATTTAGTTGGGGGATATGTATGTATACCCTTAATAAATAAATGACTCATCCTATATTTTCTAATATATAGTCTTTGTGAATTCATTTTCCACTCCTATTTTCTCATATATATATATATATATATATATATATATATATATATATATATATATATTTACTCTCTTCTCTCTCTCTCTCTCTCTCTCTCTCTCTCTCTATATATATATATATATATATATATATATATATATATATATATATATATATATATATATATATATATATATATATATATATATATATATATATATATATATATATATATATATATATATATAAAAAAGAATGCGAAAACTATAAAAGCTTATAACTTTTCTCTATTCGTTTTTAATTGGTGACGTGCAGGAATACAAAATAATAATATTATGAAAAAAAATTAAAAAACTTTTTTCATAAGTACATAATTTTCGACCGATCCTTCAGTCTTCATCGGTGTAGTGAAAGTGGATATATATATATATATATATATATATATATATATATATATATATAGAGAGAGAGAGAGAGAGAGAGAGAGAAAGCGAAATATATATATATATATATATATATACATATATATATATATGTTTAAAGAAAAAATAGAAAAAACCGAATGAAATTATTAAAAAATCAACGTTTCGTCCCTGTTTCAGAGGACATCTTCAGGATAATTGAAATAAAAATGTGATAAAAGAAAAAGTCATAGATCGTGCGAAAAAAGACAGTTTTTTTAAATCCAACCCATGTCGGGAAAGGACGAATATGTGTGCGTATAACCCGACATGGGTTGGATTTTAAAAAACTGTCTTTTTTCGCACGATCTATGACTTTTTCTTTTATCACATTTTTATTTCGATTATCCTGAAGATGTCCTCTGAAACAGGGACGAAACGTTGATTTTTTAATAATTTCATTCGGTTTTTTCTATTTTTTCTTTAAACATAACGTCAACCACCGCTGGTATATTTTTTCATTCCTTATACATATATATATATATATATATATATATATATATATATATATATATATATATATATATATATATATATATATATATATACATTCCTTATATACGAGCTATGCAACACTGGTAGTGGCGGGGCACCTCTACAAAATATGCAATATCATTGGGGCTAATCCGCTTCTGGCCTAAATATATTGCATTTAAATCCAAGGTTTGTCTTTCTGTTTGGTGGTAGACTTTTGCCCACAGGAACTCGACAGAAGGAATGCCCTATAAAAATATACATCTTCACACTCTGACCATATCTGCACTAACAGATAAATACCAAACCACTTTAACAACGTGCCCATTAAATCGTCATTATAAGTCGTAATCAAAATGGTTAATCGTTACTAGTAATTAATACAAAAAAGTAAATACTTCGCCATTTGGGAACATGATAATTTCGACTCTCCTTTGTAACCCGTTTGATATCGGTGAAATCATAGCAAATGTCACTTAATTACACCGAAATTGCTTTAACCTAACGATAATAAAACCATTCGAGAAATTTGTTTCGAATTAACGCTTTTTCCCCTCCATGGTTCTATTTTTTTTTTTTTCTTATTGGAACCATTTTGATATTTTGCTTCTAACCAATGGGAACTTTTATTCTAAACAATTACTAATTCTTATTTGTTTCTTGCTGATATACGGATATTGGAATATACGCTGCGCCGCATATTTCAAAGGTAAGATGTTTTGTTGTATATTTCGGAATGTTTTACATCAGTATTTATGATTTGCATTATTTAGATCAAAAGCCCCAATGAAGGTCCACTTGAACCCCACGGGCCCACTGAAGCTTTAAGGGAACTCACTAAAAATAGTTTTACATTCGAGGTCCCAGATAATTAGTAAAGTATGAAAAGTTGTTGAATATATATAACTAGCAGGCCGCCCAGCATTGCCCGGCGTAAAATATGCTTAAATATGATATTTTAATTGATGCATATTTCGTATTTATTATAATAAAGCAAATTATCTAATGATTATTATATTGTACCAAATATATGTAATAATGATTTCAAAAGTGAAAAAAAAAAATGACTTCAGTGCCATCAGCTGGAAACGAAACCAAAGCATTCAGCGTTCCAACAATATTCGTTATTTAGCCCTTTAGCTTTCGTCATTATTGTCTGAGCTATCTGATGAATGTAATAAAAAAAGGCTAAAAATGCATATGTACGCATGACAGAAGAAAATTGATTAACTCTTGTCAAAGTCAACTGTTTCTTTTCAACTTTGTCTGCTTAGCAGCTACTTTTACAGGGTGTAAATTAAATCGAAAGTATTTCCAAAGTCAAAATACCGTATCTATCAAGTTTCATGTCTGTAGACCAAATATTCAGAAAGGAGTTTGGTAGAGATGTTTTGTACACAAGATCAAATATATACACACACATATATATATATATATATAACTACTTCATTTACTCACATAAAATTAATATACGAAAGTATAAATTTATGCGTAAACTTTAAGTATTTACTTCAAAAGTGCTCAATACATAGGTAGAGCTCGTTTACTTTATAAAATACATATGGCGATTAAGCTACACTGAATATTCCGCGTTTCATCCACTCTAGGATTCCTCAGGCTTACGCGCATAAGCCTGAAGAATTCTAGAGTGGATGAAACGCGGAATATTCAGTGTAGTTTAATCGCCATATATATTTTATAAAGTACTATATATATATATATATATATATATATATATATATATATATATATATATATATATATATGAGAGAGAGAGAGAGAAATATAAAACTATTTCTGTGTGCTACAACGTTTTCATTCTAAATTATACGCAATTATTCACAATGTAGAAACTCCACATGAAGTGAAAAATGAAACCAATAATCTAAGAAGAAACCATAGAAACGAATAATTAATTAATGAACGCTCGTTTTTCAAAGGTATATGCAAATAAGTAAACCTTCATAACTCGCTCGTATATCCGTGACGGAATATGTTAAGAAGCTCGTTTTCATAATTTTTAAAATTTAAAAATAGAAAAATACGGTTTTTAATAGTCATGTCAGAGCGAGAAAAAAACTTCACTTTATAGGCCGCCCGGCATTGTCCGGTTGTAAAATTTCTTAAATATGATATTTTGATTAATGCAAATTTCGTATTTATTATTATATTATATTGTACCCAGCATATAGTAATGCTTTAAAAAGTAAAAAAAAAAACAAAAAACAAGTAATCTCGTTCATCAAGAATCGAAACCAAAATGTTTAGCTTACAATTTACTTTTTCCTTTGACGTTAATGCCTGAGCTATGAAGACATATTTGCTGCAAGGCTAACAAAATAAAACATGAATAGCTATTACGTTATGCATGCATATTTGTAATGCTGTCGGTCGACCTTTACCTGCCAAATTTCATTTTTTTAAATTTTCACACTTTTGCACCGATTTTCCTCGGCTAAAACCCAAATATAAAGTTTTTCATAAGTTCGAATGTCCTATATATTAAGTTTCATGTCTGTAGACCAAAAACTGACAGAGGAGTTTGGTAGGTAAATTTTTTAAAACAAATATATACGCACTAATAAATATATATAGAAAGATGTTTGTGTTTACTATAACCTTTTACGCAAATATTAAACGAGTATAAATCATATAGCATATCTGCATGAATATAATTACACGTAATAGTTAACTAAAAATGATCATATCATAAGAAACCCGAAAATAAACTAAAAGGGGAATAAATTAAAATGAATATTTTAAAGAATATTCAAATTAGTTAAATCTTGGCAGATAAATGCAATTCCAAGACCCATATATAACAAAGTTGTATAATCTTTTTAAATAAATAGAAAAAAGGTGTTTTAAAATGAATATCAATACACAAAATAAATGTATAGGATTATATATAGATATTATGTATACCATTGCATTTATATATTAATAGGATAGTGTGTGTTATTTATTTTGTGTTTCACGCTTACATCCGAGTGACTGTCGTTTAATTGTTATGCACTTCTATTTCTTGTAATAAATAATTTTACCAAGAAGTCTTCATAAGTTTTGGTTTCGGTTTCGATTATATCTGATGACACTTAATTCATCTATTTTTTTATAAATAATTTTACCAAGAATTGTTCATAAGTTTCGGTTTCGGTTTCGATGATAGCTGATGACACACATTTTTTTTTTCATAAGTTTTGGTTTCGGTTTCGATTCAAGCTGATTTTTTTTTAATTTTTGAAATCGCAACTTTATAATATATAAAAATCGATAGAACATTACCTCTATAATAATATATACAAAATCTGCAAGAATGAAAACATCATATTTAAGCGTACTTTACGACCGGGCTACGCCGAGCTTTCCTGCTAGCTTAGATAAATACTTTAGCAGTTTTAATAAAAGAGCTACAATAATATAAGAGCGTCTCCATTTATGCTGAACATCTACAGAATGCCAGCATCAATATATTACATATGAATCAGTCCGCTGGGGAATTTCCACATGTCCAGCTAGTTGATTATAAATGTGTTTCGGAATATTTGAGATGAGGATTCATAATTTGGATTATTTGGACTACTGTTCTCATTTTGGATTTTATACTCAAAACATTTCGGCCGATGTACGCTCCAACCTTCTTCAGCGGTATTGTGTCAAATTTATGGATTTTTATACTGACAAGATGCACCTGAAGAAGGCACGAGGTTACATCGGCTGAAACGTCGTGATGATAGAATCTAATATGTGAACAGTAGTCCGAATAATACAAATATTATAAATTATCAATCGTCATCTCAAAAAATTTGAAACACAATTATAAATATGTAATCTCTTCTCTACAAGTATATAAATGCAACTTTGTCTCTCGGTGTGTTCGTTCCTTATAGAATCCGAAACGGCTGAACAGATTTTCTTTAAAATTTACAGAACATTAGCATGTAAGTCTGGGAGTGATCTTAGTAAAGTTGTGTCTCAGAATACCCTCGATAGTTATCGATAATCAATAATCGAAACCATGGATTTAATTTATCATCGATAAAGCCATTTTTTTCTATGTCGTCGCTTAGCAACAATGATAGAACAACAGCCGTGAAAATTATACTGTGGGTAAGTTGATAGCGTGTTTTTTGTTTGTTTGTTTGTTTGTTTGTTTTTGTTTTGTTTTGGTTTGTTTGTTTTTTTTTTTTACATGACCTGGTCTGTAGTTTCAAACCCAGCACGTGGATTTCTTATTGTTTAAAGAATTTTATAAGACTTGAGAATTGACGTGTTTTTTATTTATTTATTTATTTATTTATTTATTGCATGACGTGGTCTTTAGGTTCAAACCCCGCAGGTGGATTTCTTAATGTTTTGTTTTCGTTAAAAAAGGTTGCATAAAATAATTTTATAAAAGAAACAGTAGGTTTTCTAGAGTGCAATGTAGAATAACATATTTTGGACTAAGTTATTGCATGGAGGCATGTGAAGGTTCCTCCCGGGCGATTTCACGGATTTCGACAACAATAAAAATATGGGAGTGTGAAATATTCGTGATCATCATTCAATCCCGGGCAACGTCGGGTCTCCCTGCTAGTAAAGGTGTAAAAAGAATACGTAATATCGATAAGTGTTTTTTCTGTGGTTAATATTTGTGTTGGGATGATTAATTGGAATTGGGAATCGGAAAAATCAGAACATTTGAGAGTATCGAAATTGGTATTGGAATCGAAAAATATTTTCTGGAGCCAAAAGGCGATTCCTTAAGTTATCTTCTTTTTTTTTTATTTTGTTTAAAACAAATTCCTTCCACTGCTAGTAATAATAATAAAATAATAAACATTTTATTTAAAATAATAAACATTTATTACCAGTAAAACTAAAATCGATAAATCTTTCCACCACAAGTGTGTTATTGTGTTTGCGAAAATATATACTCGTTTAACATGAGTTGCTATAGCAATCAGGAAAACACAACAACTGCATAGTTAAATATTTAGAAATTTATAAAGAATCAAAATCGGAATTGGTGATTGTATTGAAATCGAGAATTTAGTACGGAATCAGCAATCGTATTGGAATCTGGAAAAATATTGGAATCGTCACATTACTAGTTAATATGTATTGTAGACGTAGGCTACGACACGAACTATCGCAGCATACGTGTAAATTAATCATCCTTACTGTTTAATGGAGGCAAATATTTTTTTTATCGGTTTTGGTTATGTGTCATTTATATCATTTTATTCTACTGGAGATTTTTTTACGCAAATGAACACATTTTTATACGTTAATAAAGTTTAATAAGAATTTATTTTACGTTCATGAACACATCATTATTTTACGTTCATGAACACATCATTATAAATTAATAAAGTTTAATAAGAATCTTTTACGTTAATAAACACATTATAGATTAATAAAGTTTAATAACAATTGTTTGACGTTAACGGATACATCATGATAAATTAATAAAGTTTATACATAAAAAAATAATAATAATTTATTTTTACGTTAATGAACACATCATTATAAATTAATTAAATTTAATAAGATATTTTTTTAATGATTACATCATTATAAATTGATTAATTTTAATGAGAATTTTTTGTTAATGATTATATCATTATAAATGAATTAATTTTAATAAGAATTTTTTGTTAATGATTACATCATTATAAATTAATTAAGTTTAATAAGATTTTTTGTTAATGGTTACATCATTATAAATTAATTAATTTTTATAATAATTTTTTGTTAATGATTACATCATTATAAATTAATAACGTCTAATAAGAATTTTTTAAGTTAATGAATACATTATTATACATTAGTAAAGTTTAATAGAAATTTATTTTTACGTTAATGAATACACTATTATACATTAATACAGTTTAATAAGAATTTATTAGCACGAGAGCTGTTCCAAAAGTAAAGTTTCATATGTTTTTACTCCAAAAGTGAAGAGCTATGAAAACGAGAATTCTTACCATTTAAATGGGCGACCTTTGCTTCTTCAGAATATATTTTTCTACATGGACACCAACCATTCTTAATGTACATTTGCTAGAAATTTAATGACGCATTTCTGATGCACGTCCATGACAGTGATGACTATCTTAGTTTCACACCGTCAATATCTTCAACAAAGAGATGAAAATTTGAGGTCATGAAGGCATAAGTTCATGTATCATGACAATTCAATCTGCAATTACCTCTGATTAATGAAGGGGGAATAAAACATAGGATGCATTACTTTTGGAAGAAATATTTTTAAAAATATGTATTCATTTATAGATATGAAGCAAACTTCTATGCATTAGTATGTAAGATAAATCGTTGCACGAAAGAAAAACAAACTCTTTTTAATAACTAGAATGAAAGGGTTCATTTAATTAACTATACCTTCGGAATAGATGGAAGGAAGTTCGACAATGTTCAAGTGAAAAAAAAAAGGAGAGGTTTGTCAGCAGTTTAATTCAGGCAAAGATAGTAATTGCTTGAACGTCCAGTGCAGAGAGAGAGAGAGGGAGAGAGAGGGGGTAGAGAGAGGGAGTGGAGAGAAAGAGAGAGAAAGCGCCTTTCCTTGTTTTTCAGGGTTCTCTGCTGACCAACTATGATTCTCAAATCGGGCTGAAGTAGTTCTTCAGAGAATAGATGAAATCAATACGCCAATTTCATTTGTTAGTGTGTAACCAAATCATCTAGCAGGGAAAATTTCTCCGTACCTTTACTATTATATGAAATGAACTTTATATGTATGTGTGTCCGTGTGTCTATGTGTCTGTCTGTGTGTGAGTTCGTTCCCTATGGACTCGAAAACTGCTGCGTCAATTTTTTATAAAATTCCACACGAAGCTACTTTATGTGCCTGGTAGTGTTCTTAGATAGGTTTTGTATCGGGATGTCTTCCATAAATATTGATGATCGAATTAATTTGATGAACGAAAGAATAGGCGATTTCGACCTTACACAGCCTAACATCACAAGTGCATTTGAGAAATTTTATTACCACATAAGCCGAAAGGTCAGGCATATAAAAATGAACAGTAGGTTCTTTGATATGTTAGGGGGTTGTTCGGAATTAATTTTTCTGTTACGAGCACAATTGAAGCATGATACTTGACTTTTGCATTTTAAACTTTAATGCAAGCCATTACATATAAAAATGATTTTATAAAATCAACAGTAGGTTCTCTACAGTGCAATGTATACTACAATGTATTGTGGACTATGTAACTGCAGGGAGGCATGTGAAGCTTCCTCCTGATGCACCAGGATAGATCCCCAGCAAGAGCGGGCAATCACTTGATTGAAAAGTGGGCGATCTCCCCGATTTTGGTAACAATAAAAATATGAGAATGTGAAACATTCGTTGAGCATCATTCAATCCCAGACAACGTTGGGTCTCCCTGCTAGTGAGAAAATAAATTTGGGATGTTCAAAAGACAAACTCAACAGGAAATTTTTGATTTAGATCATTAAGACTACTATTTCCATATGGCTTGTTATTTTTAAAGCAAAATTTACTGGCGACGACGGTGGAAAAATGCATATTGTAATGTATAAAAAACGGGGTACTTGTGCATTTATGACCCCACGATTTCCACAAAGATACTCGGGTGTACCGGGCAGATGACGGGAAGAACCGAAAGCGATCGATAAGTAGGTTTCTTGATATAAGGACATTTTTTTTTCAATGTATTACTTCATGAATTTCAGTGGTCGTCGCTAATCTGAACATGGTGAGGTGGGGAGGGTGTTGTAACAATTTGTGTTTGTTTGTAATAAGGCTCGCCAGGCCGTTTTTGGTTCTTTGCGTCATCTACCGAGGACATCCGAGTAACTTCGTCGATATCGCGAGTCAATAAATGCAGAAGCACAAAAAAACGAGTTGTAAAAACAAACGTTTCAACCGATGTAATCAGCGACCTTCTTCAAGTGCAATCTTTCGAATTTAGAAAATGTTTATGTTCAACTAATGTTTTTTTAAGCGTACCTTTTATTTATTTGACTGAAGTGCTAATTATTTCTGTGCTATTCTTAACTATTATCGTTTGTATAATAAGGATGGACCACCTCAATCTGCATAAAGCAGTAGATTAGAAATGATTGCTTATCAAGTCCCAAAGGCCACTTGAGAATAAGAATTAATGAATGTAAGGTAGTAGTATCATAATCTTTAATGGTGTATATTGAGTATAATATGATTATTCAAGAGGACAAGAATTTGTTTACATTGAACTTGAAGGCTACCATACTGTAGTCGGCCAGGCAGTTCTAGGAAAAAAAACTTTGTTCATGGAATCTGCATTTAGATTTAGGCACAGATAGAGAGTGGGGAAAATTGTTGATAGTGGTTGTAGCTAATCGAATGTTTATTTCTGAAAGTTTTACAAGGGGGGACTATAGATTGGAGTTAAGACAAGTATTTGCCATGAAAATAACAATAGAACAAAGACAGGCTCCAATGTCTCTTCTGTGGGAAAGAGGTTGCAGAGAGGAGGAAAGGGCATTATCTACTAGGTTTAAAAGCCGGTTTTGAACTCTATCAAGGCAGGAAGGTGTGCCGAGCAGGTCCTGCTCAAATGTGGAAAAACATTCCATTTTAAGATGTACTTGATTCTTATAGAGTATTGCATCGGCAGTAAGATATCTACTGGAGCGGTAGAATGATCCAAGCATTTTCCCAGCGATCTTGGCAACAAATTTGATATACGAGTTTCATTTCAGATCAGGAGTGAAAGTCAGTACAAGAAGCTTTTCAAGACATACTGTTTTCCCAAGACGAGAGCAATTCATTTCAATTGGGGCCTCTTGACGCAATTGTCCTCACTAAAGCATTCTAATTAGTTTGCGTAATTCTTCAAAAGAAAAAAAAAAGGCGAAAAATTGACCAATTTGGAGTTGTGAAATGAATGGCAAAATAATTTATGTTTTGGGGTCAAAACATTATTATTATTATTATTATTATTATTATTATTATTATTATTATTATTATTATTGTTATTATATTATTATATCGATCTGATTGGAAACCTGTGGTATTCTCTGGAAGCTGAGTGACAACAAGTCTCCCCAGACGTCCAGCCCTCTCCACCTCCTTCGATAGCATTTGCAAATGAATTTGCATCATCGCAACAGCCGCTTACCATTGATTTCTCGCTGGTAGTAGCCATTGGTTTATACTGGAATTTGAGTGGCACTCAGCCTCCCCAAGGTCCCAGTTCTCTTTGCGCTTGTCCAGCCGAGGTCTGGTTGGCGCTCGCTCCTCGGTCTTTCAGTCCTTATTGAACCTTCTCGGCCCTTTGGTATCATTTTTTTTTTGGGGGGGGGAGATCGGTGATGAAACAATGGGGGGAATGCATGATGGGGGGGTGTAGAACTTGTAAATATGCAGTTTCGGTGTTCTTCATTCCCTGTAATGCTTATTCGTTATATTGTCTTGTGTTACATAGAGTTATCATTGAAGTTATCACTAGGGTTATCATAGAGGGGCACCAAATTGACGTTTGGTTTATAACATAAAAGGCGAGGACCATAATTGTATTTGTTGTCATGGAATGATTATTATTACAATGAAAGGAGATTATGCGTGTCATAAAAGGATTCCGTGTGCGTATGATCGTCTAGTTTCATATGCGGTTGTGTGTGTTCATCTCTAATTGTTCATATGCTTTTGTGTGTGTGTGTGTTACATGCATTTTCTTCGACATACCTTACTTCATGTGTCGTCGATGTTGATCCATCTGGAATTCATCTTCTCTTGGAGGGAGACTGGTACCTGTTAGACGAAGATTTATCCCCCCAAGACGATGAATTGGTTTTATAGTTTTTTTATTTACCTTCCAGATGTCGACACAGAATATGGAAGTGAATCTTGCTTGCTTTGAACACGTCAGCGTCCCCCACCCCCAGTGAAGGGGAGGGAACAGCTATTAAGCCGTCCGTCTTCTTCAAAGCCCAAATCCAGTCTCTCAGATCTAGCCAACCTGACCACGTCACTCATACGTAATCTGATCAGCTGACCCTCGGTTCTGGTAAACGTGTCTACACTCCACGTTTACTCACCCCCCCCTCTCTCTCTCTCTCTCTCAATCCATTCTGTAACATTCCCCCACCCCTTTTTATCAAAATGCATTGCGAAGGCATACATTTTCTACTTCCCACATTTACTAAGAATGGGATATATATGCTCACCCCACTGGCAAAGAAAACTGTCATACCTTTATTCAATAATTAATAACATATACTAAGTAAAATAATATCAACAAATAATACCATGTGGCGCTAATCCTTGCGCCCTCAAAGGTCAACAACTCCCTGTGACCCCATGGTCTCTTCATAATTTAAATCAGAATTTCAGGAGCATCCTTTACTCCCGTCGACACTACGCGTGATCGATAAATTCTCGGCAATCAACCGAATAATAAAATCGAGGTCCATCTGCCTCTTCAAAACGGACTATAATCGTCCTTGGCTTTACAGATCAGCTTTTCTTCCCATAGGTAGCACATAAAAAAATTTTCCCATCCCAAGCCTTATCCTATTCATCATAAGCCTACTCTTATTACTAGTATTTTGTGGGAAACAAAAAACCTCTTAAAATTCCTTATGGTGGGTAGCCTTCTATTTTCCTAAGTACTTGCATACATATTTCATTCATCTTCTCTTGAGCGATTCGTAACATAATGGCCACGTCAGCCATTGCACCCCCTCTGCCCCTTACGCCATGTCAGAGGGCATTTCACTTGCTCCCTGAAGTTGATTACAACTAGATCCGCTCACGCTGGACAGAATACATTCCGTTTACTGCTATGTCAGAAAAAACTTTTTTTTTCCAAAGTCGGTAAGCGCAACCTGCCTTGAAGACACATAACTTCACGGAAAACATCGGATTTCCACACATGAAGTACTCAAAGTTGCTCCATGTTGATTCTACTCGAAATCAATAGAAATCACGATAAAAAAAAAATTCGAATCACTTCTCGAGAATAATGAAATTAATAACTACCCATGTAATTCAACACCTCTCCAAAATTCTAACATGCTTGCCACAGAAATTAAATTCCATTCACGCCCCACTTTTTCTTTCATTTCTTCATCTAGTTTATTTAACCCTATAATTATCCTTTTTTTCTACCTTACTTATGTGGTCAAAACGTCACTCATGTCGAATAGAACATTTATTCTACATTTCGAAAATTAAAATTAATACCGACTGAACCTTTTACTCTTCCGAAACTTAAGAACTAGTTGATCCCTTATACATAACCCAGTAGTGTTTTTTATATTATTATTTATTAAACTGTTTAAATCTTATTTCTTTCTCTTTTTCCCAATTTTATTATTACTATTATGATTATTAATTAATTAATTAACAACACGTTCTTTCTTTTATTAATCATTCTTTCAATAGACCCCACAAGCAAAGATTCCACCTCCCCATTCTGCGAAAAAAAATTACATGTCAAAGAACAAGAAAATTCTGCACAATACCGTTTGACAACATATCAATTACATAAAAATAATAAATTAAAAAATACAAAAATATCCTATAAGCAATCACAAAGTCCCATCTCACTAATAACAAAATTCCAAATAATAAAACACAGATTCGTGGAAACCCAAAATTGACCACGTCATCAACTCCTGAGGTAAAGAAAAATCACAGTCGTTTACAAAAAATACCTAGACATTTACAATTAAAATACATAGTCGTTTCTAAAATACGACTTACTTATAAAGTCTCAGACAATCCTAACACATCGATGGAACTAAAATTGTCCACGTCAGAAAAAAATCCTAAGAAAAAAAATCGTATAATTAGTGAAAAAGGAAAAAAAATCACATTGGCAGAACCTATCCATTGTTTTTCATCAAAAGTACATATTGTTTTTCATTAAAAGTTATACTTAGTTTCACAGTTTAAAAATGCAACAAAAATATTCATAACACATATTTGTGATTGACGTGTTTATCTTTTGGTAAGCTGAAAGGCTCATTCCTGACCCACACTGTTACTAAAGTCATATGTTCTATTTCTTTTTTTTTCTTTCTGGTTTACTCACCGGCTGTTCATTAAAAATTTACAATTTATTATCTGTATGTCTATCGTCATAGCTGTTTTTTTTTCCAATTTCTTCTATTGTTTTTTCTACACAGAAACGTTCTTTTTTTTCTTTTCTTTTCTTTTTAACGTACCGTTCTACCCTTAATTCTTCTTATTAATTTATCATATAAATCTACCTATATATAACTTTAATGTGCCTGTTTTTTCTTCAGAACCATTTCTTTCTCTCTTTATAAGAGGTTCTTCATGTGTAAATGTGTATTTCTTTTTTTTTTCTAATTCGTCTAGTGGTTTAATCGACCCTACGTTGTGTGTGTGTTGATTTGTATTTTTTCGACTGTTCTTCTTTTTTTTTCAGACATTTTATTGTGTTGGATTGTTTTGTTTTTTTTTAGTCTATTTTTTTCTTGACACTAAATCTGCATGCTTCCACGTTGTATTTTCTTAAACACAGGTTCGATTATCGCATCGTTGATGCGAACTGGTCCACAAGCACCAAATTGAACGTTTGTTACATATATTTATCATTGAAGTTATCACTAGGGTTATCATAGAGGGGCACCAAATTGACGTTTGGTGTATAACATAAAAGGGGAGGACCATAATTGTATTTGTTGTCATGGAATGATTATTATTACAATGAAAGGAGATTATGCGTGTCATAAAAGAATTCCGTATGCATAGTTTCATATGCGGTTGTGTGTGTTCATCTCTAATTGTTCATATGCTTTAGTGTGTGTGTGTTACATGCATTTTCTTCGACATACCTTACTTCATGTGTCGTCGATGTTGATCCATCTGGAATTCATCTTCTCTTGGAGGGAGACTGGTACCTGTTAGACGAAGATTTATCACTCCAAGACGATGAATTGGTTTTATAGTTTTTTTATTTACCTTCCAGATGTCGACACAGAATATGGAAGTGAATCTTGCTTGCTTTGAACACGTCAGAGTCCCCCACCCCCAGTGAAGGGGAGGGAACAGCTATTAAGCCGTCCGTCTTCTTCAAAGCCCAAATCCAGTCTCTCAGATCTAGCCAATCCGACCACGTCACTCATACGTAATCTGGTCAGCTGACCCTCGGTTCTGGTAAACGTGTCTACACTCCACGTTTACTTACCTCTCTCTCTCTCTCTCTCTCTCTCAATCCATTCTGTAACACTTGTATTATTCTCCGCATTCAAGGGTTTTCCTTAATATTTCAGTCGTTTTCATTATCGTTAGTCATTGTACTTTTGCAGTTATTCCTCTGATTCCAATTTCTGACAGTCTTTTTTCGAAGTTTTTCGGTATTGTTCCTAGTGCTCTTACTATTATCGGTACTATTTGGACTTTCTACATCATCCAAATGCCTTTTAACTCTCTGGCTAGCTCTGTGTATTTGCTTCGTTTATTATTATTATTATTATTATTATTATTATTATTATTATTATTATTAATTGACTTGAGCGAGGGTGTGTCGCTGGATCGATTACTATGATTAGAAAAATAAACAATTAGATGAGAAAAAGTAATTGACAACTGAAATGATAATCTACTACAAAAAGAATGTGATTTTAGAAAATACAGAAAAACATAATTTTTAGTTTGGATAAACAAATAACCAGATGTATGTTAGGTCAGCGGTTGGGGTTTTGGACACGTGATGAGAAGTGGGTTTGGGGAGATTCTAGTCAATCGTTAGCTGAACATCAGAGAGAACGGACGACTCAAGGGGAGTCGGTCTCTCCATGACGCAGAGAGCGGAGTTTTCTCAAGCAGCAAAGATGTGAACATTGTGTAGCGGGTACATATTGGAGTGTGTATATATCGGGGACTCAGAAGAAAGGATGATAATGAAATTTATATTCTGAGTGAGACATTTATAAGAGAGCTGAGAGAGATGCAAGTTCATTATTGAAGGAACATGTAATACAGTTTTTTTACATCTGAGGCGGAGAATCTTTACTAATGATCGAGGAGGGGACAGACAATTATTACTTGGAGGATTTTATACAAAGTTCGTTTACAAGATGGTGATGATAGACAAAACACATTTGCCTTTCAGTTGGTGGAATGACGACATGAAGACAAATAGTTACAAAATATAGATCGTGATTTCTTTATTCATCAGCTAGCTGATTGATAAGTCAGGAATTCAAGCTTGTATGACTACATGGTCTACTCTTCTCCCCCTTCGCTTCTAAGGACACCAGCTCCACTAAGTCGCAGTCCGACACTCGTCTGTGACTGTGACTGTGATTCTCTGATTGTCTCTAACTTGGAACCCTGCCTCAATATGTTGAGAATCTCCTTTCTTTATGAGGTCAAAGGTGTGCTGTTCCACGGGAATAAATTTCACGTGCATTTTACATATGTCTGCCCAAACACACTTTTGGCACAGAAAGAATTCACAATTTTAATTGTTCACTATCTAACCTATTTTTAATCATTATTTATAAACTCGTATTGTCCATTCTTTTAATATCCAGTTATTTCTAATAGAATGAACAATCGACTGCATTCCTAAATTAATTATCTATCTCTGACATGAATAATATTTAGCTATTTGCGAGAACAATGCCAATCGTTCTGCATTCCGTGTCTTTTAACACTTGCCTACTGGGTTCGATTCTAGCCTTTTCCTAATATCATTTTCAAACTGTTACATTTTTTAAATGATTTCTCGGTTGAGTTCTCTGAAATAGCCGATAAGGATGTAACATCCTCATCCTCAGCAAAAACAAAAGGATGAGAAAATTGAAAAGAAAGAAACCAATCTTTATAATTTAAACGATGTATCTTTCATTTATATTTTATGATTAATTTAATTAATTTCCTTAACATTTAAATTTGCACACGTTACTCTAGTTTTTTTTTTATTTTCTTACTTATGAAGAGTTCTTAAATGAAGAATTACTAGTAATCTCTCACTGATAAAACCATGTAATGTTCCCTGGTATCTGGCTGATTACAAGTTACTCCACAGATTTTCATTACTTTCGACCAGTGTATTCTTGCTGATAATTCCCGTCAGTTTCCCCGGAAATTTCAGTAACAATAGGTCTCCAGAGAATTCCAATAATCTCTATAGTTTTTTAGTGAAGGTCTTCTTGACCCATCACTATAATTTCTTTTACGGTAAAAAAACAGATATTGTAACACCATTCTACCTGCATAAGAGCCAGATCTATTCTAAGATAGAGTACTGCTATTATATCTTAAGAAGTCCTGCTTGAACCCTCTATATTTTTTGTCCTGAAACAGTATGAAACTGACTTCTCACTCTACTAGTGGAATGATCTCTTATCTTCCCTCCAGTCTTTGTCGCATAGCAAAGATGTTTGTAATAAACAACCCAAACAACTTCTTGGACACGGGCTGAATAGAAAAATTTAAATCATGAAATATTTTCATAACCCCCCCTCTCTCTCTCTCTCTTTCTTTCTTTCTTTCTCTTTCTCTTTCTCTCTTTCTTTCTTTTTCTCTCCTTCTCTCTTTTCTCTCTCTCTCTCACTCTCTGTCAAGATATTTGAGCTTTAATTTTCAAAGCTAAAGAAAAGGTTAACAGAAGCCTTTACTGGGAAGATATAAAAATTAACTCACAAAAACTAAATATTGAACTAGGTTTTAAAAAGAAAAATTTTCCATTAATATCATTAAATCAAATTAATGTAAAATTAAATAAACTTGAAAAATAGAAGTGTATTATTGATATATCCCGCAAAAATGGTATATTCGTTTGAAGTAGCTGGGTGATCTTCATTATAGTATTTAAGTAATAATCGACATATTCATTTAACTAAATGATTGTTTGTGGTTGGAGCTGTTATATATTAAGCGTGAAGCTTCAGCATAACTTTCGGCGTCTCTTTAGGTGGCTCTACGAGTCGGTATTTATGGCTTAAAGAAACAATCATATTATTGTACGGGGGAATCAATAAGTACTCATATTGGTTACATTAATTATCAAAAGTAGAATACAGTGAGTGTACTTCACCTATGATCTATGTGAAAAAAGTCCAGATGCGTGTTGGTACAGATTTCTCCATTAGATTGAACAATGCACAGAATGATTACCACTACGCTGCTTATTCTCGAAGAGATATTTGCTAAACTTAAAGGTGGAAAATATTCAAAGACTGATTTTAGTGATATATATATATATATATATATATATATATATATATATATATATATATATATATATATATATATATATATATATATATATATAACTTGGGTGCCCGGAGTTTCCCAGGTATTTGGACGTGTATGTTAAGAAAAAAGTGGTAGTAGACAGGCAGGCTCGAACCCGTACCGCAAAGAAGGAAAATAACGTGAAAAAGACATGATGTCTTTGCCGTTGCCTCCATTGCCAAACCCGAAGTTGCGAAGATTTAGATTATGGCTAGTCAATCGAAAAGAGGGGATGATTTTCGAAAATATCAGCGAAAAAAGCGATCCCTCTTCGTAGAAAAGTGTCCAGTTAAGGGTGAAGGAATTAATTTTTTTAACCAATTTTTCAATGTAGATCGTCTATGCGATGTCTGGTGCAACGCCTATAACAATAATAAAACTTACGTTAGTTTCCATGCATGATACACATTAAATAACATAATTGCCTCTCTCTGAAGTAAATTCTAGTCAGTAACACACAAGTAATAAACTACGAAGCCAATGTCAAGAATTAAAGATACTTGAAGCTATATCCATTAAAACGCCCAAACCTACCCTTAACTAAATCGTATTTTATTCCAGACACAAAACCCTCAAATGTTTGTCGTAACTCCCGACCTCAAGTGACAGTACTGACCACAGAGCTAGAAACTGCCACCTCCTCATCAGGTCCTCACAGCGTTCGCACACATACACCGCTGCTACTATAAAAAAATTACCAGCCCTCCTCGCAAATGATGTTAACAAATCCTTCCTGTCTTCTTGGAAAGATGAAAAGCACTACCGCCGTCAACTTCAACCTATATTAATTCTTTCTATGTACACATTAAAAAATCATCAGAAAATTTGAAAAATTAACAATATTATTTATTTTTATTTTATTACTATGTCCATCTTTATCTCCTACGCCTTGCCTTGTTAAGTATTTGGAATACTTCCACAGATTATTCTAAATCCAAATTATCGGTTTAATATTATCATTAAAAGGATATTATTAATACTTGTAAAATTGTGAGAATTTACCTTATATACTAGATATATAAATTTGAGGTCAAGTAATATTTAAGCGGGAAATTTCTTCATGACATTGCCTGATCTTTACTTCTCTTTTCTTTTTGTTTCTTCTGCATATGCTTCTGACTAGGAATCTTGACCTATATTTGAGCCCCGTCAAAATATCTGTTTGGGCGGTGATATATTTCGTTGCTAAATCTCTCTTTTCATTTTCATTCTCTTCCTTCCCCCTTTATTTCTTCATTTCTTTATTTTTCTGTCTTTCCCAGTTCCTTGTCGTTTCTTCTTTTTCTTTTCATCTTATAATTGTACTCTCCCACCACCATCTTTTTATATTTTAGAATAAGATTTCAATTGGATACTCTTGTGCTAATTTATAAGCATAATGCATAAACAATTTGTTTTCTTTTATTTATTTCATTTCATTTTGCATTGTCCTTCTCCAGAAATTATTTTTATTCGCAAATTGAAATTAATTTGGAGTAGACTTTGAAACTCTTATATTATAATTAAAAAATATTAAATAAATATATAAAAAATTATATGTTTATTAAAAAGCAGCTTCACCGGACTTATATAATAAAATATTTACCGGGCTCATAAACTAAACAAAGGGAAACCAATGAATTATGCCTACTTCGGATTGTTACCTTGTGCCATGGAAGAATCAAAATACGCATCGGATCCTTTTACCTCATTGCTACCAAAGACTTTCACTTCGGAATTTACCATACATTTGGATATGAAATTTATTATCCTTTGCATTTTGAACTAATATATAATTCACTTACTCTATCATTTAAAAACTTTTTAAAATGATTTTCTATGTTTATTGTATTTAGCAAATTAGGCATAAACCATTATAATATTTGCTAATATTTTATCTACTGGGGAGATGGGGAGACATCGAAAACCTATAGGTTAAGGAAATATACTTTTTGAATTGTATTCTAGATTTGAAATTTAACCATTCACATGGTAAAATTTAAATAACTAAATTATGATATATACATATATATATAAATATATATATGAATATATATATATATAAGTATATAAATATATATCTATAAAAGTGAAAGTGTATGTCTGTGTACATTTACCTACACAATAACTCTGCCAATTTTCAGTCTACAGACTCGAAATTTGATATACAGGGTACTGAGACTTGGGAAAAATCTTTGTAATCCGTTTTCGGCCACAAATTTGGCTGTTAAGGGGTCAAAATTCAATGATTTGACCTTAGAGAACTCTACGAAACTCCTCCGACAATTTGGGGTCTAAACACTTGAAATTTTAGATATAGGTTCCTCGGACATGGATCTAACTTAATAACTTGATTTGAGCCCAAAACAATAAATTTTAAGGGGTCATAATCCTTTACATATATATATAAACTCGATCTACTACGATAATATTTATTTTTATTTTATTAATATGCCCCCTCCAGTTTCATATCCATGCTTGAATATATAATGTAAGTAGTGGATTTACTAATGAACAATCGATTGACAATTTTTACTCATCTTAAGTAGAAGGTAATTCTTGAGATAATGGTCACATGACAACCGATACTAATTTCTCAACTTAAGGAGTAATCCCCGGGAGATAGCCTCATAACAACAGAACAAATAATACAATACCCCTCCCCAAAGAGATAGCTATTTCTAATTGAGCATTAAAAGATAACACGTTAGTCTGAAATAATATAGAAAACTGGATTAAAATTTTTTAAATAGTACAATTAACAGACGTAATAGTATACTTTCGGTTTCACTCAGGCAGATACTAAATCTCTATTAGTAATTTAAACTGCAATAGTACAATTAATAAATTAATAATATTCTTTCTACTTCAGACAGATATCAAATCTCCATCATTAATAGAAATAGAAATACAATTTAAACCTCGGACATACCAATACGAAATCACCATCAGTAATGTAGTATTATTATTATTATTATTATTATTGTTGTTGTTGTTGCTATAGTCATTATTATTATTATTATTATTATTATTATTATTATTATTGCTATTGTTGTTATTGCCATTGTTGTTTTTTTATACATTATCATGTTTTACTTCTTTTTTTCCAGTGTGAACCTCTACCTAAATAAATAAGTAACCCAATCAAATTCTAGATTTTTGGAATCTAAAATATCATCGAAAGCCTTTCTTAATATGAAAGGGGACGTTGAATCTGATGATCAGCAGATGGCGAGCCTAGCTACATCGGGCGGGAAAACCTTCACCGCCGACGTGAACATCCTCGATGATTGGGACAGCGACGATGGTATTTGCAGCAGTCGGAGTCCCAAGAAGACGTGCGGTCGAATTGCGAAGCTGGTGCTGTTTCTCGTCTGCTTCTTCGGGCTTCTCGCCCTTTTCTCTGCCGGTGTCATGATCTTATCCTCCAACATGTTCAACGGGAATGATCCAGAAGAAATAGCCGATGAAGAACAGACGGTGGATGGAGAAGTTCCCAACTTGATATTTGAGCCGAGGATCGACAAACATGATACATTGATTCATTGCAGTTACGATTCGTCTGTAACGCGGCCATACCTAAAAAGAATGAATTCGTTCATCAAAAATTTAAATAAAGATGTAAGTAAATATATATTCATATAATAAAATAATGATGCTTACTTGAAGCATTGTATGTAATATATATATATATATATATATATATATATATATATATATATATTAAATTGTAATTCAATGAATTTAAAAAAACTCATATTGAAATGAAATGAAGTGGTTGAGTTTCATATCAAAGAATTTTTATTATTCTAAGCAAGACAAAGAATGCTTTAGAAAATTAATCTCCTTAACCTATAGGGGTTCGATGTCTACCATCTCATCAGAGGAGAGAAAATATTAGCAAATAGTTATAAAGGTATACACCCTATTTGCTAAAGTCAGTGAGACATGGAAAGTCAAAGTGAAAATAATGCATTTATCAGAAGTCCTGTGTCAGGAGGATTTGTAGAAAAAGGATATGAATGTTTTTTAGATCCAGCTTGCTTGGTAAAATTCATGTTATACGTTCTCTACATCCGTTTGGTAATAATGTCCAAGCTATATATTGGGTAATCCGCATAGCTGTGTAGATATCCGAATCGGGCAAGTGTTTGTATAAATTTGTGGGTGGGTCCAGCGATAATAATTCAAAGTCTGGTGGAAACCTTTTCATTAGAAGTCTATATTATTTTTAGTGGGGCGAAGTGTTAGAGAGAGTAGGTAGTGGTAAGTGGTAGGAAGTGGGGTGAAACATATGTGCATATTCATCCCCATATATATATGAACACACATATACATACATACATACATACACACATACACATACACAGACATATACACATATATACATATACACACATATGCATAAACATATATATATATATACACATACATATATATATACACATACACACATACATACACCTATATAAATAGATATCTCTTCAAATAGAATTCAAAGAATCATAAAGTTTGACCGGTCGCTTAATTGAGGTCAGGTCGTGTACTAGATATAGAGACTTAGTTCGGGAAGGGAAGAGAAGGAACAAGAAGAATATAGAGATAAGAACAAAAACAAAAATAAAGATAAAAATAAAAGGATGGGCCAAATACGTAAATGGAATAATTCGTTTTTTCCAGATTTTTCCTAGTTTCATCTCAAATCTCATTGTCAGTTTAAATCGTATTTGTTCCGTCAACTCAAGTTATATATACTGCCCATGAGGTGCTAATTATTATTAATTTTATACGTATCTATATTTCCCTTAGAAAGGGGGATTGACATAAGGTTTAGAATATATTAATGTTTATGAGCTAATTGTGAAACCAATCCTAAGATTATTGATGGAACGTTTTATCTTTGTTTTATGATCATTACGGTAATAGTTCAATGTTAAATAAGCTGAAACAAAGGTAATAAAGTAATAATAATACCTTACTGAAAGACGTTTAAAATCAGTAATATCCAGTAATATCTTTTTGTATATATGCACATGTTAAGTAGAGCCTTACTATAAGCACATTAACATACTACACTTTAAATCTCCTACACGTAATTTGCACTCTAAGATCTAATTATAATAGTATTTCCAAAAACATGTAGCTTCCCAATTAAAGAATTTAAAATTTAGCCCCCATATACTAACCAGAAAAGGAGTAAAAATTCCCCATGGCAAGGTAATCCCTGTTGGTACTAGGGTAATTCAATTCTATAACCATAGTTACGCAACCCCACTCTTTTCATCTTATTAATGTTAAATTAGCAGTGTATGGGTTAAAAATTATCTATGATAAATTTAGGTAAGGTACCTACACTAATTATTGTTATAATTAATGGTGTTAAATAATGGTATACATTCTTTATATCTAAATATATTTTTTTGTATATATGAGGGTATATATATCTGGGTATATATGGAACACGTGTTACATGTGGGTATATATGAGCTTAGATGTAAGTATATGAATTTAGGTAAAAATGGCACCGGTAAAAATGGCACTGGCAAAAATGGCACCGGTAAAAATGGCACTGGTAAAAATGACACCGGTAAAAATGGCACCGGTAAAAATGGCACAAGTGAATAAATAGGTAAAAATGGCACCGGTAAAAATGGCACGTAATGGATTAATGAGAAAAATGACAAAACGAGAACATGCATGAATATCTCACAGTATATTAAAATGGGAAAACGTGCGAAATTTGTCGAATTAAAAAGGGTTCTAGACGACCGGTCTGGTCTCAAATTTTACCCTCGTTTTGAGTTTTCCAAAAGTTAGGTCATGTACTGCGAGGTCACCGGTGTTACAGAAAATAATGAGAAGTTTGTCAAATTTAAATAGATCCTAAATGCGAATCTCGTTTTTGAGATTTCCCAAAGTGCTATTACGTCACAGGTGTCAGAAATAACTTTTTGTGTGGTAATTCATTCACCTCTTCTCCCCTATTATAAGTTGAACACTGGGCAGAAATAAATTTTAAAAAATCTCCCTTATTTACAAACAAGTTCCTTTTATTTTAATTAATTACTTCTATTTATTTGTTTCTTTACGATATATTCGATTCGATGTCTATACTAATAAATGCCTTAAAAATAAGAATTATCGAACATTTATTACTATAGACAACAAAATGAAAAAGTAAAATATACAACAAATAAATGCTACCAAACGCAAGATATGCTAAAAGTAAAAATAAAATAAAAATAAGCAGTTTATATATTTTTCAAAAATACAAACAAAATAACTTAGGCATAAACAATTATAGCGAGGAACAGTCCATTTGATGACGGCTTCTGATATTGAAATCAGAAATCAACATTATGTTATTCGTTCCTCGTAATTTATGTACACTTAGTGTTGTTTCTTTTTTATGGAACTCCTGCATTGCAACATGTCGGCAATGGAGACGAGTTATCAACCCCTTTATGAAACTCAAATATAAAGAAGTTTCTTCATAAATATTTCATGTTTTTTAAATTACTACATTGATGAATTAAAATTATATTTTGATACATTTTATACAACCTTAATGTAAAAAAAAAAAATACTAAAAACAATCTATAAATGTTTTTAGCATATTTTTTTTTCAATTATGAATCACTCATTAAAAAGAAATATTAAAACTTTAACATTATAGTTCGATACATTTTTATACTTTAAAATTAAGTAATCCTTGTGCGTTGAGTCTTATAGCTCACAGCCTAAATATTCAATAACCTCTCCCCTTGGTGCGGAAATAAACTTTTTTATTTTGTAAACAAACGAACGTATTGTACTTATGGATGTTTGATACCGAAAGAAATATGAACTTTAAAAAAATAATGTTACTTTTATTTCATCAAATTGTTAGGTGAAAGTGCAAAATAGTTCACCCCACCTCCATGTTAAGAATGGCTTTCTAAATAGTTATTATTTCAACGTTGTTTGTACTCTCGGGGTGTCAAACATGTATAAGTACCTATTTTACTGTTATTTATATTGGAATCAGTTTATAATTTTATGTCAGAAATATACTCAGTGACCGATTGACCCCAGAAATGTCCCCAGAACGGTTTCATACTCAACTGTGAGCATGAAACTGTGAGATGAATTGGTCATAAAACCTTTTCGCACGTATACGCGACAACACGTGTTATCTTTCACTTTAGTTTAGGTGTCTGTTGAATTTGTTAATAAGGCAATAAAACTATTTTTGGTAATTAACAACATTGATACAGTTTAGCTTTGAGAATTTTGTGTTACTGTTCCCATTCCAGCTTTGGACTACTATTCTCATCTTGAGTATTCCTATTTACTTGCTTCCCCAAGAGGGCAAAGTTAGACACAAGGTCGTTTTTTTTATGTGGGCAATATCCAGCTCTCCTACAAGAGGAACTCTGGATCAGAACAAAAATTAAAATTTTCTCAGTCTGAAAGGATTTATTAATTCTTCATTGAACAGGGAGATAATAGGTGGAGTGTAGCATCAGAAGTGATACTACACTTTGTTAACGTATCAGTCGATGCAACCTCCGACAGAAATTCTGTGCAGATTCTCGAGTTCAACAGAAACATTCCAGAGTTCAATATTTATTCAATAATAGCAGTTTTGGATAAATAAGAAAAAATGGGAAAGCCCAACTTATCAGCGATAAAATACATTAAATGATAAAATAAATTTAGAGTGCACCAAAATTAGTTTTTTCTTTTATCAAAGATAAAAGCCAGTCGAGGATAAGTGTCAACCAGGGAGCTTTTAATTACACTAAACAAAGTGCATCTTTTCTGGATCATTTTTATTTTTTTTTGTTTTAGGGAAAAAAAAAACTTATCCCCGTGTGTGTTTTATCCTTGATAACTAGCGATTCATTATGAAAAAAGAACCCAAAAATACAACTACAACTTGTCCAGAAAAGATGCATTTTGTTTAGTGTAATTGAAAACTCCCACATTGACCCTTATCCTCGAGTGTGTTTTATCCTTGATAAGTTGCGATTCATTAGTCCTAAGTACCCCATTTTGGGGAGCTAGATAGTCACCAGATTAAAAACCGACATTGTGTCTAACTTTGCCCTCGCGGGGTGCAATTAAATAAGAACCTTTAGATAAACAATGCTTCTAAACTGAGGTAATTGTAATTTTTTGTTCCGATCGAAAATGCCCCTTTTTGGGGAGCTGGATATTCCCCAGATTTAAAACCAACCTTGTGTCTAACTTTGCCCTAGCGGGGTACAATTGAATAAGAACCTTTAGATAAACAATGCTTCTAAACTGAGGTAATTGTAATCTTTTGTTCCGATGAAAACTGCCATTTTTTTTGGGGGGGGGGCTGGATATTAAAAATTGTGTCTAACTCTGCCCTCGTTGACGGCAAGAAAATAGGAACTTTTACAAAACCCAAAATGAGGTTAGAATTTGGGACCCCATAGCTTTAGTAGCACCTTTTGGTGCCATTTTTACCGGTGCCAATTTTACCGGTGCCATTTTTACCGGTGCCATTTTTACCAGTGCCATTTTTACCGGTGCCATTTCTACCGGTGCCATTTCTTTTTTAAATTCATTGAATTAAAATTTAATTTATTTGCTCTATCTTGCATATCGAGCAGTTCCTGTTTATATGGGATAACTTATAGAATATTACTGCCAGTAATATTTTGTAAACCTACAATCTCACGTTTCCATAATAACTGATTGTTAAATAAAAACTATTCTGAAGTATATATATATATATATATATATATATATATATATATATATATATATATATATATATATATATATATATATATATATATATATATATATATATACAGGGTCATAGCAGGCTATAACGATTCAAGAATCGGATATATGCCGGTATTGAGAAGGAAGATAAAAACCTGATTTTCGAAAATCTCAACCGCTGCACCAAGATCCAATATATGTAACCGTGTTCAATAATATATTTCGAGGTAAGACCTCTTTATTAAATCCTAGATTTTTCAAATCTCTTAAAACTCGTATGATCTTAAGCGCTGGTAATATTGTTTTCATTGGCAATACTGCAGTTAATAGCATAGATACCCTACAACAAATTAGATTTAAATGTTTTATAAGCATGGCCGAAATAAATAGATACTTATATAAACTTGGATGCTTATTAAAACATATTAATTACTAGCCGATCCGTGCCCCGCTGTTGCACGAGAAATTAGATTATCTGAAGGAATTAATAATCTTGAACTCTAGAATATTATTAATATTAATAATTATAATCGTAACAATAATACCGGTAATAATAAGAAGATACTTTTATTTATATGGATGCTTATGAAAAAATATTAATTATTTTATTAAAGCAAGTTCAACATTGATATTAAAAAAAAAAACTAGACGCGATTTGCAATTAACTGCCATAAACAGATAATTTGCAATATCTGGTGTTAAAAGATACACATATGAACATGGATGCTTACGAGCAAATGTTAATTATTAAATGAAAGTAGGTACAAGATAGATTATGGTTGAAAAATATGCATAATTGGCAATTTATTAAATAGATAATTTTCCATAATAAATATTTGCAATAACTAACTAGATTATGTCCGAAAATTAGGCGCAATTTGCAACTAACTGCCATAAATAGACAATTTGTAATTTGCTAAATAGATAATTTACCCTAAAAGATAATTGCATGCGTAGAAAAGACATTCTAATGTTTATGCTTGCTGCATGTTCATGCCTACAAAAAGATTTGGGTTGTTCAACTTTGGGATTGTTTAGCTTTGGGATTGTTGAGATTTGGAATCTTTTGTAGAAGAGTCTAAGTTTGCAAAAATTAATCTCGCCCGCCATGCAGTACGCACACTCATCCTTGACTTACTTTATTTGAACGTGCCGTAAATATAAAAGTCTGATTTCCATGACTAAATAGTTTTTGTGTTAATTGCTTTTCATAAAGACTTGTTATTGTTGTCAGTACATATTAGTGATGGGACGATTTCAATATTTTTCCCGATTCCGATACAATTACCGATTCCGTGCTAAATTGTTACTTGCTTCGATTATCATTAAAAAACGCATGCTGAATATGTAGATATTTTCCTAAACGTCAAAATACATTTGTAAAGAGTGATCTATTGATTTTAGATTTACTTGTGTTATAGAAGGAATAAATATTTATCATTTTATCAATACTAGCAGTAATGAAAGATTTTACTTTAAACAAAATCCAATAAAAAGACAAAAGAATCATTTTGGCATCAAAAAATAGGCATACATTTTTCCTATTACGATACCCAAAATATTCTAATTTTTCCGATTCCCGATTCCGATTAATTGTCCCAACACTAGTACATATGCTACCACTTCTCCTTTGAAATATATTTAATTAGATATTAACACTGGTTATTAATATTTTTATTTACTTTCAGCCGTACAATTCTAGAGACTGTAATGATGACGTAACACAAAACGGTGACAGACCGTGTCGTTTCAATATGAGCCAATTGGGAAATGTCTGCACGAAGAAGCGAAAATATGGCTTTGACGACTGTCGGGTGTGCGTCGCTTTGACGTTAGAGCCAAAGATTGAATGGCGACCGCTCCCGTATGAGAACAGCTCAGTTCCAATGGAAATCCGGGAGCGATATCGGAGCAACGCTGTGCCTGTTACCTGCCGCGGTGAAACACCGTCTGACGAAGAAAACATGGGACCCATCACTTATTATCCACCCGAGGGTTTCCATTATAAATTCTTTCCTTATTTAGAGCAGGAGAGCTACAATACACCATTGGTTATGGTTCATTTTGAGAACCCGGGTAAATTAATGAACCTTAGGATTCAGTGTTTTGCATGGGCAAAGAACATTGATCACAACAAAAATGAAGGAATAACAAAGTTTGAATTGTATTTAGAATAAAAAAAAATAGAAACAAAATATATAAAATAATGTAAATTATATATATATTAGGTACGTGCAAAATGAATGGTCGAATCCTAAAATGCATAAACTTTTTGACCTTCATTTGAGAAATTTCAGAAAATCAAGCAATTTGAATTAAATTTTCAGTATTTATTAATTAACAATCACAAAATATAATAGACCCATTATTTTGTTTTTATTTTTTGTGAAAACGTATTATTTTTGTAAACAAATAAAAAACACCTTAGTTAAATTAAAGTTTTAAGTACTAAAAATTTCTTAATTAATTTCTGTTTGCTATTTGATATGAAAATAAAAGCATTGTTAACAATTAAAAAAATATTTTAGGAACATTACGAAAAGAACCGTCAAAGTCCGTATTAATGAAATCAATATAAATAAAAGAAAAATTAATTTCTCGAACAATCGATATTATCTTGGAACAAAGCATCGTTTATATCCTAGACATTTTATTAAAAATAAAAGAACGGGTCATAATTATAGAATACATGCCTTATGCAAACTTCTAGAGTAAATGTGGTATTGTGATGACTAATCTCTATTAATTCCCATTTATCACTAACTGTGAATGGAATTGATAACATAATACCTAGTTCGCTGCATCTTATAACAAACGTCCATACAAAATTTCAGCTAAATCGACCGAGTAGTTTCCGAGTAAAAGTTTAACAGGCAGACAGACAAAAATTATATATATATATATATATATATGCGTGTGTGTGTGTGTGTGTGGGTGTGTGTGTGTGTGTGTGTGTGTAATTCAAGTCAACGTAGATTTTTATTTTAAAATAAACACACATTTATTTGTTTACTAGCAGGACCCATTAACTGGCAAAGAGAAAAAGAAAAATAATAATTGGTTTGTTTCATGTTAAAAGAATTGCAAGTTGAATAGCGTGCGGACATTTTTTTTTTAAATAGTCTAGTGTGTTCGTTTATTTACGAACAGTAGTATTCTGGAATAAGCGGTTTGTTTACTCCCAGCCCATGAGATTTGCCGGATCTTTGTAGGGAGAAGTTTTTCTACCGAGGAAAGGAACTGCAATGGTATGTGTATGAGTTCGTGAGGCAGTTACAAAGGAAGAGGGGGTTGTGTATGTATAATGTGAATAATACTTCCCGGTGTTGAGTGGGGTCGGTGAGAGGTCTTTTGTAATAGAGGGGAATTACGAACTACTTCATTTGTAGGTCTTGACGTGGTCAAGAAAAAGAGGTCGTGATGGAGTTCCTATATATATATATATATATATATATATATATATATATATATATATATATATATATATAGATGTGTCCAAAAGTCAAAACTAATGAAGACAACGAGGTTGTTAAATAGTGCTCAATAAAAAAAAGCGGAATATTTCTTTTATTAGGGGTAAACAGTTACATATGGTCGCTACAAATAGCCATCTGTTTCAGTCAAAGAGACTTCATCAGGCGACCTGGAACCTCACGACGCAAAAGAAAAAATGGAAAATGGGATAGATTAGATCTATCCCATTTTCCATTTTTTAATGTAAAGAGCATTCTTGTCTGGTCTAATTTTCTCCGTAATAATCTCGTGATTCGATCACCGTCCTTATAGAAATTGAATTATATATATATATATATATATATATATATATATATATATATATATATATATATTGTACATTTCCGTACGCAATAACTCTGTCAATTTTCAGTCAATAGTCTCGAAATTTGATATACAGGGTACTGAGATTTGGGAGAATCTATGTGATCGGTTTTCGGCCAGAAATATGGCTGTTAAGGGGTCAAAGGTCAGCGATTGGACCTTTGAGAACTCTACCAAACTCCTCCGACAATTTGGAGTCTAAACACTTGAAATTTTAGATAAAGGTTCCTTGGACATGGATCTAACTTAATAACTTGATTTGAGCCCAAAACAATAAATTTTAAGGGGTTATAATAGGGGTTAAAGTTTTAAAAAAATGACCTTTTTTTTGCTTAGCATACACCTGCAAACACCTGGGCAACGCCGAGTACCCATGCTAGTATATATATATGTATATATATATATATATATATATATATATATATATATATACTTTAATATAATATATATATAATATATATACTCTGATATAATATATATACTCTGATATAATATATATATATATATATATATATATATATATATTCAGATAATATAATCGAGATAAGACACTGATTAGAAATCAGATGAAAGATCCTTATAGATAATACTTTCAGAGCGATCCTTGCCAAAAATAAGAAGCTCAATATTTAAGAATAGAGCAATATATAAGTTTAGTGGTTATATCTAAATTCTAAAAAAAAACAACAACATACAGACACATATATTCGAAGTACTAAACTTATATATTCAGATAATATATATATATATATATTCAGATATATAATGTGTTTATATATTAAGATTTATTACGCAATATATATATATATATTCAGATATAATATATATATTCATATATAATATATATATTCAGATATATAATATATTTATATTTATATATATAGTATATTTTTTCATATATATATATTCATATATATATTCATATATATATTCATATATATATTCATATATATATATGAAAGAATATATATATACATATATATATATAAATATATACTATATATATAAATATAAATATTCATATATATAGTCATATATATATATAATTATAAAATGACCTTGGAGCGAGTGATGTAACCCACTTTCCGGTTTACGACATACGGCTGCGCATGCATGCATAAACATTAACCCATAACAACGTAAACAAAGAATCACAAATCGCTTCTTTTGCAGATTTTGACCTGCGCACTAAAATATTAACGCTATTATTTCGAAATTATTATTTAACATGGGAAGAGTGGGGGTTTTTTGCGATTATTCTTTATTACAACTATACTGTCGCTATTTTCTTACAATTTAACAACTTTACCCCGTTGACAAATATAAGAACAATTGTAGTAAAGCCAAGACTACTACTACTACTACTACTACTACTCTCTATCCGCCCCCTTTCCTTTCTTTCTTCCTTCTTTTTTTATTTTTTGTTTACATTTCTAGATACAAAATAGTTGTGTGAGAACGTTGAATTTGTGGACACATTTACTTTTTTTTTAATATTAGTTTTACTTTATTTTATTTATTTAGGTTTTATTTTTTTTTCCGTCAGGTTTTATTAATTATTTTTTTTAGATTTTAAGTTTCTATAACTTGGTTGAAGGATTCCAATATGGGCTTTTCATTCTTATATTTCTCATCGGTAGGTTCGTGTGCGTTTTTTGCTGCTAAATAACTTTCGTCGGCGTTCGATTCGTAGGAAAATCATATTTAATTTTCGATTCTTGAGCGATTATTCGAAAAAATAGGTAACTTTACACAAATTGGGAGGATTTTTTTTTTCATGTTTGAGTAATCCGTCCGTGATTTTTCATTTTAATACACTTTCATAGAAATGTTTCTGTTATGTAAAAAAAACAAAACTATTTTCTTTACGTCACAAGTGCAACGCTCAAACATGAATTCCATAGCTAATATAACATACTGACCAAACGGGTCACGGGTAGTCTAGTATTCATATATATATATATATATATATATATATATATATATATATATATATATATATATATATATATATATATTCATATACAGTGCCCCGCAAAAGTTCGCAGTACACATTTGAAATTATCAGTTTTTGTATTTAAACATGGAAAATGCATTGAAATTAAGATCGCAACTGGGAAAAATAAAAAATAATAATTTAACACAACGCGAAAAGAAAACTCAATAACTAGCAACGCAAAAGTTTATTTACAAAATAACATCTAGTATTTTATAGCATAACTATTATTGTTGATTACAGCATGCAGACGTTTTGAGTAATCTCCTGCGAACTTCTTACATGTGTCTTGTGTTATTTTATTCCATTCATCCACACAAATTCTCTCCAATTCTCTTAGATTTGAAGGTTCTCTTCTATGCACCCGTAATTACAATTCTCCCCATAAATTCTCTAAAGGGTTGAGATCGAGAGATTGACAAGCCCACTTTAAAACAGCGACTTTATTATAATTAAATCAATTTTGTGTGAGTTTCGAGTCCATTATGGGGTGCGATCGTTATCTTGTTTAAAGATCCCCTCTGATTTCAATTTGTGCAACTTCACACATTCTTTAACGTTTTTCTCCAAGATACTTCTATAAAGTGCTCCATTCATTTTTCCTTTTATTATTTCCACTTTTCCTGCGCCTTCTGCACTAAAACAACGCCAAATCATAATGCATCCTCCTTCAAATTTTACTGTTGGAATGGTGTTTTTTGGCTGGTATTCAGTACCTTTTTTCTCCAAACTTTCGGTGTTTTTGGAGTGCCAAACAAGTCAATTTTGGTCTCATCTGACCAAAGCACGTTATGCCAAAACTCTAGAGGTTTGCTTGGTCAATCCTAGCACAAACATCCTTTGGCTTAAGAAGGGGAGTTTTCCTTGCTGATCTAGAGAAGATGTTTTTAAGGTGAAGGGTTCTACTGATTGTGGTTTTCTAAGTCCTTCTGCAGCTCTCCAAGAGTAATTCTAGACGAATTCATAACCTTCCTTGTTAATAACCTTTAGCACGTTTGATATTTTTTGAGACGACCTGATCTGGCCAAAGGACTGGTTGATTTGTGAAACTTCCAGTGCCCAACTATTTTTCAAACAGAATTCAATGAAACCATCAACTGTTTAGATATTGTTCTATATCCCAATCCACTTTGATGAAGACTTACAATTCGTTTTCTGAGCTCTTGACCAATCTCTTTATTCTTTCCCATGATGTGGTTGCTTACAATACGGTTATTAGATAAAGAATGACGCAATACTTTTACTAATTGCTTACTTCGATGTCTATTTGTTATGTGGCTCAATTGGGTCCACAAGAACGATTATGGAAAACACGTAGTAGATGGTTTACAAGTGTATTAAGGAAAGGTACAAGGAGATAGAGAAAGATGAAGAGAGTAGTAGTAGTTGCAGGTATCAGTAAGTTCTGGCTCCCCGAGGTACAATATCCGTTGAGACTTCGCTCCACCATACGAGCCTTAAGAGCTTATTACATAGGATCTGGACGAGTCCATTATGGGGTGCGATCCGGCCTCACAACACTATTGCATATTCCTGAATATTCTAGAGGCTTCAAAGCATTTTACCATGATAAACCTTCATAAAATTGAGGAATCTAATGAATTTGATATGTATTGTAAACTTTTGCAGTGCTAATTTTTGAGTTTGCTCTTCGTGTTGTGTTAAATTCTTATTTTTTATTTTCCCACTGTTCCTACCTTAGTTTCAATACATTTTCCATGTTTATAAAAAAATTTCATTACCATTTGGGAGCTAGAAATACGAAAACTGGCAGTTTCAAATGTGTATTGTAAACTTTTGCGGGGCACTGTATGTGTGTATATATATATATATATATATATATATATATATATATTTATATATACATTCATATATATATATTCATATATATATTCACATATATAATCGTATATATAATTATATATACATATATTCATATGCATATATATTCATATATATATATATATGAATATATATATATATATATATATGAATATATATATATGAATATATATATATATGTGCTCATATATAATTATTCATACATATATATATATAGTTTTGATAAAAATTCGCATTTCTCATTGCATTAATAAACAGTATGTTTAAGAGAAATCATAACAAGGGCCATGATTTGACTCTCGAATATAAATGCGACATAGTTAGACACAGTGAATCAATCAAGAATCACATTACTCTATAAACACATATAAGGTATTAACTGATATATACTCAAGAGTCAAAATAATGAAAAGAATACGCTGTTGTCATAGCTCCAATCATGATCCAAGTACAGATGGGCTAATCTTTCCAGATAGGTAACTATAAAGATTAGAGTACATTTCTTTGACCCGAAAATGCCAACAAGAAGTTCATGGTCTGTGGCCAATGTAAAGTGGTGTCCAAATAAAATTATTTTGATTTTTTAGTGGGGAGAATTATGGTCAATGCTTCTTTCTCTTTCTGATTAGTATCGTTTAAATGACTTCGCTGTATGAGCTATTTCTTTTTTGCTTTCCATCAGGAAATGTCTATGAAACGACAGCTTCTATATTATAATCCGATGCACCAGAAACAAACGTTATATTCATTGTTGCGTTGAGCAATATATCTGAAGGAAGTAAAGATTTCATCTTATTAGAAACAGATTGATACTTAGTAGATTATTTTTATGAAAGATCTTTTTTTAAATAGCATTGAGATATAAATGAATTCGATGAAGTTCTAGCCAAATTGAACTGTAGGAAAGAGCGTAAAGTTTTCATATTTGTTGATGCTGGCATTTTGTTTTATGTCTGTTATGTTTATGTCTGGCTGTTGTACCTTTTTCTTTTTACAAAATGAATTTCAGATATTTAATTTGTGCTTTACAGAATTCATATTTTTTTTCAGCTTTTACATAGAATTAATACTGCTAAATTCGCTCAAATGTAGGAAAACAAATGCTGTAAAAGTTCATGTTGTATTGCACTTGTAACGATGATATAATCGATTAATGCTAAAACTCCTGTCAATCCGGTTATGCTTGAATCCATTGTTTGCTGGAATATGAATGAATCTGATTTGAGTCCAAAAGGGAAGGCGATTGAATTGAAACAGAATTTTTAAAGAAACATTTATTGCAATTTCACCCTAAACAAGGCACATTGCCACTTTGCTGTATCAGGGACATAAGATACATGGGTACTATGTGGAGAGTGTGGCAGCAAGATGTCGGTTCACGTTACACTTGAACTTCTGCATGTCAGTACAGTGGGGGAAGCAGGAACTCGGAAGAGAATTCCAACGCCCAACGTTTCTGGGGAAGAAACTACTGGAGTAGAAGGCTCTCTTATATCTAGGAATCTCAACTGTGAAGGGGTGGGATTCTGCTGCTTGTCGGGTTTGTCGGGGGTACTTACGTCGAGAGGGCAGAAGTGCTTGCAGTTCGTCAGAGCATTCACCATTGAAATACTTGTAGAACAGGCAGAGGGTGGCTACATTACGTCGATGGGACAGAGGCTTAAGCTTAGATGACAGTTCAGGACGTATTAGGTTGCGACTCTCTTTTGAACCCTGTCTAGGAGTGAGAGACTAGTAACAGATGCACCAGCCCAAATATGATAACACTACTCCATACATGGGCGAATAATGGCCTTATAGAGGTACAGAATACTTTCGGCCGTTAGTAGCTTCCTAGCACGGTAGAGAAAACCTACCTTTTTCGCAGCGTTTCTGGCGACGCTCTCAATGTAATTTTTCCAACTCATGTTTCCTGTGAACGTTAGGCCGAGGAGTTTAAAAGATGTGCTTCCAGATAAAGAGCCTTTGGTCATTGCTATTGGTGGTAGAGAAGGTGTCTTGTAGTTATTGAAGGAAACAAGTTTAGTCTTAGCAGCATTGTAACCCCCTCACTTGAGAGAAGGTGGTTAAGGACTTCTGTTTATCTGAATTCTGGCTCGTGTAGCATAGTCATCTCTGGGGTTGATACATGAAATCTGGTATGCTGAAAGCGAATATCGAAGCAGCAGGCATGAAGGAAGACAACTTATGTAGACTAATCTACAGTGTAATTTCGCAAAATTATGTACAAATATTTTTACAATATCACTCAACCATCTGAGACCCCATTCAAGACTAAAAATCCCATAACTCAGCCAGTACAATATGTTCGTCTAACATCCTCGTATTTCCTGTTGTTGAGTTTTTTCCCCCAATAACAAAATATCTCAGGTTTTTCAACCAGAAAACAAATATATTCATTTTGACAATGAATTAAAATATATCTATATTTATTCACCCTAAATTCCCGAGGCACATGCCGTTACCCGGGATCGGTCAAAAAGCTATCTCAGCGTAGTTCTAAACCTCCTCGATGGGGGATTACGTTACATTCGCCCCCATTAGACTGTATTGCTTCGTAGAACCAATGGAGTCTAATTCCTTAACACACCACTCCATCCCTTTGTATAGTTCGCCGTCAGATTTTTTCACAGACCCCTCTCTCCAACCTAAAATTATCAGTCAACAAGATAACATATACACAATCCCATATCCACCCTTTTTATGCAGGGTTCTCCCCTTTCTCATTCAAAAGTTCATAAGAAAGTTAATTCAAAAAAGTTCGTAAAATCATCAAAAATATAAAAGTTCAAAGTAAAATATAAAAAGTTCAAAGTTCGTCAGACTAATATAATATAATTTCTTTTTTTTTCACATGCAATTTTTTTCTTTGGTTATATATTCTTTTTTTTTCAATTCACATTAATAATTCAAAGATAAGATAATCATTATTTAAAAAAATTGTCACTCCATAAAATGCATTAAGTTCATCAATTACTCATAAGAGTTACTTCCTTTGTTTAAAAGTTTTGTCCCTTTTTTTCAAATAACATTACTCGACTTTTTTTTCAAGGCTTTATAAGAGTTATTCCCCTTTTTCCAATTTCTTTCCATCAATTTTATCATAGTCCAATTTCTTTTCCACAGTCACAGTCACAATTTACAATACTTTTTTCAAGGTTTTTTTCTTTTCACTTCGTTGCTATCAACAGTACAGTCTCGTAATACAGGGTATGCAGCCCTAGTAAGGGTTCTCAAAGAACTCGCTTTTTATTGAGCTAGGGGAATCTTTCTCACCTTAAGCAGTTGTAGTTGAACCTTCACCTTTTATTTCACAGTTCAAATCTTCTTTCATAAGCATCTTGTAAGATTTTCTTCCTCTAAGGACTTCTTCTTACCTCAATAGGCGGTCATTGAAGATATCGTTGGGACTTTCTTCCGACGGTTCTCAGCTCAGTGCCCTGCAAGAATTCTGGGTAAAAACGTCTTCAGTTCCTCTGGATTTCAGCATCAGGGAGGTTTATGGGGTGTACTTCGGTTTCGTCAGCACCAGCAGCCGCATCTTCCAGAACCACAGGCGGTCTCGAACCAGGATCTCTTCCGCCATCCGTGCAATCAGCTTCGAGATGCTCATCACCTTGCTTTCCTCCCATATTCGCTCTCTTCACGTACCATGCAACCACCAACAACAGCACAATTATCGTTACTAGAGTGCTCACTCCTGCTCCTGTAACCACTACCTTATGAAGCCTATCCCTAGCTTCTGTACTCTCCAGACTGTTTAGTCGGACCTGCAATTTACTCAAATCTATTCGTCTAACTCCTCTCATAGCTTTTGGTAGCCTAAGTCGGGTATATGGCGGTGAACGATTGATCAGGGGGTCCCAGGGGTCAGTGAGGCTAGTCAATTGGTCATTCGCCCACTCTACCTCAGGTGCTTTTAACATATACCGTTCCTCAACCTGATAATACGCAAGTAACCCTATGCCCTTTCACCGGGCTTCACAACCCCTGTCCAGTTCTACCACAGTTAAAGGTGGTCCCACCTTGATTATCCCAGCAGCCGTGTTACCGCATACCTTAGACAATTCCATCTTCTGTTGCGTGGATACCAACCAGGTGCCTTCAGTTACTCTTATAGCCAGTGGCAAAAGACCTTCACTTGCCACTTCAACCTTGCAGACGCTATTTATCACTCTCCCATCCCCCTGAAATAATCCCAACACACACAACTCATGGTCTCCAATGACATATAACGGACTCTGTGACCGGCAAATTCCAAGACCATTATTTCGGCATATTCCTGCCTCTCGCTGATTCAACAGCATAAATCTGTCTCTTGCCATATTAAATCTTATATATTCTTACTCCACTCTGTAGCTGGCTACCAACCCTAACTTGGGTGCCCAGTGAATAAGGTACACCTGATAAACCTTATATTTGGCTCCTCTATCGAATCATCTTCGATAATAAAACCACAAACACTAAAGTTTTATCCTCCAAGAGTTTAATATTCGGATATATTATCCAACTCCTAAACCTTGTATTTATTAACGCAGCTATGACTGGCAGGCATCGATCTCCCCAACCGTCCTTCAGGCGGAGCGCTCATCAATGCTATTTTTTTCCATAACCACAAGCATAGCGAACGGGGTGCTCAGGGCCACCGAGGGTCAACAATTCGCGATTCTGTCCACGTCGCGTTACACAGTTCCCTCCTTCTGCCAACTACCGCTCGCTGCTCTGCTAACAGACCATCTCTCCTGGTCTCCACAGATACACCAGCTTGATCACGCTAATGCTCGGAACAAAGCGAGAAAAATTCCGTCTGTCAGTACACAACTATTTACAAAAAGTCATATGCTGTTTAAATAGCCAATTCAGTTTCAATAAAAATTACGCTGTACGCTCATGGATAGTCAAAATAATAAAATAAAACTACAGGAAGCTAGATACGCCCCCTAATTTATTGAATTCCTTTCGATATTTCAAATGGCCCCGTCTGTCTGTCTGTCTCTTTCTTAGTACGTCTCTTCTTCTGCCACCAATAATGTAAGATTATAACGCAATCACAACTCTGTCTTTTTTTTTTTTCGTGGTAAAAAAAAAAATATGAGAAATATTAAGTCTCACCCTTTTGTTTTCGGGTCGATTATTTTTGTCGTGGCCACCAATCTGTAAGATTATAATGCAATCCCAGCACATTTTTCTCCGTGGTCCCAAGGTCGTCCTGGTCACATCACCAACCTGTAACCCCTCACTTGAGAGAAGATGGTTAAGGACTTCTGTTTATCTGAATTCTGGCTTTTCTAGTCTAGTCTTCTCTGGGGTTGTTACATGAAATCTTGTATGCTGAAAGCGAATATCGAAGCAGCAGGCATGAAGAGAGACAACTTATGTAGATTAATCTACAGTGTAATTTCGCAAAATTATGTACAAATATTTTTACAATATCACTCAGTTTTTTGTAAGTTTTTTTCAAAGTCTCAAATCTCTTCACAGACAGCGACAGACGGTTGAATGGGGGAGGTAGAGGGGTCCCCTCTCCAGGGAACGGCGGGATTATATGATCTATTATCCCCGAATTCAACAAGCAATCTGCTTAATTTTAGAGCGTATCGACCCGATGTGGGTTGGGGGGAAGTCTCCCCAGCCAATCAAATCACGCTCAACCCCAACGATCTGAGACCCCATTCAAGACTAAAAATTCCATAACCTCGAGGTCATCAGCCATCACTCAGCCAGCACAATATGTTCGTCTAACATCCTCGCATTTCCTGTTGTTGATTTTTTCCCCAATAACAAAATATCTCAGGTTTTTCCAACCAAAAAACAAATATATCCATTTTGACAATGAATTAAAATATATCCATATTTATCCACTCTAAATTCACTAGGCACCTGCCGTTACCTGGGATCGGTCAAAAAGCTATCTCAGCGTAATTCTAAAGCTCCTCAATCGGGGAATGCGTTACAGCATTGAATATGACCATCCATTTTTGTCCCCATTCCACTACACATCGGAGGTCATCCTCTAGTGTTTTTGCCATTTCTCTATGTGTTCATTTGTTTTCCTGTCGTGTCGGTTATAGAGAGTGGTGTCATCGGCATATATACCCATCTCACAGACAATTTTGTCAGGGAGGTCATTTATGAATATTAGGAATAATAGAGGTCAAAAGATAGACCCCTGAGGCACTCCCGCATTTATATCATATTATTTTGATGTACGACCATCGATGACAACCTGGATTTTTCTCTTATCTAAGAATGATTTAATTATGTTAAGTATTCTTCCAGTGATATCGTATGATCTGATTTTCCTGAGAAGACCTTCATGCCATACCCTGTCAAAAGCCTTAGATATATCTAGAGCTACCGCTCTACCCTCCTCTGCTTTGTCAAGTGAATGGTATATATGCTCAGAGATTACAGTTAGGATGTCTACCGTTGAACGGGCTTCCCTAAATCTGAGGAGGAGATTGGTAGAGTTATCAAAGCTCAAATAGTTGAACTTTGACTCCTTAACAGCCAAATTTCTGGCCGAGACCCTATCACAAAGATTTTCACAAATCTCAGTGCCCTGTATATCGAATTTCGAGTCTTTACACTAACAATTGGCGGAGTTATTGCATAGGAAAATGTACACAGACACAGACACAGACAGACACACAGACACACGGACACGTTAACTTTTATAGATAGACAGATAGAGAGATAGAGAGATAGAGAGATAGATAGATAGATAGATTAAACAAAAATATATACGTATACATAAACATATATGGAAACAATTTTGTGTTTACTTTAAACTTTTTACGCAAATATTATGCAAGTATAAATCATGTAGAATATCTGCATGAATATAATTACACGTAATAGTTAACTCTAGATGATCATCCCATAAGAAAACCGAAAAAAACTAATAGGGAATTAATTAAAATGAATGTTTAAAAAATATGCAAATTAGGTAGATCTTTTGCTAGTCAATGCAATTCCAGAACTCATATATAAGAAAATTGTGTTTTCTTTTTAAATAAATAGAGACGAGGGTTTTTAATATGAATATAAATATACACAAAACAAAAACGAATTTACAGGAGTATAGATAAATCTAAAGTTTGATATATATATATATATATACATATATATATATATATATATATATATATATATATATATATATATACACATATATATATATATATATACATATCAAATTTTAGGTATTTAAATTTTATGATTGGATAAGGCTAATCTTCAAATATAGAAATGTTATTGTTTGAAAACAGTGAACACAATTTAATAAATCGATTATTTAATAAATTTCAAACCATAAAATGCATTAAATTCACATACCTAAATTTTGTTTCATTTGCTCTATTCTGTATATTGAGCAATTTTATTTAGCTGGGATGTTCCTGTATAAAATATTACATATAACAATATTTTGCAAGATCGAAAATCACTGGATTTGCATAGCAGTGGATATATTTTATTTCACTATTCTGAAGTGTGTACATAATATATATATATATAAAGAACGTATATCATATGTATTTTGAGTATATAATATGTTAGGTATTTAATTATTTTCTTCGTTTAGTCTGCGTATTTCAAAAATGTAGTTTGTAGCGTGTATATATGTTTACGAATATACATTTCATCTCACATGTATACAGTTCAACAGGGCATATAATATCTTATCAACAAACATTTCGTTAACAACAAAGGGACCGGAACATCTTCAGGGTGATAATATTTTACCAAACAGGAAAACATTATCTTCATTTATTGAGGGTCTTGGTTGACGGGGAAGCCAAAGCTGAGGTGAACATCCATCCAATGAAACGACTAGAAAGTTCCGGTTATATTTTCGGACAAAACAAACAAACAAAAAAAAACTATTAGAGTAGAAGACTGTACATCACCACTTCTGCCCTTGTGTCACGTCTTGCTGAAGTAGGCAGCAAGAAAAAATCATACCCAAAAGTACCTTTCACGATCTGAAATATTCACACCATATTTTCCTGGACTAAATTAAAAAAATATGTATCTGTTATTTCTTTGTTTTTTAAATATACTGCAATTTCGTTTTGTAAGATTGTATTGTACATACTATAGAGAACGTTGGATTTTTCTCTCATTTAATTCCATAGTCGTCAAAACTTGGATAAGGATGTTCTAAAATTGTATTTCATGTCATTAAATTCTAATTCAAATTTACATTTACATGGTGGAATGATAAAATTGTCGCCCTAAAGAAAACAGCGATACAGCTTTATTTTAGAACTTTTATTGAAAATGTCAATTCAAGTAACTTGATTATGTTATAGAACTGACCTTTATTCAATGTGGTCGCTTTCAACCTCAATCACCGCTTCGACACGGGTGTGGAACTGGGAGCATGTCTTTTTCACAAGCGCAAGCGGGAGCTAGGCGAATATTTGGCGAATGGCGACGATCAGGCTGGCTTTGGTGTTGTGAGATGCTATGGTGATGTTCTGGATGTATGACCAAACGAAGTGGTCCAGCGGGTTCAGGTCGGGAGAGGAGGAAGGTCAGTGAGAGAAGGGTACAAAGTCGTAGCACTTCTTCTGAAGCCAAGCCTGGTTTCTTTGGACTTGTGGACCGGCGCCGAGTCCTGCTGCAACACCAAGGGTCTGACAGCGGCCACCTGATTGCACCAGGGGATCATCACATTCTTTAGCACATCCAGGTACACTTTGGTACTTCAAGCCGACCTCGAAGATGTGAGGTGGCATGATGTGGCCCTCACTAGAAATCATAACAAAGACTATAACCGTAGACGGAAACTTTGTTTTCATCGCCTCGGGCACGCCCCTGTTATGGGTGGTCATCCAGCGATGCATTTTTAGGCAATGGTTCTGTTGACATAATCTGGATCGATTAAAAGAAGGCTCCTACCGCTATTGGGATTTGTACACAATTGGCTAAGTAGTAGATGATCTGCAAAAAAAAAAAAAAAAAGAAAAAAACGGTGTTCATCAAACGGAAATGGAATCGTGTCGTCCTTTTTAGGGCGACAATTTTATCAAACTTTTTTTTTTGTAAACTATTAAGTATCGAACAATTATTCAATATTTTAATTCTTTTTCGTGTGTTTCCTGTTGTAACATAACGCGAATACGCGTATGTAAATGCATGCGTAATGACGTCATCAGTAAAGAAAAAAGACTTAACAAAAGGGAAAGAGAACGATCACGGAAGGTACGTAGAGCATGGAACGAGATAAAGTTCGAGATCCTGTGAGAGGCGTAGCAAACATTCTGGAGCACGTGGAAGGCGTCACGGCTGTAACAATGAAGAAATAAATGTTGTTGCTATAAAGAAAAGGAGAGTTGGAGTTATTTCCTATTCTTTTTCTGCTTTACAACTGGAAAATAGAACGTTAGAGTGCATTAAAAAGATTTTGACAAATTTTGTTACACTAAAAAACTTTTGATACAAAAATAAATTTTGAACACACGTTTTACACAAATGCCCTGGTTTTAACGATTTTAAAAACAAAACTGGAGAGTGTAAAACAAATAAACTTTTCTGTTTTATTTCATAATTTTTACTAAAAGAAAGATAATAATAATAATGACAGGAATTTTTTAAAAATTAAGTTTAAAATATTTTTTTAATTATTTCTTCTCTGAACGATTTAAATAAAAATGCATTTATTTGGCGAAATTGCAGGTTAACTAAATTATACTTAAGTAGCGCGACCCGCGGAAAGTCCACAGGGAACTCATTCATATGTAATATATTGATGTTGGAATTTCTGTAAATGTTCAGCGTAAATGGAGACGCTCTGATATTATTGAAGCTCTTTTGCTAAAACTGCAAAAATATTTATCTAAGCTAGCAGGGACGCCCGACGTAGCTCAATCGTAAAGTACGCTTAAATATGATATTTTAATTTTTGCAGGTTTCGTATACCTTATTATAGAGTTTGTGTTCTATCGATTTGTATGTAGTAGTAGTAGTAGTAGTAGTAGTTGCGATTTTAAAAATTAAAAAAATGTATCCATATGACTTGAGTGCGTCAGCTTGAATCGAAACCGAAACCAAAACTTATGAAATATATATATATATATATATATATATATATATATATATATATATAACTTGAGTTCTATCGGCTATAATCGAAACCGAAACTAAAACTTATGAAGAGTTCTTGATAAAATTGTTTAAAAAAAATAGACTACTGGAGTGTCACAGCGATAATCGAAACAAAAACCAAAACATATAAAGAATTTTTGGTAAAATTATTTATAAAAAAAAATAAACGGCTTGAGTGCCATCAATCGAAATACAAACTCATGAAGAATTTTTAGTAAAAATACTTATTGCAAGAAATGGAACTCCATAACAATTAAACGACAGTCACTCGGACGTAATCGCGATACACAAAACAAATAAATAACACACACGCTATCCTATTAATATATAGATATTCGCCTCGGTATAAAATTCAATATATTTCTGACTTGCTGGAGACGCCCGGACTTGGCTGGTCGTAAAACATGCTTTAATATATTATAATTTATGTAGATTTCGTATTTATTTTTACAGAGCCATTTTTTTCCTGTGTAAATTGCATTCCTAAATCCAGGTTAAATACTCTTGCTTGATTCTCCTTTCCATTAGTTAAAAAAAAAACAGTTCAATAGTTGAGAAGAAAAAGAGTATTCTACAAGTATATTTATTTATTTGCGGGCTGTTATCCTCATCTTCATAGTTGTTATCCTAATCTTCATAGTTGTTATCATCTTCATAGTTGTTATCCTCGTCGTTGTTGTCATCGTCGGCCCCGTGGAGCAGTGGATAGAGGCGTTGATGTGGTGAGACGACAACAACAACAACTATGGAATTAAGAAGGCCAGAGGAATAATTGGCCGAAACGTGATGAAGCAACAACAACGATGAGGATGAGAATAACAGTCCGCAAATAAATAAACAAATATACAAATGACTTATCTCAAAGGATTCCAATACAAAAACAATAATACATAATATTCTAAAAGTCTTTAAAACTTGAAGGAATTTCAAAACTTTAAAAGTTTTGATTAAATTTGCATAAAATAACACCAAAGTGTTGATATGCCGTAAAATGGGCAAAATAAAAGAAGGATATTGTGTGATTCATCCAAGATGCATGTGTCAACTGAGAATATTGGTTCTTTTCTGCATAACTAAAGTGCAAGTACTACAATATCTCCTTTTGTATAACCTATTCTCGCAAGAGTAGCAAAATTAGTTACTTCCCTATAAAACGGTTTCACCTTTCAACATTGCTATTATCATTCTTACGCTAAACTTTTGTTACTCACTGAGAAATTGTTATTATTGTTACCTGCCACCAACGTGGAAAGATTATTAATCTCTTTCTGAATGTCTCAAATAACAAGGCCTCTAGTCATTAGTCGTGTGCTCTCGTGTAATGAATGAATGCGTGAATGTACCTATTTACTATGCTTCCCCACGGGACAGAGTTAGACACCAGGGTCGTTTTTTAACGTGGAGAAAAGGTACAAAAATAAAAATTGTCTCAGTCGTGAAGGATTTCTCCTCCACCGAAAGAGAACAAGAAATAGAAGTGCAGCATCTGAAGAACAGATACTACACTTTGATTTTGTTTATATATTTTATTGGTTTTAAAATTTTGTAAATACAAAAAAAAACAAAAGATTATCAAACAACAAAATTAGGCACAAGGCCCTACAAGAAATTGGGGAGGGGAAGGGTTCAGGGTCTTTGTGACTAAAGTGATTAAAAAGTAATAAATGTAGACTTTGGAGTCTTACTCTTGACTGGCAACATTTACCAAAATACCTCATTCACTCTATGGATCTTAATCTAACTAATAAATCCCCAGCGTTTAAGAATCAAAACCATATTTACAATTAATAAACAGTTGTCTGTGTGTCTGTGTATGCATTTTTTTTTTTTTTTTTTTAAATACATTAATTTTGTGTGTGTGTGTGCATATGTGAAAAAATAAAGTTCAATTTCATTGGTAAATAAAAACGTTTTTGAATTAAGAAAAGGATTGCTCGTGGAGAGGGGAAAACTAATTAAAAGTGTTCCTATCCAAAACAAAAAATAAATCCTACTGGGTTGTTAGTGAGACCCCCCTGTACTAATCTAGGTGACTAGACCCCCCACTGTTTTCCGGGGAACCGAAAACAAGCAGGGCGATCCCTAATGGGGATTGGGGAAAATATCTTAATGGCAGTGGGAGAAAACAAAGCAACGGGTGGAGGGGGGTTGGAAGGTGACCTCTGAGTAGGGGAGTGACCGGGGATGTTGAAAAAGCAAGGATGTGGCACAAAGGGGATGGGCAGACTCAGAGGTTCTCTAGTACCAAAAAATAAAATCAGGAACAGGATCTCATTTATACCACCAGTCAAGAGTCTTCTTAAGTTTTTCTTAGCTAGAACCTAAGCGGGATGGGTTCCAAAGGGCCCAGCACCGCCCGTGCCATGCTTAAGGAGGGAACATGTATTGAAACTTGGCTCCTCGACGGATACACAAACTAGTGCTGTGCACCCACCTCTTGTCAAATTCCACTCTAGGCAACCTTCTCCAATCGCATCTGATCTTTACTTTAAGCAGATGTTTAAAGTAAACGATCAGATCCCGATCCGGAACAGATGTCCCTTCGCGGACCAACTTGAGGCGCGTGATCCAAATCACCATGCGCGCTACTGCCAGGATCGCCAGGACAACCATTCTTTCCTCCCTGGGGAACGGTGGCTCCATGTTGTACACAAAAAAACCTTCGTCAAGCTCGAGCGGACATTCGGCATTGATGCGAGCCGTTACCCCCTCGACGTACTCCAATAAGGGCTGGATCCGGCTGCAACTAAAAAACGCGTGCCCGATCGTTTCGGGCTCGCGTTCGTCACAGCGTGGACAGAAGCCGCTCGTATTTTCTTTATACCGGCAGAGTTCGTCGAGAAGGGGCAGCGCGTTATGGACCAGTCGCCAGGTGAGGGAAAATTCTGAGTTGTTCAGAATCTCCCGTCCCGGCGCCCAACTCCAATGAGAACGGACAACCTCCATCGACCATCCTATCCGCCTACAAAGTGGATCCTTCGCGGTCCCCTCCACTAGCTCCCGATATAGTTTCTTTCTTGGCTGATCGAGGACACTGGTCCCCGGCAAAGCTTTAAGAGCAGTCCGGCATTCGGAGAAGAACTTAGACTCACCCTAGGTCTACGACGACCTTCTACCGAGGGGTTGGGTTTGAGATTGGGAAACGAGTTCTCAACCACAGGGACCCAAGGAGCGTCTTCTTCAAGCGAACGACCCAGGAAAGCCAATCTCTCGGCATTTCTATGACACAAGAGACTGGGCTGACCCAGGCCTCCCTCGCTCGGCCTCTGGACACAGACCTCTCTGCAGACATAATGCTTACCATCGTTCCACAATAGTGAATCGAGGCGCCCTTGCAAGCGGGTTAGTCGTTCTGCAGGGAGAGGAAGTACAGACAATCAGTAAAGGATGAGCGGAAATACGTATGTAGTACACGCCTCCGCCCGACCCTTCAAGGACAATTTCCTTCCAATCCAAGTCTTCACCGACGATTTGACCTTGCCATATACTTCCGACCAATTCTTTTCCAGCTGAAGTCCCGGTCCAAACCAGACACCAAGAATATGGACCGGTCCATCGGTCCATCGGTCCAGCTGAAAATACCTGGAAGCGAGTTTACCCCGGTCCAGGCCCCCAACCGCAGGCCGACAGACTTGCTGCGGTTGAAGATGGCCCCGGTGACTTCTTCGTATCAAGCGAGCGCCTCGACCACCGCTTGAACGTCCGTGTGGCAAGACACGAACACGGTGACGTCATCAGCGAACGCGGAAACCCTGGCTCGTGTGCCTCCAGGGAGGGCTATTCCGCGCAGGACTGGTGTAGCCGCCTCGTCCCTTAACTTGTGAAGGAGGGGTTCCAACGCCAGGACGTACAACATAGGTGACAGCGGACAACCCTGACGCACCGACCGAGAGACAGCGAACGACTCCGACAGCTTACCGTTGATCTGCACCGCTACCTTCGGCCTATCATACAGGACAAAGATCCACTTGCGGAAGTCCGGGTTAAATCCGGCGGCTTCTAGCACAGCTCCCAGGAACCGATGGTCGACCCTATCGAATGCCTTGGACTGATCTAAACTGATCAGCGCGGCTTCGGCGTCGTCTTCTGTCCCCTCTATGATCGAGCGTATCAAATGCAAATTGTCTTGAATCGATCTCCCCTTCACAGCATAAGTCTGGTCCGGTTCGATCAAGTCAGTGATGACAACCTGCAAACAATTCGCAAGAATCTTTGCCAAAATCTTTAACTCTGTGTTTAGCAGAGTCAAAGGCCTAAAATCGTCAAAATTTTCCACCCCACCATGCCGTTGACCTTTCCTCAGCAATGTGATCACTCCTTGGTCACCTGTCCAGGGATGGAACCCTGAGCAAACCAATGGTTGAACATATCCTTCAGAATAGGGACCAACATGGGCGACAGCCTCAAGTAGAACTCGTAGGGTAAACCATCAAGCCCCGGGGATTTGTTGTAGCCGACCTGATTCAATGCAGTAATGACCTAATGTTCAATAACAAGACCATCACAGCTAGCCGCCCGAGCCACCGTGAGGCGGGGCGAGTCAGCCAAATAGCTGCCAAACTCCTCGACCCTGAGTCCAGGTAGTTGGGTGAAGCGCTCCGATAGATGCTCCCAAAACCCCTCGCAGATCTCCCGAGTCGAAACTAGGGCATGTCCTTCCAGGTTATGTACTTTACGAATGTACCCCTCCGAACCGCGCCTTAAAGCAGCCTTACGCTCAACAGCGTCAACATTCACAGCCTCGTTGGAAACTTTCATTAATATAGCCCTAACTACTTGACCTTCATACCGCTCGCTAGCCAAGCGGCTGAGGTCTTGTTTAGCTAGTGCTACCTCTAGGGGATCCCCCCCTCCACCGCCCGGGTCAGCTTATCCTCTAAGCACTTCTTTGCCTTAGCCTTATCTAACGCGAGGCGTTGGCTGTATTGGACTGAGAAGCGCCTAATTTTGGCCTTAAGACTAACCCACCACTTACTCCCTGTAACCGCCCCCACTAAAGCCCGCTGAATTAAATTGGTAACCTTCAACCGGTAGTCCTCCAACTCCAACAAGGTGCTGTTGAACTTCCAGTATCCGGCTAGTTTAGACCTAGCACTTAAGTTCAAACGGGCCATAACGAGTTTATGGTCCGAGTGTCCTAACAAGTGGAACGTGGGGCACGATAGAAAGTCTACGTTGCCTCTTCTAACTAACATCCAATCCAAGTAAGTACTCGGATGGGAAGGCGTTCCAGGATGCCACGTCCACATCTCCCGCCTCGGATGATCCAGACGGAATCTGTCAACGAGATCGCACGAGGCCATCAGGTCAAACAGAGTGCTGTCACACCGCACCGACCCACTAGTCCCCCCGACCTTATCTATTTTGGGATCAAGGATTGCATTCCAATCACCCATTAGAACTAACCGTTCCGGATCCACTAAGAAGCCCTCCAACCATCGAAAAAAGGATGCCCTCTCTACAGCAGAATTGGGAGCATAAACAGCGACAATCTGAAAAGCACTACTATTAACGGCAACATCAACAACAACTAGCCGCCCGTCCTCGCCTGCGTGAACAACATTCACCGACGCTGACAGGGTACGACTCACTAGCAAGGAGATTCCACGACTATAAGTATTGCCATATGCTGAGTAAACATCGTAATTGTTCACCAGCACCTGACAATCCCCGTCACAAATAAAGTGGGTCTCCTGGATAGCGGCAATATCTACCTTAAGGGACACCAAGTCTCTCACAACGCGCGAGGCCTTGCTTCGACACCTGATGCCCCTCACATTCAATGTAGCCAAGTTCAAAGCCATGTTCACTTACCTTATTCAGTGTCACAGACAGGTCTGAAATACTTGGCAGTGAGGACGTGGCAGGCCTGGCCGAGGCTGCCGGTAAGTAAGTCTTCTGAGGGTACTCCGTCCTTGGCCACACCTCCCACGTCCAGGGGGAAGGTTAGTTTAAGTGCCCTGTAGAATGAAGGGTGTATATACACAGGGACTCTGCCCTCGCACTTGAAAAAGAAATTGTTCAGTGAAGGATGGTCCCTGTCCACCAGCTGCTGGCCCGGGATCGCATCCTTCGCTGCTTTGATCATGGCCCAGAGGGCTTGTGTTCTAGAGTCCTTGTTGATCCTAACAAAAGTGGTCAACATGGGCGCATCCTTGAATTTGGTAGGATCCGCGACGCTGTCACCGTCCACGTGCACCAGACTCCTCAACTTGTTGTAGCGGACTTTCTGCTGCCCTTTAAGGTCCGGTATTGGTAGGTGGGGGTCGAGTTCGCAAATTCTACCTCCTGGTAGGAAAGGAAGTTTTCTGGTCCGTTCCGTGCGAACTGCCATTGTTCGGGAAGGGGGCTTTTAGGTTGGGGGAGAGGGGAGGGGGGTGGAGTGGGGGTAGTTGTATCAGTTCCTTCCTGAGGTGGTTTATCACAGGGTGGGGGTGGTGAAGGGTTTCTGGGGGCTTTGGGGAGATCTGGGGAGGGGGATGGTTGCTCGGGCTGCTGAGGTAGTGGGGTGACAGGGGGCTCAACTTGCGGGACTGTTGCCGTGTCTTTCTCAGTAGGGGTTGGGGGGTCAGCGCGAGTCTTTCTGCTTTTCCTCCTTTTGGCCCTCCTGATTTCTGTCGCGCTCAGTTTTACCGGAGCTGCCGTTGCCTCCTCTTCCTCAGACACTACCTCCTCCTCAGACTCTTGTAATTTCCTCTTGTTTGAGGAGGGGGGTGCCTGTATCTCCATGGCCTCTTGTTTTTCGGGTTGGTCTCTGGTCACCGTCTGTGGGGATGACTGTAGGGGGGGTCTTCCCTTTTTTGGTAACCGTCACCCAGCCCGTTTGTGCTTCTGGGAGGCTTGTGGTCGGAGCGGGAGCGGAGGCTTTGACTGGTGCTGCTTCTTTTCCGATTGTCTTGGGCGGGTTTCTGGTCTTTTTGGGGCAGTCTTTGGCCATGTGCCCCTGTTGTTGGCATTGCCAGCAGTGGGGCTTTCTCCCTTCCACTATTAGGGAAAAGGTCCAGTCCCCGAACCTGAGCGTCGCCGGGATTCCAAAGAAGCCGGCCTTGTCCAGGACCATCTGAATCTTGTAGTCCCCGGTCATTATGTTCTTTTGACCGCGGACTGGCGTTACCTCCTCGACGTCCCCATACTGGCTGAGGATGGCTCCCAGTTGGTTTGCTTCCATGTAACAGGGGACGTTCAAGGCGGAGACGTTTGCTCTTCTCCTGTTCAGGTACACCGGCTGCAGCTTGATGTTCCTGCTCTGGTGTGTGGTCCTGGACAGTTTGTCGGCAGCCTCTGGGGTGGAGAGCAGCACATCCCACTGTGCGTAGCTCCGTCTGCAGACGTAACTGGCTGGGATGTTCTGCTCCAGCAGGAGTTTCAGCATGGTGTCCTTGTTGACACCCGTCAGACCCCTCGTCTTCGTGTCTGACGTGATGAAGGAGAGGACTCTCTTCTCCAAGCCTTCGACCTGCCCCGGAAGGGGTTTGATTGTGTTCCCCTCTGTGTAGTCTTTGTACTTGGAGTTGAAGAGCCTCTTGTAGTCCTTCGGCTTCATTTTGTTTGGTTGTTCTTTGGGGCCCCATGCTGATCCTCCCTCCGGTTGGGTGTCTGCTGGTCTGGGGACAGGAGTTGTAGGTGAGGCTGTTGGCTGCTCCGTGACCGTTGTTGTCCTTGCAGTGCCGGGGGTTTGACCTTTACCAGTTAGAGTTGGCCAGTCCGCATTTGTCATCGCGTGCTGGCTTTCTCTGCTTTCTGGGTCGTTCCCCTTCTTCTTCTTTTTCTGCTGGGTGGCATTCTCTTTCGGGGATGCAGGTGCCTCCCCTCCTGGGGATGTGTTCCCAGCAGCGGTTTTTGCAGTTGCAGAGGTGGGGGGTGACGCTGCTCCCAGCTTGCGTTTGTTGGAACTGGTTGCCGCGTCTACCTCCACCCTGGTTTTCATCATCCCTTCATTGCCCTCTTGGGGAGTGCAGAGGGTTGGGATCATCGTCTCCTCTTCAAACAGCGCTTTTAGAGAGGCTAGGGTTGCGTTAACTAGCTCCTCTGTCTCTTCGGTTGCGCTGTTTCCTTCCATTTCTCCAGCTGAGGGGGAGTTGCCCACTTGGGGAGCCGGCAGCACTGGTCTAGCAGACCCGTCCACTTTTTGGGGGACTTGGGATGCTGTAGGAGCAGCTTCCGTTGTGTTGTCCCCTGTCGGCTGTCCGGCTGCTGCATTATTCGACGGGCCGCCCTCGTGGGGAGCAGCAGTTGCAGGTGGTTTCCGGGGGGTCGCCGCGGGCTGCGGCCCTACCCCTTCATCAGTTGTCAAGGTCGCCGCGCGCTGGGGCCCTACCTTGCTTTCTGGCGCCATCTCGCCGAGAGATGCATTAGCTCCCTCACATGGGGAGTCGTCTGCGGGGGTAATGCTGCGCATTTGGGGTGACGTACCCCTCCTGCCTGGCATCGTGGCGGTTGCACTGGCCGCTGACGCGGACCAAAGTGTAGTGGGGAGAAAAGAAAACCCAGGGGAATGGAGGGGGTGGAGGGGGAGGAGCGGGCTTAGAAGAAATTAGTGTTTTTGACCTCCCCTCACGGGGATGTCGGGTTAGCAGCTCGAATCCCCCCGCGAGGGGGGAGAGCAGAGAAGAAAGACGCAGTGGGTGCTAGCAGGTCAGAGTGCCGCGTCGCAATCAAGAGAGAGAGGGGATAGACATTTCTGCCCACAGAGGGGAGCAAAAACGAAACACCCGCCCTACCCCACGTCACCCTACCCACTAACTACCCCAACGGAAGTGAGAAAGAGAACCCTGTCTGCTCGATCCACTGGGAGAGCAGCGAAAATAGACAAAGTTTGGGCCTGGCAGGTCAGAGTGCTGCTCAGGCAATTAAGTGTGGAGAAATTAGACCATCCCCTGTCTCTAGAGGGAAGAGACCGGAACGTGTCCCGAAGGCCAAGCAATTTGAAGAATGAATGCGTGAATGTAGGATTGACATGAAATTCTTAAAGATAAACTAAAATGACCGAAAAATGGGCTGAAATGACAAATAAATAAAAAGTAAATGACTTAGAATAACTTTAATGAACTTAAGGATGAACTGAATAAACTTAAGAATGACTTGAATGCTTAAAAATAACTGGAATCCTTAAAAAACAACTTGAATGATCTGGAGAATGACTTTGAGACTGACTGGTTGTAAAATGGGTGATCATTTTACATTAAATTAATATAGAAAAATGATCCCCCATTTTATATCACAAAGTTACAAACATAAGTACAGCATGTAGTAAGAACAGATACTACACTTTAATATTGACCAAAAGTCAAAGAAAAGGGTATTTATTTGCTCCCCCACCGAGCAAATTAGGCACAAGGCCGATTTTTAATGTGAGGAGTGAAGGGTAAATGGGAACCAGCTCCCCGGGGAGTAGAGGAGCTGGATAGTGACAATTGGTATGAAGGGTTGCCCCTACATTGATCAAGGTCTTATATGTGGGATTACCCACACATATGGTCTTTGCTTGCAGCATCTGCCGGAACAGATACTACACTTTGATCTTGATATATAATTTATTTCGTTAAAATAAAAATTACAATCAAAATAATTCAATGTAAAATTAAAATAAATTAAAATTAAAATTCAAGTTTAGAAAACAAATGTAGGCACAAGGCCCTGTAAGATCTGGGAGGGGGAGTGTTGCAGGGTCTTTGTTACTAAAGTGAAAATGGAGTCTTTGGCGACTTTACTCTTGACTGGCAACATTTACCACAATATCTCATTCACTCTGTGGACTCTAAACTAACTAATGAAAACCCCAGCGTTTTTGCAAAGAAGGATATATATACAATTTCTGTGTGTGTGTGTGTGTGTGTGTGTGTGTGTGTGTGTGTGTGCAATTTTTTTTTTTTAATGTGTGTGCATGTGAAAAAAGTTCAATTCATTGGAAAATAAAAAGTTCTTGAATTTGGAAGAGAAACAGTTCGTGTTGGGGAGTGAGGAATCTAGAAAAAAATATACAAAAAATAAAATTGCCTTGTGCATTGTTAGTAAGGTCCCTCCCTGAGCTAATCTAGAAAGTTAGATCACCTACTGTTTTCCGGGGCACCGAAAACAAACGGGAAGATCCCTAGTGGGTATTGGGAAGAATTCTTATCGGGTGTAGGGAGGAAAAATAAATAATTGGCAAAAACAAAAAAGGAGAAAGATTGGGTGGGGCGTAGGCAGCGACCTTCGAGTAGGGGTTGACCAGGGGGTGGTAAAACAAAAAGATAGGGGGTAGTGGTAGGGTAGCCTCGGGAGGTTCTCTAGTGCCAAAAAAAACAATCGGGGGACAGGATCTCATTTGTATCACCAGTCAAGAGTCTCTTTACTATTTATTTGTCTAACCTAGCGGGATGTGCTCCGTAGGACCCAGTACCGCATGTGTCATGCTTATGGTGATAACACAAATTCAAACTTGGCGCCTCGTCGGATGCACAAGCTAGCGTAATTCACCCACCTCTTGTCAAAGGCCACTCGAGGCAACCTCTTCCAATCGCATCTGATCTTTACTTTAAGCAGATGTTTAAAGTAGACGATCAGATCCCGATCCGGAACAGATATCCCTTCGCGGACTCGCTTGAGGCGTGTGATCCATATGACCATCTTCGCTACTGCCAGTATCGTTAGAAAAACCATTCTTTTCTCCCTAGGTAGCGGCGGATCAATGTTCTCCACAAAATATGACTTGTCGAGTTCAAGCTAGCGCTTGGCATCGATGCGAGCCGTTACCTCGTTGACGTACCCTAGGAGGGTCTTGAGCCTGCTGCAGCGGAAAAAAGCATGTCCGGCTGTTTCCCTCATGTCCTCGTCGCAGCACAGCCAGTAGACCCGAGTTTCTTCATTGTAAAGGTTGAGTTCCACAAGGAGGGGCAGTGCGTTCCGGGCAAGTCGCCAAGTAAGGGAAAATTCCGAGTTTGTAAGGAAGTCCCGTCCTGGCGCCCAACTCCACTAGGAGCGGACCTCCTCCAACGATATCCCCGTCCGTTTCACTAGCGGTTCCTTTATGCTACGCCCCACTAGCTCCCGATAAAGTCTGTTCCTAGACTGTTCGAGGACACTGGTCCCCGGCAACGCTCTAAGTGCGGACCGGCATTCGGCGAGGGGTCGGGTGTGAGATTGGAAAACAAGTTTCCAACCGCAGTGACCCATGGAACGTCTACGTACAACGAACGGCTCAGGAAGGCCAACCTCTCTGCGTGTTTGTGACACAGGAAATTGGGCAGTCCCAAGCCTCCCTCGCTCGGATTTCGAACACAGACCTCTCTGCAAACATAATGTTTACCCTCGTTCCACAAGAGTATGTCGAGGTGCTCCTGTAAGCTGATTCGTCGTTTTGTAGGGAGGGAAAGTACAGACAGATGGTAAAGGATGAGCGGAAAGACGTATGTAGCACACGCCTCCGCCCGACCCTTCAAGTACAATTTCCTTCGAACCCAAGTCTTGACAGAGGATTCGACCTTGGTCTCTACTTCCGACCAGTTTTTCTTCAGCTGGATACCCGGTCCGAACTACACACCAAGGATCCGGACCGAGCCGTCGGTCCAACTGAAGATGCCCGGAAGCGAATTTACTCCGGTTCAGGCACCCAACCGCAGACCCATCGACTTACTGCGATTGAAGATGGCCCCCGTAACTTCTTCGTATCGAGCGAGCGCCTCAGTGACTGCTTGAATGTCCGTGGGGCAAGACACGAACACGGTAACGTCATCGGCGAACGCGGAACCCCTTGCTCGTGTGCCTCCAGGGAGAGCTATCCCGCGGGCCCAAAGGCCAAGAAAAGCTTAAAAAGCTAAGAACAGCACCTCTTAATGACATACCTTTGATTTTAACCAAAAAAGGCCAAGTACAAAAGTGTTACGGACAGACCGACACACCGACCGACAGACCGACCGACTTACCGACCGACAGACCGACGGACTGATTATAGAGTCGCTTGCACGCGACTAAAAATTCCTAGATTTAGATAAATAGCAACAGTTATTTATTCATGCGAAATTTCGCCTCTTCACAATTTTGCCAAATTCTAAATGCCTCAAATACCAGTGCACCATCACACACGCACAGCATGAAATAAGAATGATGACACATCAACAAACACATTCCATTATGCCAAATTTATTTGCAAAATCAGTTGTCCTCTCCTTCTTGTTTACATATGCAGATGTATTAATACTACTACTGCAGCGAGTTTGTATGAATTATGTCCCTTTAATTTAGCGCATGTGTAATTACAGCGTTTCTTATTCGACGAATTTTTCTGTCTTCTGTGCGTAGACAATTCCACATGATAAAACGGCTCCCAGGAATAGAATCGCAGAATCAAAGTAGAAAATCACGGATAACTGCTGTGTAGCCTCGTAGACAAATCCTGAAATGATTAACGTTAAATTAACAAAGGGCAGTAAGGATTAGGTTTTTAAATATCGAAAGGGAACCATTGTGAACTTGCTTCATAATTGATGCGTACTCTTTTATAAATTTCCAATATCTAATAAAAAAAATTTTAAAAGAATTTTATAACAAAAATAAAAATAGACAAAAATAATATAGTTATTTTGCATTAGTTCAACCTTTGTCTTAAAAATGTTGACTGTTTAGAAATGTGCCATGAAGTACCATGTTTTTAGTTTTTGGTATGACTCAATCGAGAATTGAGACCCTGTCTCTCGGACTATTACATAAGAATCAAATGGGCCTATAGTGCTTCTTACACATCTACAAATATTAACGAAATATGGATAGAAAAGTTCAAAGAAAATCAACCATGCGAAAGTTGTTTCAGAAATTACATGGTGGTAATGAAAGTAATGGATATAAAGAAGGCTGAAGGCAGCTATACCTTCTTGATAATGAGCGCTAGAAATAATTGTTGAATAAAACTTAGAACAGTGTTTACGGTGCTTTATCTAACTGTTTAAAACGGATCAAATTGGTTTAGGTGTAAAAACGATAAATTGATCCCGCATGAAAATAAATGTGTGTTTCTGAAATTATGCATGATTTTCTGAATAATATAATATTAAAATTTTGGTTCCCATGTACGAGCGGTACCCCCTATATATTTTTTTATTTTCGTCTTTTTTTCATTTTTTTTTCCAGCGGATTATTATCAAATGGACACTAATCTACCAGATTATCAAAATAAAAACTCAAAGCATCATAACTCTTGTTTCCCCATAATTTCTTTTTTTTATTTTCTATGATATAACGCCACATTAAAGCAAAAGGAATAAATAAGAAAAATGATCAAAATGTTTTCATCGTAACAACGGTTGTAAAAGGAATATTATTTTAAAAGTAAAACTACAATACCAAAGAGACGAAACAACGATACTGTTAAATACATCTTATTCGTTGCAATCTTCTTAGAAAGATTATGTATATTTTAAATGAAATTGAAACGAAAAACACTACAATAACACATTAAAGAAATGGAACAACAAGAGACCAAATATATAGTCATAAATTTCTCCATTGTAACACTCTTTCTAGCAAGAATACGTATATTTTAAGTAAAATAAAATGAAGTGAGAAAAAGACCAATACCCCAAACTTAAACAAAATCGGACTCTACATATTCAAGAGAAGAACCAGGTTGAGCCAAACAATACAGTTGAAAATGTCTCCATTGTAACGATTTTTCTAACCAGATAACGTTGTTTAACTATTAAAATGAAGTACAAAATAATAAGTCGAATACTACACTTACGCCACACTGTGGGAGAAAAACATGAACAGACAACAATACGGTGAAAAATGTCTTCATTGTAACATTATTCATAGCAAGAGTATGCTTTTTTAAGAAAACTCAACATAAAAACAAGTTAAACATTACTATGAATCACTATAAAACACTATAGAAACTAACGATATTTCCGCAATGGGAAAACTATATTTTGCGATACTTTTCTTATATATGTCAGTTAAAATAGTTTTTAACGTATTATTCTTCCAGTATAATCTACACCAGATCCGAGGAAACTTTGCATAAACCAATAAATATAATCTTTATCCGAATGATAACGCTTTATTCAATTTTCTACTGACTTTTTTACTTTGAGAATTGTAGAGAATTGAAACTTAATAAAGATCAATTTCTCAAAAATATAAAATTACTTTTTTATTTTTATAAAACATTGAAATTAATTAAAAACAAATCTAATATCATAATCTTTACGAAAGAAAAAGAAGTTAAGATATAAAAACTTTGAATAGAAAATGTAATACGGTGGTATAGGTTACAGACAGGCAACATAATTTCCTATAACTGTACTGTTGTACCTTATTTAATAAAGAGAAACTTCAGCGCTTCCCGCTAAATGAGATTATTTTCATTTTCTATTTTATTCAAAAATATATGCCGAGACTATCTTCAATCTACGAGGAAAATGTAAACAGCAAACTAGCAGTGTTAAGACGATTAATCGGAATCGGGAATCGAAAAATCTCTTGGGGGTATCGGAATCGGAAAATGTTCTGCTTATTTTCAGATGCCAAAAACGATTATTATGATTGCCTTTTTTATTTCATGTTTGAGAAAATATCTGTACATATAACATTTTAAGGTAATCGGCATGAATAACAACTTTATAGTTAAATATTTAGAGAGTTAGAAAAAAATCGGAATCGATCTTCTCTTGCCGAAGTTTCCGGGGTCTGCCAGTTTTAAAAGCACTAACTATTATAGTTAAATATTTTGAGAGTTAGAAAAAAATCGAAATCGGTAATTGTATAAGGATCGGGAAAAATATTGGAATCTCCCATCACTAAAAACTAGCAACCCATCTCTCTATTGACTGCCATATAAAATTAGACCGTAGCCACAAGGTAACTATAAAAGAAATGAGTAGGATAATATTTATGTGTACAACTCTTTTAGTCAAGCGACACATTTTCGAATTTTTATATTCACGAAGAAATTCAAACCATATCCTTGTTTTATCGTTATTTCCATGGCAGGTGCTCGTTTGAACTCCAATCTCTGCCCCCCCCTCAACAATCTTTCACGAAAAACACCCGTCTAGCTGAATCCACTGTGAAAAATTTCCCCCACTCTATATCTGTGCCTAAATCAAAACGTAGATTCCATGGACAAAGCTTCTTTCGCCTGTGGAACTCTGTTCCGTCTGCCTGCTTTCCACCCGACTACAACTTGGATGTCTTCAAGTCCAACGTTAACAAATTCCTAATGAACCGCCCCCTTAAGTAAACACTTCATCAAATCTTCACACTAACGTAATGTACTTGCAATAACCCTTATCCCTGAGTGGCTTCCGGGCCTTGATAAGTGGTGATCACTGTGTAAAAAAAAAAAAAAAAAAAACTTGCAATATTTTATGCAAACAATAATGGATAACAAACATACCTTTTAGTGTGGGATATATAATATATAGAATTCCAATTAACGTCGATAAAATGCTGTAAGCCGCCGTCATGTTATCTGTTCCAAGAATTGCTGAAATCAGTACAATGCGAAGTGATATTCCAAAATCTACAAGATGAAAGGTTAATATTTCATTATAAGTTATAAATAGTAATGAACATGGCCTCCCACAACAGCAAACCAACCTGATCGCTACCATCTGCCGAGTATTCACTTAGCCCCCTTCGGTGATTGTGAAAAAAGGATGCTCCCAGTTCCGGACCCGTATCGAGGCGGGATGAAAGTTAAAATCAGCTACATTGAATAGATGTCAGCTTTACTACATAATAAAGTTATCTGAATTGATTTTTTCAATAAAAGTTTTTTAGCATAAAACTATAGTGTTGTTTTTTAAAGGCGACAATTTTATCCTCCATATATATATATATATATATATATATATATATATATATATATATATATATATATATTATATATATATATATATATATATATATATATATATATATAATATTTGCCGCTAAATTGACATTATCGGCTATATATAATATATTATTTGCCGCTAAATTGACATTAACGGCTCTTTCAGAATATGAATTTACTTAAAAAAAATTTTTAAATTTTACTTTAAAAAATTACCTCTACTTGCAACAACGAGGTCGTACTCCTAGGCATTATAACATTTTTCGAAGGGATCGGTTTCCTTTAGCTTTAAGTGTTTGAACCCGTGAGTGAGTGTCCACGGGATCGAATATGCTATTTGAATACAAAATTAAATTTTAACTATTCTTTTGACTATAGTCAAATGTTGACGGTTTCATTATACCCATTTTTTAATACTACCCGAACTAAATGCTAATGTTTATGATGTAAAGAAACTCTGTTTTGTTATTTATAATTCAGGAGAGATACTGGTGGCATCCAACCATGCATTACTACCTTCTTATGGCAGGTGATAAATTTATTTCCACAAGACTTACGATTAGCAATAAAATTAATAAGGAACAAGTATTTTACTTTTTGTACATTAATATCAAATATTATTTTCCTTCCAATGTTTGTGCATAGACATAGTCATTTACCATCCCCCTACTAACCATTCAGAACAATAATGTATCGTCTCTATGTAATATCTAGTATTACCCTCCTTTTACTGTTTAGGTACAGAAGAAACTACTTAATTCACAAGCGATAAAAAATACGTTTTTTCTATTATTCATATTATATAATACATTCCTTCCCACGCTTGTGTACAGGCATAATTACTTTATCCCTCAATAAAAATTCCTCGCCACTATTTAAATACTTTGCTGCAAAGCTGATGTTTTGTAGTTATGAAATAATACAAACCTTTAAATATTCATTATTATTTATACACTTAATACTTACAGAAGACTACAATTTATACCCATACTAAGTAATAAACATTAATAAAAAATATATGTACAGGATTCAGAGTGGAGAACCGGAATTTTCTGCGTTCCGCTAGTTTTCTAGTAGCCAATATAATACATTTGAAATGTATCTAAATAAATTAATAGTAAATGTATTAAATTGTTAAGTATTTATTCAGAGTTTTGATGGTAATTGTTTATATTATTTTCATTATATTTTCTGGCTTAGGTAACTATTAATACTTACTCGTACCGATAGAAGCCATTACTGCGCATAAAACAAGTGTTTCAAAACTTTGACAAAATGGAATCAGTATTGAACCCAAGGACGTGATAAACAAAGCCATCATCAGAAGATAACTTGTTGGGATGTGTATAAAATCGACCAGGAATCCAATCAAAAGTAGGCTTGCCGATGATACCATTGATTGCCATAATCAAGGCGGCTTTTTCTTCACCCAATCCTACACTCACAGTGTAAAGGGGCATATACATATAGGACGAATTTCCTACTAAATAGACAAAGAAAAAAATTCATTATCAGTTGAGAAAATAAATACACAGACATGAAAAAAATAAACGGAAATCACACAAAAAAATAATTCATACATGTTTAAACCTTCTGCTTCCTTCGCCATTATGGTAGATGTACAATGTCAGAGTTTCATCACAGAAAGCAAAGAACTTCAACAGAATTAATATAGCGAATTTTTGGAATTGAAAGCCATGTTTAATTTCAGCATAGTTTCCGATGGCTAACAAATCGGTACAAGTCTTGGAGATGAAAAACTTTTCAGTGCTTAACTGATCTGTAGCAGTCTTGGAGATGAAAAAGAGTTTTCGGTGAGTAGTTGATCTGTACAAGTTTTAAACTTCAACATTTTCCAAGCAAATAGCAAAGATCTCTCTCGTGTGAACACGAAAAATTATGAGCTGGAATTCTAAAATATGTAATATTTCTTATGGAGTAATTCCGGTTTCTGATTGGTTGGTTGATTAGTTTGGTACCTATCAGAAGAAGCTTCCAATTTTCTTTGACCGTACCCTTATACAGAATGTCCAAAACTAAGGGACACAATTTTAAAACCTAATATTTGTTATAAATAACAAGTGTGAGAAGCTGAAATTTTGACAACCGATAGTCGGTCGTTATTATCCATAATAACATACTAAAATTTGAATCATTTGCAAAGGATAGAAAAAGAATTATAACAATTATTTTTTTTTTTTTTCAAAATAGGAATATCCAAAAGTAAGGTACAAAATTGAGAAAAACAATGTAAACAGTATGGTATATTCAAATTTTTTGATTTCCTCTAAAGAATAAGTCTTATTTAGGCATTCGCCGGCACCATGGCGAAACACCAAAAACTTTATTACTCTGTAAAACAAGGTATTGTGAAGGAAAAGTACACCATTAGAGAGATTTCAGAGAAAGTGAAACGTTCCAAGAGTGTTGTAGGCGGAGTTGTTAAATCCTACAAGGATACTGGCAAAATAGTGCTTTTAAAATCGGCAGAGACGATCGAATAATGTAGCGTACGTCATTAAAGGGCCATTTTAAGTCTTGCACAGATATTAAAAGGGTTATGAATCGTACTTCAGTTGTTAATGTATCAAGACAGACTGTTACTAGACGACTGCAAGAAATAGGGCTGTTTAATCGAACACCATGGAAACAAACCACTTGTTGGTTCGAAGAATAAGAAAAAGAGATTGAAGTTTTCAAACAGTTATGTAATGTAGACATATGAAAATTGGGCAAAAGTATTTTTAAGTGGTGAAAGATTAAGTGCAAAATGTTCTAAGAAAGCTGTCAAGTTTGGGGGCGGAATCGTCATGGTATTTAGAATGTTTTCTAGCCAAGGAACAACTCCTTTTGTCCGGTTACAAACTCGTGTAAACGCGAAGATCTATAAAAACATTGTTCAAGATCATGTTGTGCCACTGATACAGAATTCAGGTTTCGATAGGGCTACCTTTATGCAAGATAATGCCCCATGTCACAAGACAAAGGTGATAATGGGTTACCTTAGCGAGCAAGATTTCGAAATTATCGATTGGCCACCGCAAAGTCCAGACTTAAATCCAATAGAAAATCTTTGGAAGACCTTAGGAGTGAAAGTTATGGAAAGAATCCCCACTAACATGGTGGATTTGTGGGTGAAGCTTCAAGAAGAATGGTTTAAAACTAGTATCGAGGATTGTCAAGAACTGATTCATTCTTGTAGTCAAAAATGTGCAGCTGTCATTAAGAGCAAGGGCTCATTTATTAAATATTGATTCTACATGTATTTTTATTGTTTTTTGGCTGTTTACGTTGTTTTTCTCAATTTTGTCCCTTACTTTTGGACGTTCCTATTTTGAAAATAATTAAATGTCATAATTCTTTTTCTATCTTTCGCAAATGATTCAAATTTTAGTATGTTATTATGGATGAAAACGACTGCCAGTTGTCAAAATTTCAGCTTTTCAGTTGTTATTTCTAACAAAAAAATTGTGCCCCTTAGTTTTGGACGCTACTGTATATCAAACATATTGCATCACACATATAATCGCTTTTATGCAGATAAGTAAAATATCAATATTTCACTAAATATATGTCTAAAAAAAATAACAATTGTATAATCAAATGAGGTTAGTTATTTCTCCAAATTTTATACAAAATCATCCGATATTCACAAAGTTATGACATTTTATTTTTTATCAAGGAATTTCCACTGTCCATCACTTTATTGCATGTCTCATAAAACATTGTATTAGGGCAAAAATACAAAGTCTAATTATGAAAACTTTACTTTTTATTATATTTTTCTGTTAAAGAATAATAAACAAAAGCACATCCTAGGTGCTAAGCCTCAAATAAAACAATTATTTATCGACATATCCACGATTTTTTTAATAACTTTTTTCTTTTTTTTGGGGGGGGGAATAACTTTAAACAATCTTTTGTCCACCGAAGAAGTCAATTGTTTGATCTGGAAAGGAGTTATGGTTCTGGCGACATCAACCACTTTTTTTTCGCGGGACATCTTTTGAAGTAAACTGCTCTCCTCCCTTATAAACACCTCTTTTCGATATTGACCAGAGATGTTCAATGGGGTTAAAATCCGGAGAACACGGTGGCCAGTTCATAAGAGTTTCTCCAAAGAAGCCCATAGATTCAAGGAAGGCTGCAGTCGCCCTATCAGAACGGTATGGTGCATTGTCATGCATAAAAATCATCTTAAAGCCACGAGACAGTGGTAGGTCATCTAGCCATGGTGACAAATGCTTATCCAAAAAGGCCGTGTGCGCACTGCTGCTAAGTTTTACACCCTCTTGAACTCGGAATGGTCCAACCAACTTATCCCAAATAATTCCCGCCCAAAACATGGTGCCTCCACCTCTTTGTTGGCGATGAACTCTATAAAGGGTTGGAATTCCGTGTGAGTTCCAAAATTTGTCCCATCAATCCGGACCGTCAAGAGTAGCACGGGTTTCATCTGTAAATAGGGTATGTTGGAAATCCATTTACATTTAATTCTGTGCTCAACCCATTCGTTTTTCCCTATTTTGTTTGCTCAATAGGGGCATCTTGTGCCTTGCAATCTCATTCAACACATTACATTGGGCCTGCCTGAATCTTGGAGCGATTCCACCTCTTGCAAAAATGGAAGCACTGGTGCTGTTTGGGTTTCGGTTGACTTCCCTACGAATTTTCCGAATATCACGATGTGAAATGTTTCTCCCGGTGCCTTATCCTTTCTGAATTTGGTGTTGAGGTTGTTCACGAATGAAGCTAAAGTTCTTGGATCCCTTTCCAAATTCATAGCTAAATCTTTGATGAGCAATCTTTCTGCGAGTCCAGCAACAATCCTTTCCTTTTCGATAACCGCTAATCTCCCCTTTTGGGGGGTATTAAAAGACCTGCAATAAAGCGACGGGCAGAATAAAATTACTTGATAATTAATAAAATGTTATAACTTCGTGAATATCGCATGGATTTGAATAAAATTTTGGGAAATAACTAACCTTGAAACAGTCATTTGATGATACGATTTTCATTTTTCTATGACGTATATTTAGTGAAATATTGAAAGCAATTGACGCAGTTTATAAGAAACGGTGAATGAAGAAAACATTCCTTCATATTTTGCCTCTATACATCAAATCTTTTTATCTGAATCTCGCAATTCAGCGTTTAACAATGACAAACGAAGGACGACCCTCCCTTATAGTTTGAACTGTAACTACTACTCTCATTCATTCATTGCGATCTTTCAATATGTTGTATTGTTTGACTTTAATACATGATGTTTTAAAATCGTCAACGTGATCATGCTGTTCTCGTCAGATCACCGAATTATAGCAAAAATGAGGCTGGCTAGTACCAGATGGGTCACCATTTAGGAATACTGGGTATTTTGTATGTGCTCTCCGCTTATCTCGGCATTGTTTCCAGTCGTCCTGAATTTATATATACTTGCAACTGGAATTTAAAACAGTGCCGACTTAGGGTAGGTATGATTGGAAATTGCGTAGCTCCTGCCACCAATATTTTATACGCGGATACCCTTCAGTGGGTATCCATATTCTACCAAGACTAAACGGAGCCGTTTTTGTTTTTAAACGTTGAAAAGAAAACTCTGAAATAATTTCACCAACGTCAAATCCAAGTCTGGTTGCTGTAATGAAACTTGTTGCCCGCTTGACCATTGATATTATCCTTCTTGCATATTGAGGGACAATACTAAGAACTCAGCGGTCATTTTCTCTAGACCGCTGTGTCTACATATTACCACCTTAACGTTAACATTACACAGAATTGTGGTTCACAATTAGCATATCATGTTTAAAACATAAATAACGAAACAACACTTCTACTAAATAAAACGACATAAATTATTAATGAAATATGTATACTAGTTAGTTAACGATCATTAATTAATACTAATTGCTGGTTAAAAACGGTTAAGTAATTACTTACCGGAATGTGTGGTGTAAATTGCTAACAATAGATAAAAGTATTTATTTTTAAACATTGTTGCATTGCAATAACTAGATTTTCGGTTGTCAAACTCACTCGGCACTATCTCTGAAGTAATTGATTTTCTCACTCGCAACGTCTTAGGCAACGGCTTTATATCTTCACTGATGCGTTGCTGGGAGTCGTCCTAAAAATAATATATTTTTTAATTCTTAAAAACAGAGAGAAAAATATTGAAATTAGGAAATAAATTTTTTTTTCTTCTTTACCTGCATTTGAAGCGTTGTGTTAATTGAAAAATGAAAATAATTACGTATATAAATGGATACGTTTTGAAAGCTAAAAATAACGCATTTTAATATAAGCAAATTTATTTGCTTATATCATGTATATTTTGGTGCTACACATTACCAAGACCATCGGACTAATACCAACACTGTTGCACACAGACTCTTCATTGATAAGGATGCATGGCATCGAAATATATCTGATATAGGCAAATAAATAAAAGATATTATATATACAAAAATGCGCTGTTTTTAGCTTTCAAAACGTATCCATTTATATACGTGATTATTTTCAGAAAGAAAAATGTTAAGTGAAACAGAAATATGGTTGTGTTATATTTTTATTATTATTATTAGTAGTAGTAGTAGTAGTAGTAGTAGTAGTAATCTTAGTAGTAATGATAAGTGTATGTTCTTTTGTTTCCATTTTAAGAAGGATAAGAGAGATGAGAGTCTTAGGAGAGTTCATGTGTGTGATCATGTTGTGAAATATGGAGATGGAGACATTAACAAGTGTATATAAAGAGAGAGAGAGTGAGTTTATAAATGAGAGAGATTGCATATAAATACATTTTGAGAAGGTGTTTTCCTATCTAGATAGACAGACCGATAGTTTGGCATTTATGCCGATGGATTGACAGGTTGGCATTTATGCTTTGACAGTTCGTATGAACGGGAGTGTTTGTATAACATAAATAGACACATTTACTTTCTAACACATATATTTTTTAGATGATGAATTTCAAATAGTTTGTACACATAAATAGACAATACCTTTTTCATGTAATGATGGACACAGGAGACGGCAGTTATAAAAACATGATGAACATTTATTCTTCCACTGACCGGCTGGTGGCTTTGCGTTCAGGAATTCAAAGCTTCACATATTAAGTTTCAAAAGTGACCGTCTCGCTTCTAGACGTTCGAATCCCAACTCCAGACTATCGTCTGTCCCGACTCTCTTCATCCCTTCTTCTGACTCCTCTCTACTAGCTAACTAACTAACTAACTAACTTTCACTTCCTAAATTGAGAAATCCATGCATGTCCGGCCAACGTGACCACAATTCACGTGCCATCAACATGCGCGACCTGCACGTTTCCGAACATTCTGATTTCCCAATAACCTAGTTTTCCTTTGTTGTTTTCACACAGGAATTCAACCTACATATCTAATTCATTTAACCCATATTTTATTATCCACATTCTTTTAACAATGAATAGTTTATTTATTATTTATTTCATCAGAATACAATTTACTGGACATTCCATTTAAACCTATTGTTCTTTAAAACTTATTTCCAGGGTTCGATTCCTGCTTTCTCTCATTTCATTTTCATTTTAAGTAAATCTCTCTATTTTTATACTTACATGAAAAGGGGACAACCCTTATTATGTAACAGTTGAAAGTAGTGTCATAATTAGTGTATGACCTTTATACAGAGCCGAATTGATCATGATACATTTTTTTCTCTTTTGTTTTAATCTTCTGTTGCCCGCATACTAAGTAATGTATTAATAAAACGACAATCTTTCATGCAATTCGGCCATCTTACTAACAGTAAAATCTTTGATAGTATAAAGGTTAAGCAAAACATGATTATAACTAGCGGAGGAGCGGCCGGCTTTGCCCGTTCGTAAAATACGTTTAAATATGATATTTTAATTTGTCCAGTACATATTATTTTATAGCCGTGGTTTCAAAAGTAAAAACAAAAGTATTTGTGTACCATCAGCAGGAATCGAAACCGAAAGCAAAACTGTAGCATTCAAAGCTGGTGACGTTACCACTGTACCAACGTGACACGTATATGAACTGATTAAAAATAAACTAAGATGAATGAACAAAATGTATAACGATTTTTTTCATTTTGACCTTTTTTACCCCTCAAAAATTATTTTAACCGGCTAAAGACTCGTAAAAGAACATCCCATACAAAAACCCAATCATTTGAGGCCCCTAACTCTGCTCTGTGACTTTTAATCTCGGAAGAGACAGTCTTGGAGACAGATAGACAGACCGACAGACAGACATAGGGAGTTTTATAAATTAGATTAGAAGTAGTTTCCTTACTAGTGTAACATTTGTACAGAATTTAGTTAGTCGTAATAAAGAGCTGCCTCCACCTCTTATGCTGACAAACTAAGTAATATAATACTAAAACGGAACATCTTTTATTCAATTTGGCTTACTTTGTAACAGAAAACACTTTGATATTTAATTCATAAATTTTCTTTTTATCCGTTGCTTAATTATAAAACAAAATAGATGAAACACTTCTAAACATTCAAAAGAAGTTCACGGCCCCCCCCATGATATCTGGCTTCATTAAGCTGATGGCAAGCAGTTTTTTATCAGAATTATATTAATCAGATATTCATTTGACTCAGTAATTATTTTGGTGGTAGTAGTTCAATAATATTTCCCACAATGCATTATTACATATTAAACGAGTAAATCATTGAGTATATAACTTAATTTGTGGAGAATTACATTAATATAATAGCTAAAAAGGTTAGAAAAGATCAATTCACTGAAACTGAAAATTACCTATCCCAGGCATGTCAGGCTCAAAGTCTCGTTAGGCTCATAGGAGTCGATTTTGTTGGTTGGTTGTTTTGTTTTACGGCATATCAACCTTTTCAGGTTATTTAATGCCAAACTAGTTATTTTGAGGAACGATTTTTAATGGAGTATATTTTTTTTTAAGTTGGATTCTATTTAATCCATAGTTGGGACCCTAACAGGTACTACCACTCCGGGTCAGAGTGCACCTGGGAGCAATGGCAATTAAAGGGTGGCTCCACACACCCCAAAGCCCGCAAGGTCGGGCCTCACCATCGGATATAGTTTTAGGTCATATCCAGGACCAGGAGTCGATTTGTATTGTCATTAGGACTGCAAAACTTGAACACGACCAGCTCAGATCGAAATAGAAATTAATATTTTTACCAGCGACTTTTAAACCCCAAGTTAAACCTACCAGCAAAAACCAATTGTGTGTTTATTTTAAAAAAATAAAACTAACAAAGATGACATTTTTAATGAAAACGTTTAAATTTTTTAAACAACGGCTATATAAAAAATGAAAATTTAACGAATTTTATCACTAAATCTAAAAGTTAAGTTTGGACTTCAAAAATCTAAATAAATTCAAAGATACTTATGTGACAAATATTCATGACCAATAATTGGCCGCATCCTTAATTTATAAAAAGAAAAACTGTAATTAAATTCATCTTTTCGATCCTGAAACATCACAGTTAACAACTGCATTGTGGCTAGCTGCGTGTGCAGTTGCTCCATCTAGTTGCTGGCATATTTACGTGCGTTTGAAATCATGCACATGCGTTGATGTATAACAATATAGGCTGGAAAGATATAACTAATTCGTGACTTCAATTTCTCTATCTCCATTTTCTATCTACCTTTCTCTTTCATCAACCCGTTGTCTTCCCCTTTACATTATTAAGATCACGTCAAATAAATTGCTCGCTTTCTCCATCACATTTATGTTAAGTTAGTGTGTTAAAAGTATGGGAGGCTTTAATTACAAAATGTTGCTGATCTTAGAAGATCAGGTGAAAGTATATGCAAAAAGAGCGAATATCGACTGCATATAAACTTACGCATTTTTCATCTTTTGTTTCCTGGTTTTCACCTTCTGCTTCAAAGCCAATGTTTGCATTTCCTTCCATTTCATCGGCAGAACGTCGTTCATTCTCTAAAAAGACAACGAATAATTGTATAGAAATTCTACATCATTAGTGGAATAAGATTAAAGTACCTCTTTTTAAATATTTATACCTCAACCACCCCCAAAAAATATTGGCTTCATGCGGAATTATTGTCTTGTTGGTTCCGGGCATTGATTATTACTATGATTTTTTAGAAGTCGAGATGTTTTGTCAGCTAAAGAATCTACTAGGAATGTTAACTTGATAGAATGGAATTTAGAAACAGGTTAAGAATTTTAGTTTGGATAAATAACTTGGAAATGGAATTTTTAGTTAAGCAGAGGAGTTAGAAATGTTAGCGGACAAAGAAATAACAATTAGATTACGTGACAAAACATCTGATGATGATCATTTAGGCTACGTGTGTTTATGACGTAATTAGAAGGAAGATATTTTTATATACAGTTTAGTCAGTTGGGAGTCAGAGTTGAAATGAGACAGTCGAGTTGACCAGCCGAGTTCTGGGGGCTTTGACCTCTATACTCCGGTAAAGCTGTCCGGCGTATGATATTGTCAAAAATGTCAGATAAAACAAGTGTACAACTTTACAAATGGGGAAACATTCTGGGAATAAAAGTTGCTAAAAATACAACCTGAGATATTTTCATTGCAGTTTTTTCGCATCCATAATACAAGACCCAAAGATTGGCAAGGTATGTTTTCCCTATTGACCAGATGGAAAACATCACAGAACTGTGTTTTGTCCCTTCATATTGTCCGTGTTTGTTATATGTCATGTTAAACACGTGTTATCAATTCGACTCGAGAAAAATAGAAAAACTAGACGATCACAAAAATACCAAACTCTCACATATATGAACACTTATATACACGAACTGTAGATGAACGAAACGAACATTAATAGACGTTATACCCGTTAAGACACATATAAATATATACCCGCTATAGAACCCCACTATATAATGGAGTACAATGTGGTTATACACTTGTTATATAAAAAACGGAAACAGCACTAACTCTGTGCGTGTTTAACTCGCTTTCTCCAAAGGAGGAAGTTCCATGGGAGTATGAAATTCACAAGCAGTTCCCAATCGCATATACATCCTCGTTAGGAGAGATGACGACGTTAGGTTTTTGCAACTCTTGCAGGGAGGTGTCGACGCCCTCCTACGTACAGTGCCTGGAATTCCCAAATTGGTCACCCATATGGTACTGACCAAGCTCAACGTTGCTTAACTTCAGTGTCAACGTAATTATGCCGCACTTACTCGTTATATAGACGACAATATAACAGAATAACACTGTTCTAGCGATGTACCCTATTCAATCATTACGTGAAATCAATCGACTCTTTGAATAGAATTGTGAGAAGAGAAGCGAAGTGAGGAAGCAGCCTCTGTCAACCGATTACTTCTGTACTCTCTCTGCTCATCATATTTTTTTCTTGAAACGTATTTGCACAGTCGATTTTTCGTCAGCCAGGAAAAAAATCTCACACACGTTTTTTTTGTATAAAAAATATGAACACTTTTACTTGCTGTTTCTTTTTTAATGCATCATAATGTGTGCGCCTAGCCAGAGACGGACAGAGAGCGAATTGGAAAGTGGGTGGATAGAGCCACGTTTGTGCGAATTTTATTTTTCAGCTGACTGTAACTTCTGTTTTCTTTTTCCTTTTCTCTGGGCTATATATGTGATCTGCTTTTTTTTTGCAACTGTCTCACCTTCGACAAGTGCGTGCGTCAAGCAATGAACTTTTCACCCTGACGATCTCTATTTGACAACTTGACCTCATTCTTCAGTGCGTTTTCTACCAGCTGTTATGCGTGCGTTTGAGTGTGGGCACCTCCACATGCGGCATTCTGTCTCTTTAAGGCCACGGTATTTATAAACTGCAATTTCAATTTGAACATTTCTTGAAAAAGGGATTAAACAAATATGAATAGTAATTCTAAGTGAGTGTGGCTTTAATGATCAGTGAAATCTCAGTAACGTTCCTCTTTCTTCGCCATCTTTTTTCCATTAATTTATTGTTAGTTCTAGAATGGTTTTAAACTAAATATCACAAATCCTAACTAGTATGCATTAAAACGTCTACTGTCTAATTTCATGAAAATCTTTCTAGTGTATTACATAGTATTTCTAGATGGAATCTCATTAATGTACATGTTTTTAATAACGATAGATTTTTAGATTAATATGGGTTACACCATTAGTTGAATCGCATGAATATTTATTATTTATCTCCCTTTCAATGAATTCAGTATCGTTTTGGGGATTGTTTCGAAAACAATTCTGTATAAATGTCTATCACTATCTCTATGTCTATCTCAACTATTATATAACAGTCACTTAGTGTATGTATGTGTCTGTGTGTGTGAGTTCCTTCCTCATAGGTTCCGAAACGGTTGAGCCTATCTTTTGCAAATTTCATAAAAAGTAATTTACATGTCTGGCAGGTTTCTTAGATATGTTGTGTACAGAAATTCATCCGAAAATCCGATCTTAAAAATAGTATTTCTTCTTTTATAGATATAAAATAATTTTTACACCGGAGTATTTTACGTTACATCGGTGTAATTTTGGCCGGTGTAACGTAAAATATTCTACTGGAAAATTCTTAATTTTATCTGTAAGAGAAGAAAGACTATTTTTAAAATCGTCAAGCCTAAATATCAGCTGATGTGATATTGTAAACAAACACAGACGGAATTTGATGAACGACATTAGTAGTATTACTTATTATTTTTATTTATTTATTTTTGCGAATTAGTCTACCGGGCAAATTATTCCTCGTAATATACAGGATGGCCCATTTAAAAGTAACCTGATATATCTACTCTTTCTCTAATCAATCTTTTTTTTTCAGATTTAGCGGACCGCTTTAAAATAGCCCGATCTCTCTAATATTTCTCTTAACGATGTTGGGGACAGGACGGTCTGCCGTGTTTTAGACGACCCCGTCCCCATGTGTATAATGGTGAAATGGGTGTATTTAATGGTAGAGAAATTGAAAAGGCGAAAGGTCGCATAATGAAGACGAAAATATACCGTTATATATCAACGAAACAAATGCAATTTATTTGCATAAATATACAGGAAAGAGGATAGAAAGAATAAGAGTTCATTGAGAGATAAGTAACATTACTTGCGAGAGGTTGGCGGTAGCCAGGAGCATTGTGGTGGCCCATTGCCACCGGACCGGTGTTTGTCACATCTTGACTGCTTGAAAGTCCAGCTCAAAAGAGAGTGAATTAAGAGAAACAGGAAGTGACGTAGCTAGGTCGCTCTTCTGAGTTAAAGGGCGATGATCGAATTAGGCTGAGAGTGTTCAACTCCCACAACGATTAACTAACACCAAAAGACAAAATGCAATTATTTCTCCAAAAAGATGGCGTTGCATGCCACACGTCTCTCAGATCACAGACACGAGTTCATGACATGTTTACGGAATAGAGAACAATAAGCAAAGAGTTATGGCTGACACGTTCCCGGGGTTTGTAATCATGTAATTTTTATCTTTGGGGGACTTTAAAACAAGTTTATGCAAATAATTCTAAAACTCTAGACCAACTAAAGAAGAACATTAGCACCGCTATCAGGAGAATCACTAAAGATCTACAGGCAGTATCCGCAAACGTTGTTAAACGTGCCAAGAAATGCATAGATGCAAACGGGTAAATTAATACATATGCAATTTGCATAAATTTAAATATTGCATATTGTACGACCGGGCAACACCGGGCAGCCTGCTACTACCTAATATGTTAGCTTGCGTTAAAACCTCTATTATCTATGTTTCAAATTTTATAACATCTATTCAGTATATTTCATTCATACATATATCAGACTGATTCATAGACGGACATCTTTAATATATAAGGTGTTTGGAATGTCGATAGCACAAATCCGAGATTATGTTCTATATGTACAAGGAGTCACTTTATATGGAGTCGCTTTTATAATAACATTTCATTGCTTGTCTAATTTTCTTTCTGTTATATTCGATTAGCTGAAATAGCCTCAGCATTTACACTTATATCTCCATAATCGTTGCACTTTACATTCAGTTTTTTTATAATTTTAATTTTTTTATTATTATTATTATTTATTTATACTCAACGATTAACTCCTGATTAGTTTATTGGCGAAAGGGAGCCTTAGGTTTTCTCTGTTTATTATCTTTAAAGCCACACACACACACACACATACATACACACACACATATATATATATTTATATATGTGTGTGTGTGTGTATGTATGTATGTATGTATGTATGTATGTATGTATATATATATATATTACATTACACCTACTTGTGCCAAGCTCCAGGTATGCTATAGAACCCCACTATATAACAGAGTACGATGTGGTTATATATATGTTATATATACTGAAAGTTTCGGGCCTGATCAGCGTATTACTTCGGTGAGTGGCTCAACCGAACGCTATTAGCATTCGACCCATACCTTGAGTGAAAACTAATATTCGTGCATACTATTTTGTAAAGAAACGTGATACAGTTATTTAACTATGGACCATTTAAGTCGGAGGCGATCGAGTTAAATGTGAAAGGGGGGGTCATGACATGACGACGCGACGAATTGTTTTTTTCCTATAATTTCTTCACCTCCTTTTACACTTATCTACTTCGAAAAAAAATCTACCTATGATTACCGAGTAATAAAATGCACACATAAATTTTATGCGTGATGTTAATGATTTTTAGGTAAATTAAGTAATATATATATATATATATATATATATATATATATATATATATATATATATATATATATATATATAGTAATTTATAAAATATATATGGCGATTAAGCTACACTGAATATTCGGCGTTTCATCCACTCTAGGATTCCTCAGGCTTATGCGCGAATTCTGTGGTTGTTTATCGTTTTTATATGGTCATCTTCTATTGAGGATTTAGTTAGCCAATCAGCTTTCTAGTATCCACCGCGCCCTTTCCTATCAGCCAATGGGCATGCATTTTATCGAACAAAGGATCTGTTTTAAACTAGGTTAGTGGTTTAAGGCAAACATTTTTGTTAGTTTATATATAAATATGCATATGTGTACATACATATATGCACATATATATACATATATATACATGCATATATGTGTGATCGTTTATGTATATTCATGTTTATTTAATTTATTTATTTTTTATTTTCTATTGTTTTTGTTAGTTTTAAAACTACTTTATATCGCTATCCTAGAGTAAATTTTATTTTGTGAACACAGTTATTTGCTATTTCTCTTCTACAGTTTAATAGATTTTGGGGTTCTTTAAAGTACAGGATAGCAAATTTTTCATGAAGGCATAATCTACATAGGTCGTCTAAATGCCTACACGTGGTAGCTTGTCTTATTATTTTCCATTTGACTACCGGCGAATGTCCGCTTTCTTTGAGTTCTCAGTATTTATTCGCTAGTGTTGTTTTTATAGTGTTTTTATTGTTGAATGTAATTTTGTGGTCGTAGTATCGGGTTTTAAAATCTAAGGAAGTCATGCCTACGTAATATTTCTTGTTATTCGGGTTTTCTTTCGCAAATATTGTTGCCTGATAAACTACGCTTTTTGTTAGACATTTATTTTGAACTGGGCAAAGTGTGCGGTGTCTACAGTTGCATTTATCTTGTTCGTTATTAGTATCTTTATTTATAATATATAAGTGATATATATATGTATATATATATCAGAAGGAACGTGTAAATTGTAAATTATCGTTTACTATTTAATTGAACAAACATATTTATGTATATACATACGTAAATTCTAACTTCTTGATTTCAAATTATATGATAATTAAGAAAAAAGATATATACATATGTAGATTGTAAATAATCGTTTGAAAATTTATACGGTCGTTAAAAAGTATATACATATACATATATATGTGTGTGTGTGTGTGTGTGTCATATTTATCGAATGGCATGTTTAATATTAGTATGAAAGACAAAATGAGAGAAAAAACATTTGCATGTAGTGTTGTGTGATTCACTGATTAAGACTATATATATATATATATATATATATATATATATATATATTCGTATTCCTGTCTGTTTGTTTTTTTTTTGTTTGTTTGTTCACAATTTGGTTAATATATACAAAATGTTCCTTACTTTACTCTTTCATTTGTTTCTATATATAGTATGATTCTTGCAAACTATACAATTAAGAGATCATCTCATTTGCATATTACATTATGAAAAATCGATTTTATTAAATAGCGGTATCTTAGTGAATGTTTCTAGTGAGATAATTGTTTTATCTGTTCAATTTAAAATTGTTATTTAATAAATTTTCAACAATAATTATATTGATAACATATTTAATTGAATTTATTTGGAATTATTATTCCAACATCGATTTCTTAAGAACTTTTTTAGGGTTATTTGCCCCTAGAAACTTCGGCACATGAATATTTTTTGGGGTTTGTTTGTTTGTTTTAATAGACTATTCAGCAAATAAAATATTTTGTTAATCTCAATAAATTTCTAGCTTGAAAAAATAATTCCGTGTAGACAAAAAATGTTTGGCTTTTATTGTTTTTTTAAGCATTCAAATAAAAAAACACGAAAAAACTGAAAAGATTTCATTTTTTTGTTTTTATTATTCTTTAAACAGCTATACAAAAATCGGTAAATTTTTACGATGCGATCCAGCGTCGTTTAACACCTAAAAAAATAAAGGTCTACTGCGCCCTCTCTAAATTCCACAATTTACACTTTTTTCTCTTTTTATGTTAATCTTATCGATTACAAACTTAACTTTCTAATTAAAAAAAAATGGTAAATTTTTACGATGTGACCCAGCGTCGTTTAACCCCTAAAAATGATCTACTTTTGGGGGGCCTAATACGTTTTAATAGCCTTTATAAATATTATGAAAGAAATTTTGAAAAAAAAATTAACATTTTAGAGTAGGGGACCACTTTTCTATATATATTTAACGTAAAATGAGCACCCACTTTTTGGCCACTGAAACAGGTGTGCGAATGAAGATTATGTCTACTGGTGGTTCATTTTAAGACTGCCAATGGTTGTGTGTGAGGAGGTCTTGAGCACTGTGTGCTGTGACCAGTGTCAGTCAGGAGTGTCTGTGGTCATCGGCAACCTTAGTCATTGGCGTCCGTTATTTGTAGCGGCCATCATCGACTCTAATAAATAGTGAGAACTGGCATCTGCGGCCAAAATAAAATCATACAACTGACTCTGTCGGGCAGTGGAAGGAAAGTAGGAGAGTGAAAGGCCAGTCGAACCGGGTTTTCTTCAAAACCTCATTAATCTTTATTTTTATTGCTATGCACAAACAAAGCATTCTATTCAATCTGAAGTGGCAGTGTTGGTTTAGTTTGCATTTTCCGACAACATTTGAAAACCAATGACGGCATGAATGCCGTGTATCTTAAGTTACCGTAACTGTAAAATCCTCTACACGCATCTAAGTTTTTTTCCTTAATATTTCTGTAGTTGTCATTATTGAAATTCGTTGTATCTTCTCTGCTATCCCTTTGATTCCAATCTCTCACATTCATTTTTCAAAGTTTTTTGGTATCGTTTCTACCATTAGTAGTATTATCTTTACTTCCTTCATTCTCCAGATCCCTTTGAACTCTCTGGCCAATTCTGTGTATTTGCTCCACTTTTTAGTCTCCTTGATCTTAACTCTATAGTATGCGGGAACGGCAAAATTTACAATCTGGCAGGATTTTCCTTCTTCTTAACTATTATGACATTCGGTTTTCTTGCTTGGACGGGTTTATCCGTTTGGATACTCGTGTCCTATAGGATTTTGTGACTTTCATTTTCCAGTACTGCTACCGGTTCGTGTTTGTACCATTTGTCTGTGTGTTCAAGATGCAATTGTTTACATAACTGTCAATATACTGCCTTTCCCACTTGATTGTGTCAATTTTTATATTCTTTTTGGGTTGGTTTGCTGCATTAACTTATGTGGTTTATTGTTTCGTTTCTTTGTCCGCACAGTCTGCATTTGTAGTTTTTTTGTGTGTGTTTTGTCGATCCTTGCTTTGATGTGATTGATTCTAATTGCGTTATCTTGTACAGCTGTCATTAGTGATTCAGTTTCAGTGTTAAGGTTTCCTTTTTTATCAATTTCCAAGTGTTTTCGTTAGTCTCTCCTTTTGTAATCCTTATGAGTCGTCCATGTTCTTTCTTAGTCTTATCCTCGTCTATTTTTCTATTTTGTTTGTTTTATTCCGTGTTTCTTGCTGCAGTAATTATTCTTTCAGTGTTCTTCATTATGTATTTTTCTATTTTGTTTGTTTTATTCCGTGTTTCTTGCTGCAGTAATTATTCTTTCAGTGTTCTTCATTATGTATTTTTCTATTTTGTTTGTTTTATTCCGTGTTTCTTGCTGCAGTAATTATTCTTTCAGTGTTCTTCATTATGTATTTTTCTATTTTGTTTGTTTTATTCCGTGTTTCTTGCTGCAGTAATTATTCTTTCAGTGTTCTTCATTATGTATTTTTCTATTTTGTTTGTTTTATTCCGTGTTTCTTGCTGCAGTAATTATTTTTCAGTGTTCTTCATTATGTATTTTTCTATTTTGTTTGTTTTATTCCGTGTTTCTTGCTGCAGTAATTATTTTTCAGTGTTCTTCATTATGTATTTTTCTATTTTGTTTGTTTTATTCCGTGTTTCTTGCTGCAGTAATTATTTTTCAGTGTTCTTCATTATGTATTTTTCTATTTTGTTTGTTTTTTTCCGTGTTTCTTGCTGCAGCAATTATTCTTTCAGTGTTCTTCATTATGTATCTTTCTATTTTGTTTGTTGTATTCCGTGTTTCTTGCTGCAGCAATTATTCTTTCGGTGTTCTTCATTATGTATTTTTCTATTTTGTTTGTTTTATTCCGTGTTTCTTGCTGCAGTAATTATTCTTTCAGTGTTCTTCATTATGTATTTTTCTATTTTGTTTGTTTTATTCCGTGTTTCTTGCTGCAGTAATTTTTCTTTCAGTGTTCTTCATTATGTATTTTTCTATTTTGTTTGTTTTATTCCGTGTTTCTTGCTGCAGCAATTATTCTTTCGGTGTTCTTCATTATGTATTTTTCTATTTTGTTTGTTTTATTCCGTGTTTCTTGCTGCAGTAATTATTCTTTCCGTGTTCTTAATTATGATTTTTTCTATTTTGTTTGTTTTATTCCGTGTTTCTTGCTGCAGTAATTATTCTTTCAGTGTTCTTCATTATGTATTTTTCTATTTTGTTTGTTTTATTCCGTGTTTCTTGCTGCAGTAATTATTCTTTCAGTGTTCTTCATTATGTATTTTTCTATTTTGTTTGTTTTATTCCGTGTTTCTTGCTGCAGTAATTATTCTTTAAGTGTTCTTCATTATGTATTTTTCTATTTTGTTTTATTCCGTGTTTCTTGCTGCAGTAATTATTCTTTCAGTGTTCTTCATTATGTATTTTTCTATTTTGTTTGTTTTATTCCGTGTTTCTTGCTGCAGTAATTATTCTTTCAGTGTTCTTCATTGTGTATTTTTCTATTTTGTTTGTTTTATTCCGTGTTTCTTGCTGCACTAATTATTCTTTCAGTGTTCTTCATTATGTATTTTTCTATTTTGTTTGTTTTATTCCGTGTTTCTTGCTGCAGTAATTATTCTTTCAGTGTTCTTCATTATGTATTTTTCTATTTTGTTTGTTTTATTCCGTGTTTCTTGCTGCAGTAATTATTCTTTCAGTGTTCTTCATTATGTATTTTTCTATTTTGTTTGTTTTATTCCGTGTTTCTTGCTGCAGTAATTATTCTTTCAGTGTTCTTCATTATGTATTTTTCTATTTTGTTTGTTTTATTCCGTGTTTCTTGCTGCAGTAATTATTCTTTCAGTGTTATTCATTATGTATTTTTCTATTTTGTTTGTTTTACACCGTGTTTCTTGTTGCAGTAATTATTCTTTCAGTGTTCTTCATTATGTATTTTTCTATTTTGTTTGTTTTATTCCGTGTTTCTTGCTGCAGTAATTATTCTTTCAGTGTTCTTCATTATGTATTTTTCTATTTTGTTTGTTTTATTCCGTGTTTCTTGCAGCAGTAATTATTCTTTCAGTGTTCTTCATTATGTATTTTTCTATTTTGTTTGTTTTATTCCGTGTTTCTTGCTGCAGTAATTATTCTTTCAGTGTTCTTCATTATGTATTTTTCTATTTTGTTTGTTTTATTCCGTGTTTCTTGCTGCAGTAATTATTCTTTCAGTGTTCTTCATTATGTACTTTTCTATTTTGTTTGTTTTATTCCGTGTTTCTTGCTGCAGTAATTATTCTTTCCGTGTTCTTCATTATGTATTTTTCTATTTTGTTTGTTTTATTCCGTGTTTCTTGCTGCAGTAATTATTCTTTCAGTGTTCTTCATTATGTATTTTTCTATTTTGTTTGTTTTATTCCGTGTTTCTTGCTGCAGTAATTATTCTTTCAGTGTTATTCATTATGTATTTTTCTATTTTGTTTGTTTTACACCGTGTTTCTTGTTGCAGTAATTATTCTTTCAGTGTTCTTCATTATGTATTTTTCTATTTTGTTTGTTTTATTCCGTGTTTCTTGCTGCAGTAATTATTCTTTCAGTGTTCTTCATTATGTATTTTTCTATTTTGTTTGTTTTATTCCGTGTTTCTTGCAGCAGTAATTATTCTTTCAGTGTTCTTCATTATGTATTTTTCTATTTTGTTTGTTTTATTCCGTGTTTCTTGCTGCAGTAATTATTCTTTCAGTGTTCTTCATTGTGTATTTTTCTATTTTGTTTGTTTTATTCCGTGTTTCTTGCTGCACTAATTATTCTTTCAGTGTTCTTCATTATGTATTTTTCTATTTTGTTTGTTTTATTCCGTGTTTCTTGCTGCAGTAATTATTCTTTCAGTGTTCTTCATTATGTATTTTTCTATTTTGTTTGTTTTATTCCGTGTTTCTTGCTGCAGTAATTATTCTTTCAGTGTTCTTCATTATGTATTTTTCTATTTTGTTTGTTTTATTCCGTGTTTCTTGCTGCAGTAATTATTCTTTCAGTGTTCTTCATTATGTATTTTTCTATTTTGTTTGTTTTATTCCGTGTTTCTTGCTGCAGTAATTATTCTTTCAGTGTTCTTCATTATGTATTTTTCTATTTTGTTTGTTTTATTCCGTGTTTCTTGCTGCAGTAATTATTCTTTCCGTGTTCTTCATTATGTATTTTTCTATTTTGTTTGTTTTATTCCGTGTTTCTTGCTGCAGTAATTATTCTTTCCGTGTTCTTCATTATGTATTTTTCTATTTTGTTTGTTTTATTCCGTGTTTCTTGCTGCAGTAATTATTCTTTCCGTGTTCTTCATTATGTATTTATCTATTTTGTTTGTTTTATTCCGTGTTTCTTGCTGCAGTAATTATTCTTTCAGTGTTCTTCATTATGTATTTTTCTATTTTGTTTGTTTTATTCCGTGTTTCTTGCTGCAGTAATTATTCTTTCAGTGTTCTTCATTATGTATTTTTCTATTTTGTTTGTTTTATTCCGTGTTTCTTGCTGCAGTAATTATTCTTTCAGTGTTCTTCATTATGTATTTTTCTATTTTGTTTGTTTTATTCCGTGTTTCTTGCTGCAGTAATTATTCTTTCAGTGTTCTTCATTATGTATTTTTCTATTTTGTTTGTTTTATTCCGTGTTTCTTGCTGCAGTTATTATTTTTTCAGTGTTCTTCATTATGTATTTTTCTATTTTGTTTGTTTTATTCCGTGTTTCTTGCTGCAGTAATTATTCTTTCAGTGTTCTTCATTATGTATTTTTCTATTTTGTTTGTTTTATTCCGTGTTTCCTGCTGCAGTAATTATTCTTTCAGTGTTCTTCATTATGTATTTTTTCTATTTTGTTTGTTTTATTCCGTGTTTCTTGCTGCAGTAATTATTCTTTCAGTGTTCTTCATTATGTATTTTTCTATTTTGTTTGTTTTATTCCGTGTTTCTTGTTGCAGTAATTATTCTTTCCGTGTTCTTAATTATGTATTTTTCTATTTTGTTTGTTTTATTCCGTGTTTCTTGCTGCAGTAATTATAATTTCAGTGTTCTTCATTATGTATTTTTCGATTTTGTTTGTTTTATTCCGTGTTTCTTGCTGCAGTAATTATTCTTTCAGTGTTCTTAATTATGTATTTTTCTATTTTGTTTGTTTTACACCGTGTTTCTTGTTGCAGTAATTATTCTTTCAGTGTTCTTCATTATGTATTTTTCTATTTTGTTTGTTTTATTCCGTGTTTCTTGCTGCAGTAAGTATTCTTTCAGTGTTCTTCATTATGTATTTTTCTATTTTGTTTGTTTTATTCCGTGTTTCTTGCTGCAGTAATTATTCTTTCAGTGTTCTTCATTATGTATTTTTCTATTTTGTTTGTTTTATTCCGTGTTTCTTGCTGCAGTAATTATTCTTTCAGTGTTCTCCATTATGTATTTTTCTATTTTGTTTGTTTTATTCCGTGTTTCTTGCTGCAGTAATTATTCTTACAGTGTTCTTCATTATGTATTTTTCTATTTTGTTTGTTTTATTCCGTGTTTCTTGCTGCAGTAATTATTCTTTCAGTGTTCTTCATTATGTATTTTTCTATATTGTTTGTTTTATTCCGTGTTTCTTGCTGCAGTAATTATTCTTTCAGTGTTCTTCATTATGTATTTTTCTATTTTGTTTGTTTTATTCCGTGTTTCTTGCTGCAGTAATTATTCTTTCAGTGTTCTTCATTATGTATTTTTCTATTTTGTTTGTTTTATTCCGTGTTTCTTGCCGCAGTAATTATTCTTTCAGTGTTCTTCATTATGTATTTTTCTATTTTGTTTGTTTTATTCCGTGTTTCTTGCTGCAGTAATTATTCTTTCAATGTTCTTCATTATGTATTTTTCTATTTTTTTTTTGTTTTATTCCGTGTTTCTTGCTGCAGTAATTATTCTTTCAGTGTTCTTCATTATGTATTTTTCTATTTTGTTTGTTTTATTCCGTGTTTCTTGCTGCAGTAATTATTCTTTCAGTGTTCTTCATTATGTATTTTTCTATTTTGTTTGTTTTATTCCGTGTTTCTTGCTGCAGTAATTATTCTTTCAGTGTTCTTCATTATGTATTTTTCTATTTTGTTTGTTTTATTCCGTGTTTCTTGCTGCAGTAATTATTCTTTCAGTGTTCTTCATTATGTATTTTTCTATTTTGTTTGTTTTATTCCGTGTTTCTTGCTGCAGTAATTATTCTTTCAGTGTTATTCATTATGTATTTTTCTATTTTGTTTGTTTTACACCGTGTTTCTTGTTGCAGTAATTATTCTTTCAGTGTTCTTCATTATGTATTTTTCTATTTTGTTTGTTTTATTCCGTGTTTCTTGCTGCAGTAATTATTCTTTCAGTGTTCTTCATTATGTATCTTTCTATTTTGTTTGTTTTATTCCGTGTTTCTTGCTGCAGTAATTATTCTTTCAGTGTTCTTCATTATGTATTTTTCTATTTTGTTTGTTTTATTCCGTGTTTCTTGCTTCAGTAATTATTCTTTCAGTGTTCTTCATTATGTATTTTTCTATTTTGTTTGTTTTATTCCGTGTTTCTTGCTGCAGTAATTATTCTTTCAGTGTTCTTCATTATGTATTTTTCTATTTTGTTTGTTTTATTCCGTGTTTCTTGCTGCAGTAATTATTCTTTCAGTGTTCTTCATTATGTATTTTTCTATTTTGTTTGTTTTATTCCGTGTTTCTTGCTGCAGTAATTATTCTTTCAGTGTTCTTCATTATGTACTTTTCTATTTTTGTTTGTTTTATTCCGTGTTTCTTGCTGCAGTAATTATTCTTTCAGTGTCCTTCATTATGTATTTTTCTATTTTGTTTGTTTTATTCCGTGTTTCTTGCTGCAGTAATTATTCTTTCCGTGTTCTTAATTATGTATTTTTCTATTTTGTTTGTTTTATTCCGTGTTTCTTGCTGCAGTAATTATTCTTTCAGTGTTCTTCATTATGTATTTTTCTATTTTGTTTGTTTTATTCCGTGTTTCTTGCTGCAGTAATTATTCTTTCAGTGTTCTTCATTATGTATTTTTCTATTTTGTTTGTTTTATTCCGTGTTTCTTGCTGCAGTAATTATTCTTTCAGTGTTCTTCATTATGTATTTTTCTATTTTGTTTGTTTTATTCCGTGTTTCTTGCTGCAGTAATTATTCTTTCAGTGTTCTTTATTAAGTATTTTTCTATTTTGTTTGTTTTATTCCGTGTTTCTTGCTGCAGTAATTATTCTTTCAGTGTTCTTCATTATGTATTTTTCTATGTTGTTTGTTTTATTCCGTGTTTCTTGCTGCAGTAATTATTCTTTCAGTGTTCTTCATTATGTATTTTTCTATTTTGTTTGTTTTATTCCGTGTTTCTTGCTGCAGTAATTATTCTTTCAGTGTTCTTCATTATGTATTTTTCTATTTTGTCTGTTTTATTCCGTGTTTCTTGCTGCAGTAATTATTCTTTCAGTGTTCTTCATTATGTATTTTTCTATTTTGTTTGTTTTATTCCGTGTTTCTTGCTGCAGTAATTATTCTTTCAGTGTTCTTCATTATGTATTTTTCTATTTTGTTAGTTTTATTCCGTGTTTCTTGCTGCAGTAATTATTCTTTCAGTGTTCTTCATTATGTATTTTTCTATTTTGTTTGTTTTATTCCGTGTTTCTTTCTGCAGTAATTATTCTTTCAGTGTTCTTCATTATGTATTTTTCTATTTTGTTTGTTTTATTCCGTGTTTCTTGCTGCAGTAATTATTCTTTCAGTGTTCTTCATTATGTATTTTTCTATTTTGTTTGTTTTATTCCGTGTTTCTTGCTGCAGTAATTATTCTTTCAGTGTTCTTCATTATGTATTTTTCTATTTTGTTTGTTTTATTCCGTGTTTCTTGCTGCAGTAATTATTCTTTCAGTGTTCTTCATTATGTATTTTTCTATTTTGTTTGTTTTATTCCGTGTTTCTTGCTGCAGTAATTATTCTTTCAGTGTTCTTCATTATGTATTTTTCTATTTTGTTTGTTTTATTCCGTGTTTCTTGCTGCAGTAATTATTCTTTCAGTGTTCTTCATTATGTATTTTTCTATTTTGTTTGTTTTATTCCGTGTTTCTTGCTGCAGTAATTATTCTTTCAGTGTTCTTCATTATGTATTTTTCTATTTTGTTTGTTTTATTCCGTGTTTCTTGCTGCAGTAATTATTCTTTCAGTGTTCTTTATTATGTATTTTTCTATTTTGTTTGTTTTATTCCGTGTTTCTTGCTGCAGTAATTATTCTTTCAGTGTTCTTCATTATGTATTTTTCTATTTTGTTTGTTTTATTCCGTGTTTCTTGCTGCAGTAATTATTCTTTCAGTGTTCTTCATTATGTATTTTTCTATTTTGTTTGTTTTATTCCGTGTTTCTTGCTGCAGTAATTATTCTTTCAGTGTTCTTCATTATGTACTTTTCTATTTTTGTTTGTTTTATTCCGTGTTTCTTGCTGCAGTAATTATTCTTTCAGTGTCCTTCATTATGTATTTTTCTATTTTGTTTGTTTTATTCCGTGTTTCTTGCTGCAGTAATTATTCTTTCCGTGTTCTTAATTATGTATTTTTCTATTTTGTTTGTTTTATTCCGTGTTTCTTGCTGCAGTAATTATTCTTTCAGTGTTCTTCATTATGTATTTTTCTATTTTGTTTGTTTTATTCCGTGTTTCTTGCTGCAGTAATTATTCTTTCAGTGTTCTTCATTATGTATTTTTCTATTTTGTTTGTTTTATTCCGTGTTTCTTGCTGCAGTAATTATTCTTTCAGTGTTCTTCATTATGTATTTTTCTATTTTGTTTGTTTTATTCCGTGTTTCTTGCTGCAGTAATTATTCTTTCAGTGTTCTTTATTAAGTATTTTTCTATTTTGTTTGTTTTATTCCGTGTTTCTTGCTGCAGTAATTATTCTTTCAGTGTTCTTCATTATGTATTTTTCTATGTTGTTTGTTTTATTCCGTGTTTCTTGCTGCAGTAATTATTCTTTCAGTGTTCTTCATTATGTATTTTTCTATTTTGTTTGTTTTATTCCGTGTTTCTTGCTGCAGTAATTATTCTTTCAGTGTTCTTCATTATGTATTTTTCTATTTTGTTTGTTTTATTCCGTGTTTCTTGCTGCAGTAATTATTCTTTCAGTGTTCTTCATTATGTATTTTTCTATTTTGTTAGTTTTATTCCGTGTTTCTTGCTGCAGTAATTATTCTTTCAGTGTTCTTCATTATGTATTTTTCTATTTTGTTTGTTTTATTCCGTGTTTCTTTCTGCAGTAATTATTCTTTCAGTGTTCTTCATTATGTATTTTTCTATTTTGTTTGTTTTATTCCGTGTTTCTTGCTGCAGTAATTATTCTTTCAGTGTTCTTCATTATGTATTTTTCTATTTTGTTTGTTTTATTCCGTGTTTCTTGCTGCAGTAATTATTCTTTCAGTGTTCTTCATTATGTATTTTTCTATTTTGTTTGTTTTATTCCGTGTTTCTTGCTGCAGTAATTATTCTTTCAGTGTTCTTCATTATGTATTTTTCTATTTTGTTTGTTTTATTCCGTGTTTCTTGCTGCAGTAATTATTCTTTCAGTGTTCTTCATTATGTATTTTTCTATTTTGTTTGTTTTATTCCGTGTTTCTTGCTGCAGTAATTATTCTTTCAGTGTTCTTCATTATGTATTTTTCTATTTTGTTTGTTTTATTCCGTGTTTCTTGCTGCAGTAATTATTCTTTCAGTGTTCTTTATTATGTATTTTTCGATTTTGTTTGTTTTATTCCGTGTTTCTTGCTGCAGTAATTATTCTTTCAGTGTTCTTCATTATGTATTTTTCTATTTTGTTTGTTTTATTCCGTGTTTCTTGCGGCAGTAATTATTCTTTCAGTGTTCTTCATTATGTATTTTTCCAATTTTTTTTTTTTATTCCGTGTTTCTTGCTGCAGCAATTATTCTTTCAGTGTTCTTCATTATGTATCTTTCTATTTTGTTTGTTGTATTCCGTGTTTCTTGCTGCAGCAATTATTCTTTCGGTGTTCTTCATTATGTATTTTTCTATTTTGTTTGTTTTATTCCGTGTTTCTTGCTGCAGTAATTATTCTTTCAGTGTTCTTCATTATGTATTTTTCTATTTTGTTTGTTTTATTCCGTGTTTCTTGCTGCAGTAATTTTTCTTTCAGTGTTCTTCATTATGTATTTTTCTATTTTGTTTGTTTTATTCCGTGTTTCTTGCTGCAGCAATTATTCTTTCGGTGTTCTTCATTATGTATTTTTCTATTTTGTTTGTTTTATTCCGTGTTTCTTGCTGCAGTAATTATTCTTTCAGTGTTCTTCATTGTGTATTTTTCTATTTTGTTTGTTTTACACCGTGTTTCTTGCTGCAGTAATTATTCTTTCGGTGTGCTTCATTATGTATTTTTCTATTTTGTTTGTTTTATTCCGTGTTTCTTGCTGCAGTAATTATTCTTTCAGTGTTCTTCATTATGCATTTTTCTATTTTGTTTGTTTTATTCCGTGTTTCTTGCTGCAGTAATTATTCTTTCAGTGTTCTTCATTATGTATTTTTCTATATTGTTTGTTTTATTCCGTGTTTCTTGCTGCAGTAATTATTCTTTCAGTGTTCTTCATTATGTATTTTTCTATTTTGTTTGTTTTATTCCGTGTTTCTTGCTGCAGTAATTATTCTTTCAGTGTTCTTCATTATGTATTTTTCTATTTTGTTTGTTTTATTCCGTGTTTCTTGCTGCAGTAATTATTCTTTCAGTGTTCTTCATTATGTATTTTTCTATTTTGTTTGTTTTATTCCGTGTTTCTTGCTGCAGTAATTATTCTTTCAGTGTTCTTCAGTATGTATTTTTCTATTTTGTTTGTTTTATTCAGTGTTTCTTGCTGCAGTAATTATTCTTTCAGTGTTCTTCATTATGTATTTTTCTATTTTGTTTGTTTTATTCCGTGTTTCTTGCTGCAGTAATTATTCTTTCAGTGTTCTTCATTATGTATTTTTCTATTTTGTTTGTTTTATTCCGTGTTTCTTGCTGCAGTAATTATTCTTTCAGTGTTCTTCATTATGTATTTTTCTATTTTGTTTGTTTTATTCCGTGTTTCTTGCTGCAGTAATTATTCTTTCAGTGTTCTTTATTATGTATTTTTCTATTTTGTTTGTTTTATTCCGTGTTTCTTGCTGCAGTAATTATTCTTTCAGTGTTCTTCATTATGTATTTTTCTATTTTGTTTGTTTTATTCCGTGTTTCTTGCTGCAGTAATTATTCTTTCAGTGTTCTTCATTATGTATTTTTCCAATTTTTTTTTTATTCCGTGTTTCTTGCTGCAGCAATTATTCTTTCAGTGTTCTTCATTATGTATCTTTCTATTTTGTTTGTTGTATTCCGTGTTTCTTGCTGCAGCAATTATTCTTTCGGTGTTCTTCATTATGTATTTTTCTATTTTGTTTGTTTTATTCCGTGTTTCTTGCTGCAGTAATTATTCTTTCAGTGTTCTTCATTATGTATTTTTCTATTTTGTTTGTTTTATTCCGTGTTTCTTGCTGCAGTAATTTTTCTTTCAGTGTTCTTCATTATGTATTTTTCTATTTTGTTTGTTTTATTCCGTGTTTCTTGCTGCAGCAATTATTCTTTCGGTGTTCTTCATTATGTATTTTTCTATTTTGTTTGTTTTATTCCGTGTTTCTTGCTGCAGTAATTATTCTTTCAGTGTTCTTCATTGTGTATTTTTCTATTTTGTTTGTTTTACACCGTGTTTCTTGCTGCAGTAATTATTCTTTCGGTGTGCTTCATTATGTATTTTTCTATTTTGTTTGTTTTATTCCGTGTTTCTTGCTGCAGCAATTATTCTTTCGGTGTTCTTAATTATGTATTTTTCTATTTTGTTTGTTTTATTCCGTGTTTCTTGCTGCAGTAATTATTCTTTCAGTGTTCTTCATTATGTATTTTTCTATTTTTTTTTGGTTTTATTCCGTGTTTCTTGCTGCAGTAATTATTCTTTCAGTGTTCTTCATTATGTATTTTTCTATTTTGTTTGTTTTATTCCGTGTTTCTTGCTGCAGCAATTATTCTTTCAGTGTTCTTCATTATGTATTTTTCTATTTTTTTTTTGTTTTATTCCGTGTTTCTTGCTGCAGCAATTATTCTTTCAGTGTTTTTCATTATGTATTTTTCTAATCTTTTTATGTGTTATTTATACAGTTTTTTATACAGACCAGCCCTCTTCCTCCGTCTTCCTTTTTCACATATATTTTTTTTTTTTTTACACAGTGATCACCACTTATCAAGGCCCGGAAGCCACTCAGGGATAGGGGTTATTGCAAGTACATTACGTTAGTGAGGAGATTTGCTGAAATGTTTACTTAAGGGGGCGGTTTATTAGGAATTTGTTTACATTGGACTTGAAGACAACCAAGTGTTAGTCCGGAGGGAAGCAGGCAGACGGAACAGAGTTCCACAGGCGTGCAGTTCTAAGAAAGAAGCTTTGTTCATGGAATCCGCGTTTTGATTTAGGCACAGATATAGAGTGGGGGAAATCATTGATTAGTATCATGCTTCCGATTTAGTACATTATACATCGCCATGACTTTCCTGGTCTTATGGTCGAAATTCCTTAGTACTTCTTTGGTCCAGCTTATACACGGCCCAGAGTATCTTATTAGTGACGCTGCCCACGTGTTTATTCCTTCAATCAGATTTCGACTATTTACTTTGGTTTCGAGGAACTTTCTTGTTCTTCGGAGGTATTCCTTTCCTATTTTCTCTTTCATTTCCGTTGCATAAAGAAATGGACGTCCATCTGTAATATAAATCTCACCTGTCTCTTTAAGTGTATGTATGTATGTATGTATGTATGTATGTATGTCTGCCTAAAACTTCTGAGAGAGGCGACGGATTTCCAGGAGATAAGTATTGTTTTAAGCTGAAACCTTCGAACTACAAATATCGAAACACATTAATTCTTTCATCCTATACTGAGCACTTTTTTACAATGTGTTGGATTTGCTTTTATTCATACATTGTTTAAAATAATTTAATTATACCAATCATCACTACCGTCATAATCATTGATTTCTTTTATTTATACATTGTTTAAATTCATTTAATTATAACCACCATCACTACCGCCATAATCATTGATTTCTTTTATTTATTGATTGTTTACATTCATTTAATTATAACCATCATCACTACTGTCATAATCATTAATTTGTTTATATTTATTCATTGTTTAAATTTATTAAATTATACCCATCATCACTACCGTCATAATCATTAATAATTTTTATTTATTTATTGTTTAAATTCATTTAATTATATTTATCATCACTCCCCTCATAAGTATAAATTAGTTTTATTTATTGATTGTTTTAAATTCATTAACTTATACCCATCATCACTACCGTCATAATCATTAATTAGTTTTATTTATTGATTGTTTAAATTCATTTAATTATAACATCATCACTACTGTCATAATCATTAATTTGTTTATATTTATTCATTGTTTTAATTTATTTAATTATACCCATCATCACTACCGTCATATTCATCAATCTGTTTATAGATATGTTTTTATTTATACATTGGTTAAAGTCATTTAATTATACCCATCATCACTACCGAATAATAATATGATGATGATTGATTTGTTTTAATTTATGCATTGTTTAAAGTCATTGTGTTATACCCATCATCACTACCGTTATAATCTTTGATTTGTTTTTATTATTTCATTGTTTAAAGTCATTTAATTATACCCATCATCACCCCGTCATAATCATTGATTTGTATTTATTTATACTATGTTTAAAGTCATTTAATTACACCAATCATCACTACCGTTATAATCATTGATGTTTTTTAATTTATTCAGTGTATAAATTCATTTTATTATACCCATCATCACTACCGTCATAATCATTTATAATTTTTTTATTTATACATTGTTTAAATTGATTTAATTATACCCATCATCACTACCGTTATAATTATTGATTTGTACATTGTTTTAAGACATGTAATTATACTCATCATCACTACGGTCAGAATCATTGATAGTTTTGGTTTATACATTGTTTGAATTAATTCTATTATACCCATCATCACTACCGTCATAATCATTAATTTGTTGTTATTCATCATTGGTCCAATTCATTTAATTATACCCATTATCACTACCGTCATGATTATTGAGCAATTCTACCGTTTTAAACGCATCCCTCAATTCGAAAATATACACAAACACCGCAACTCATGACTTCCTGTTCTACATATCGTATATGTTGGATTTGTTTTTATTTATTTATTCTTGGAGCTCTGTGGAACAGTGACACCCCACTACATTGTGGACCAAGTTTCTTTAACCAAAGCCTAAAGGCAATATAACCCTGATAGAAATATCCAGAGAAGCTTTAATCCTGTCAGCTGTGGCATGCATGACCCACCGTTGTGTGAAATATGCTCTGGTGCCCAGCAACCTAATTCCCAGACATGGATCGAATGGCATGGGGATTGAAAGGGGTACCATAAGCCATCGCAAACGCAACCCCTCAAGGAGAAGCAAATTTCTGATTTAAAAAAAAACATAAAGCAGAAACCAGTACCCTTATAAAGCTGGTCGTCAATTTGATTTGTTGCTGGCTATCTGGCTCTTGCTTGTTACTAGATCTCAACATTTTGAACCAAGAAAGACATAGCTGTCGTACAAAGCTAAAACTCTGCAATAACATCTTTGTACAGATATTTCCTCAGACATTTGTTTATAAAAAAAGTTATGTGGCGATGGAAAAGTTGTGACGCTTGTAGGCCTGATAGGCTTGCAGCATTTAATAACTGATCTGCCATCATGTGTATGTATGTATGTATGTATGTATGTATATGTATGTGTGTATATGTGTAAAAAACAACAACAAAAACAAAAAAACAACAACAACATCGAAATTCATGATTGCTTTGTTTTACGTATTGCGTGTGCTGGATTTGTTTTCATTTTTATTATCGTGTGTATTCGTTGAATTGTGAACATCATCACTATCGTCATGACCATTGAGGAATTATACCGTTTTTAAACGCTTCTCTCAAAAAAACAAAAAAACAAAAAAAAACACAAGATTCATGACTGCTCTGTTGGACTTGTTTATCTGGGGTGGAGAGGGCTCCAGAAAGCCATGGTGAAGGCAGCCTCTCTAGGAGAAGTAAATCTCTGATCTAAAAAAAAGCATAAAGCGGAAGAGCAGTACCCGCATTAAGCTGGTCTGTAGTTTGATTTGTTGCTGGCTATCTTGCTCTTGCTTGTTGCTGGATATCAACATTTTGAACCGAGAGAGAGAGACTAGCTGTCGTACAAAGCTAAATCTCTGGAATAACATCTTTGTACAGATACTTCCTCAGACATTTGTCAAAAAAAAAGAAGAAAGAAAGAAAATGTCCTATTGGCGATGGCTGTCCATATTAACAGGAACAGAAGATATTATGCTAAACGACACCCACTCCAGCTCTGTTGCTGGAATGTGAGAACACTTATTGACAATGGTAAAAGACTAGAACGGAAGACTCCAATTTTGACTAAGGAATTGCAAAGATACAATATGGACATTGCTGCACTCTCTGAGACACGTTTCGCAGGTGAGGATCAACTGGTTGAGCGCGAGTTGGGCTACACGATCTTCTGGTCTGGTAGAGCTGAAAAGGAGAGGCGTGAGGCTGGTGTTGGTTTTGCAGTTAAGAACTCCTTAATTGACAAGATCGAACAGCCAGTAGGCATAAATGGCCGTGCAATGACATTGAGAATGCTCCTTGCTGCTGGTCGTTATATGAATGTTATTTCTGTCTATGCGCCGACTCTTACTTCGCCTGAAGACGATATTACTTCCTTTTATCATATGCTTAGATCTATTATCACCGGTTTGCCAAGTGCTGAGAGTTTAGTGGTTCTTGGTGACTTCAATGCAGGAGTTGGATCAGACAACGAGACTTGGTCTCCATTGGGTCCATATGGTATAGGTAGAGTCAATTCAAGTGGTATGCTGCTTCTCCATCTCTGCAGTGAACTAAATCTTGTTATCACCAACACTTTTTCCCACCAGAAAAAAACAAAGAGACCTGGTTCCATCCCCAATCTAAACATGGCAATTTGCTTGATTACATACTGTGTAGAGGTGGTGATCTTGGAAATTTTTGCAAAGTTAGAGTAATGCGTGGTGCTGACTGTGGTACTTATCATTTAATGGTCAGAGCTAAACTGAGAATTACAGTTCACAAAAAAGCCGTTTCAATGGTGTCAAAGTGCCTAAACGTATTGATGTTTCCAAATTGAAGGATCCAATCGTACGAAGTTCCTTGAAATCTGCTTTCAACCAGGTGGATTTCTCAGATTGTGACTGGGAGACAGTAAGAGATACAATATGCCAAAAAGGTGTTGAAGCTCTTGGGTTGAAGGTTCCCAGACATAGAGATTGGTTTGCTGATAATTACAATCAAATTAAGCCTCAAATTGATAGAAAGCGAAAAGCTTATTTGAAACTTCTCAACTCTTCACCTCTGAACGAGCCAGCGCTCGCTGCCCACTTTTCTTCTGTTTGGAGTGAGTTTCAGTGTTGTGTGCACCAAATAAAAAACAAATGGTGACCTCTCCAGGGAGATACAGACTGCCTACGATCATAGAGATGTCAAGACATTCTACACTCTGCTTCATCAGGCTTATGGTCCGAAATCCTCTTCAACTACACCACTCCTGGCGAAGGACGGGAAAACCTTGCTGAAAACCTCAGATGAAATTATGCATCGATGGCATGAAAACTTTCATGATCTTTTTCATAACCCATCCAATGTTGATGTTGCTGCAATAGAAAGTATCCCTCAATGTTCCTTTTGTCCGGAACTTGATGTTGAACCGACTCTTGCGGAAACAGTTGACTGCATAAAACAAATAAACTCGAACAAAGCCCCTTGGATGGCATCCCTGTTGAGCTGCTGATATATGGTGGTGTCAATGTACATTGTGTGGTCCACTCTTTGATACTGTCAGTATGACAGGGTGACCCGGTTGCCCAAGATTGGGTAGATGCCATCTTGGTTATGTTGTACAAAGGAAAGGGTACAAGGTCTGATTGTGGAAATTATCGAGGTATCTCGCTGCTGAGTGCGGTTGGAAAGGTGTTTGCACGACTTTTGCTAAACCGATTGGAAAAGTATGTATGTCCAAATATCCTTCCGGAATCCCAGTCTGGATTTAGAGGTGGGATAGGAACTGTGGATATGGTGTTTTCTGCTAGACAGCTCTTGGAGAAATGTATTGAACAGCGTTTGCCTCTTTGCCAAGTGTTTGTGGACTTAACCAAGGCGTTTGACACAGTCAACCGTGAGGCTCTCTGGAAAGTGCTGAAAAAATTTGGGTGTACACCTGCTTTTACAGACAAGTTCAAACAACTTCATCATAGTATGAAAGATCGCGTCAACTTTAATGGTCGGCTTTCGGAAGAATTCCCCATTGATAATGGTGTGAAGCAGGGTGATATACCTGCACCAACATTGTTTTTGCTCTATTTGACTGTTGTGCTCTGGTATGGTTTCCACGATTGTGATATAGGTGTTTATATTAGATTCCGAACGACTGGAAAGGTGTTCAACCTTAGAAGATTCCAAGCCAAAACACTTTTTAGTGATGGATTTGTTAGATCTGTTGTATGCTGATGATGCTGACCTAGTAACACACTCCCCAGTAGATATGCAACTAGTGATAGATCTCTTTACAAATGCTTGTACGTGCTTCGGACTGACAGTTAGCATTAAGAAAACTAAAGTCATGTACACTCCCGCTCCCGATGATCTGTATGTGGAACCTGATATCTTCGTCTGTGGAAAGCGCCTTGAAGTCGTAAAAAATTTTGTCTACCTTGGGAGTGCCTTATCAAGTGATGCCACTCTTAATGCGGGAATAAGACAGAGAATCAGCAAGGCATCTGATGCTTTTGGAAAGTTAAAAGATAGAGTCTGGTCTGATGGTGATCTAACTCTGACAATTAAAATTTCAGTATATAAAGCATGTATAGTACCATCCCTATTCTACGCATATGAAACTTGGACCTTGGACCGGTCACATATAGAATTGCTCGAGAGATTCCATCAGCACTGCCTTAGACACATTCTTGGTTTAAAGTGGTATAGCTTTGTCCCTGATACATATGTCTTAAAAAAGGCCAAAACAACCAGTATTGCTACCATTGTTATTAAGAACCAGTTGCGTTGGGCGGGTCATCTCATCCGGTTTGAAGACTATCGACTCCCAAAACAATTGTTCTATGGTGAGCTCTTTCTTGGAAAAAGACCCCAGCACAAGCCCAAAAAAAACGTTTTCGTGATAGCATCAAGGAGAGTCTGGTGAGCTTTCATATTCCTGTTGACAGTTGGGAGTCCCTAGCGTATGATCGCAAGCAATGGAGGACACTGATATACAGGGGTGCAGAACACTTTGAAGCAGCCAAAATAGACTGAGCGAAGCTTAAGAGAGCATGTAGGAAATGCCAAACCTTGCCGCCCAACCATGGAGATCTCTGGATCTGTAAGGTGTGTGATCGGGCTCTGTTGTCTAAGGCAGGTTTTGTTAATCACATGAACGCCCACGATAATACAGGTTCCGCTGCTGTTAGTTTCATACAAATCAGTGAACGTTTTCAGTGTCATGTCTGCTTGAGGGTGTGCAAGTCACTGGCAGGGCTAAAAAATCATATTCGGGCACATGGATTTTAGTGACTGAGGGAGTGGCTCTCGTCTGACAATACGTTGCAATTATCATCATATGTGTATGTATCTTTTTATATGTATATGTGTATGTATATATATGTATGTGTATGTATATATATATGTATATGTATGTATACGTACATATAAATATGTATATGTATATATGTATTTGTGTGTATGTGTGCATGTATGTGTATATTTATATGTTTGTGTGTGCATATGTATGTATATGTATGTGTATATATGCATATATATGTATGCGTGTATGTATGTATATATGTGTACGTATGTGTATGTGTGTATGTATGTTTATATATGTATGTGTATATATATGTGTATGTATATGTACGTATGTGTGTATGCATATGTATGTATTTGTATGTGTGTGTATATGTGTATGTCTATGTAGGTATGTATTGTGTATGTTTGTATGCATATATGTGTGTATGCATATATATGCATGTGTGGGGGGGTGTATGTGTGTGTATATGTGTATGTATGTGTGTATTTATATATATGTATGTATACCAATGAACGTCTTCAGTGTCATGTTTGCTTGAGGGTATGCAAGTCGCAGGAAGGACTTAAAAGTAATCTTCGGGCACATGGATTTCAGTGACTGGGGGTGTGGCACTCATCTTCCAAGACGTTTCAATCATAATGTACTTATCTACGTATGTATGTACGTATGTTTCTATGTCTGCCTAAAACCTTCGACAGAGGCAACGGATTTTCAGGAGATTGGTATTATTTTTAAGCTCGACTCTCCGGACGATAAATATCGAAAAATTGGACAAAAACATTAATTATTTCACCCTTAACTTTTCTACAGGTAGTGGTCGCTTTTTTCGTCAATGTTTTCGAAGGCCAACCCCTCTTCTCGATTGTTTAGCCTTAATTTAAACCTATCTCACTTCTCGTTTGGCGATGGGTGCAAAAGCAAAGAAGTCAGGTTTTATTTTTCACGTTCTTTGTCCCCTTCGCGGTACGGGTTCGGGCCTGCCTGCCTGCCTACTACAACTTATTATTATTATTTTTTTTGCTCCACACACACCTCTAAGTAACCGGTCAACGTCTTTAATATAAATCTCACCTGTCTGTTTAAATGTATGTATGTATGTATGTATGTATGTATGTATGTTGAAAATTTTCGACAGGGCGACGAATTTTCACGAGATCGGTATCGTTTCGAAGTTCCACCCTTCGGACGATAAATATCGAAAATTTTGCTAAAAACATTAATGCCTTCACTCTCAACTCGGCACTTTTTTATAAGGAGAGTCCGTTTTTTTTTTGTTTTTTTTTTTTTGCGTCGGCATTTTTACAAGTCATCGTATCGGTTAGGATCACTTTACTAATTTCAACGTTCCGAACTTTTGGCCCTATCATGGAGTAGGGGTAAAACGTCAAGCCTTCTTTCATTTTCTTTTCTGCCTTCGCATCAAGGGTCTGAGCCTGCCTGCCTACTTCCACTTTTTGTTTTTCGCTCAACACACACCTCCAAACACCCGGTCAACGCCGGGCACCGAGACTAGTCTATAATATAAATCTCACCTGATTGTTTAAATGTATGTATGTATGTTTGTATGTCTGCCTAAAACTTTCGATACAGGCAACGGATTTTCAGAACATCGTTTTGAAGCTCGATCCTTCGGACGACAAATATCAAAAAGTTGGGTAAAAACATTCATATCTTCACCCTTAGTTGGGGACTTTTCGTCAAGGGGGGTCGCTTTTTGGCCGATATTTTCGAAAGGCATCCCCTCCTTTCAATTGACTAGCCTTAATTTAAGCCTACGTCACTTCCGGTTTTACGATGGACACAACGATAAAGACGTCACTTTGTTTTCACGTTCTTTTCCTCCTTCACAGTACGGATTTTAGTCTGCTTTCCTACTACCAATTTTTGATTTTTGCTCCACACACACACCTCCAAATACCCAGGTTAATAACAATTAAACGGCAGTCATTCAGATTTATGCATGACATACAAAGTAAATAACACAAACGCTATCCTGTTAATATATAGATTATTTTGCTTATTAATGTTATTATTATTATTATTATTATTATTATTATTATTATTATTATTATTATTATTGAGTCGTTACAAGCATACACCTCACTTAAAAAAACTTTTGTAGAGTGTCACAAAACTAATATTATTATGAGCTTATATTACAGGATTAGAAAATAAATTGAGTTTTATAACGAATACTTACGTGAAATATTTGGACTTTGTTTGATGACTGGCTTGAGTGGCCGACACAAAGCACCATAGACGGTCAAGTTTAGGAACAGGCCACCAAGTAATAGAAAAGTGCCCCTCATGCCATAAAAAGATGTGACTTTAGTTGATAAGTAGTTCAGCATAAAACTACCAAATCCTTTTCCACTAGTTGCTATTCCAAGTGCAAGGACGCGTTTTTTCAAGAAATATTGCCCGAGCGTAACATTTACAGAAAAATAGTTCACTGCCAAAGAAAAACCTTGAAAGAGAAAAAAAGAGTTTAGATAAAACAGCAGCTGGAAATTAAGTTACCTACCAAAATAGGTTAGCATCTAACCGTACATGTTTTTCCAAACGTAAGTATGAGCAAGTTCTCACACCTCAAATCTGTGTCATATAAAGAAACCCTTAAAGGTCGTGTAATCCGTCTCAAGACTGAATTTGAATGTGCACAACACAGAATTTATCCATCAAGATTTCTTTCTTTGAGTCTACTTTAATGTACTTACTGAGAGACAGCAGGTACTTCGACGAAACCAACAAAACAGAAGTCAAAACCATTTGTCGGTCAACTTGTAATGATTTCATAAACAAATTTGCGCTGCGTTTCAAGTTGTATAAAAATCTAAAGGGAGATAATCTCGAACATTATTTAGAATAAAAAATGGCCAAAGATGGGCACCCAGGCTAGGCTATAATGTAAATTTCACCTGTCTGTTTAAATATATGTATGTATGTATGTATGTATGTATGTATGTATGCCTAAAATTTTTCTCAGCGGCATCAGACCGGATCGAAACCAGTACTGTCTGAAAGGGCGATGTCTTGGTCGAATAATATATGATAATTAGAAATAACGGTCAAGTATTCCTTATAGAAATTGTCGTTCGCTCTGAGGGAGGGAAGCAAAAAATCCTTCCTTCATGACAATTTAGCCAAACACGCATGCGCAAAACACGTTCTTTCTTGAATTAGTGTTAATATAAAAAAAACTACGTAACTTCAGTCACGTCATCATAGACCAGTCGTTATAGTAGCAGCGTAATTATGCTAAGATAGCACATTCGAGCCAATATATCGGATTTTTCTTTTTCGATTTTTAAAGTTTTAATATTGAAATAGTGTTATTTTTCCATCACGTTCGCTGTTTTTTTTTTGTTGTTTATTTTTTAGGATTTTTTAAACAGTGTTATTTATTCCATTTCTTTTTCGTTCGCTCAATCTTTATTTTACGTCACGTTCGCTGTGTTATTCTTTTTTCGCCGATTTTAAAATAAGTTAGAACATTTAAACAGGGTTATTACGTTCGCTTAATCTTTATTTTCAATTTTGTTTTGATTTACCCCCCTACACCTCACCACACCCAGGCAACGCCGGGTGCCCCCACTAATATTCAATATAGTGCATACATATACTAGTCATATTCAATATCATACATACATTAATCATTTAAAGATTGTACATACATATATTATCATAATCAATATAGTACATATATATATTATCGTAATAAATATATTACATGCATATATTAATCCTATTCAATATAGTACATACATATTCTGATCATATTCAATATTCCGATATCTCCGTTCGGTCTGGAAAGACAAAGGATACTCCTTGTAGGAGCAGCTGTAATTCTGAGGCAAGGGTTACGCAATCCCCAACCTCACTTCTCCTGAATCGGCACTGTTTGAGTCCAGTGGCAAGGAAAAGACCAGGACGATTGGAAACAAACGGAGAGAACATACAACACCTGGAAGTTCCAAATGGTCACCTATTTAGTACTGACCAGGTTCAACGTTGCTTAACTTCAGTGATCCAGCGGGAACCGGTGTGTCAACGTGATTATGCCGCACATATTCAGTATAGTACATACATACTACATAAAGTAGATACATATACTAATAATGATCAATATAGTTCATACATATGCTATGATGGAAAAATGCGAGCATAAAAAAAGCAATATGGTTAAGCTTAAACATGAAAAAGTAAAGGACTAGTTGTTAAAACTGGAAAAGAAAAAGACAAAATATTCTAGTAAAAAACATTAATAAATTTATATCTTAAAATATTGCAACATTAAGAATTTATTATATAATGTTATAAATTGAATTTTAAAAAATCTTAATGCTGCAATATTTTAAGTAATAAATTTATTATATTTTTTACCAGAATGTCTTGTCCTTTTCTTTTCCACTTTAACCAACTAGTCCTTTACTTTTCCACGTTTAAGCTGAACCATATTACTTTTCATGCTCGCATTGTTCTATTGTAATCCATGATTTTAACAGGCTTCCAGCAAATTCACTTGTTTTTTGTTTAATTTCAGTCTTATTTTTGTGTCTAATAAACACATATGTAATAACAATGTACAGAACTCGTCTGCTTTCAATAGAATCCCCGCTAATTTCTCCCTTTCATGCTAACAATCTCTCTGTTTTACTTATTACTTCTCTTTTTGAATTAGTAGAAACAACAGTCGCTGAACCAACGGGGTTGCTATAGAAACCAGTAATAAAAAGCGTCGCTCACCTCCTTATATATTTTTACGATTTTGAACACCAGAAAATTAATCATAACTTTTGTTTCATAATATAGCTGAAACGGTGGCCTATAAACTGTAATAATTGTTTGAAATTTGCTCGGAAAATGAGTGAACGGTGAAACTTTAAAGCAGTTCTAAATGACTAAAACTGCCACTTAACCATATATTCAAACACGGTAGTGTTAGAATGATTAATCATATTCAATATAGTACATTCATATACTAATCATATTCAATATAGTACATATATATATATTAATCATATTCAATATAGTACATTGAAATATAATTATATTCAATATAGTACATTCATATACTAATCATATTCAATATAGTACATATATATATTAATCATATTCAATATAGTACATTGAAATATAATTATATTCAATATAGTACATACATATACTAATCATATTCAATATAGTACATACATATACTAATCATAAACATTTCTAGGATAGTGAATAGTCTCCAATATTTGCTTCATGACAGAAATCATATACCGTTTAGCACATATCACGATCCACAAAATTGGAAAAATACCACGTAATGGCCTATTCAAAAATATTTTATTGAATTCGTACTGCCTTAAAGAATGCCTGAGCAGCCTCTTCCATATAGCAAACGATTAGCAATAAACTAATTCTTCTTCAAAAGAAAGGTAAAGCCTGGGAATTTCGACGCCCTAGAACGGCGAATAACCATCCCTCAACCCGACAGCAACGAAGCTAGTGTCTTACTGGTTATTAGGGACGAATTCCCGACCGGTATGAACCTCTATATTGCACATACATATACTTTTTATAAACATTTATTAGGTGGGGTAAGAATTTTCCGTTTTGTGTTTCATTTCAAGACTCATATACAGTTAAATATATGCTAATTGAATGTCGTGAATTGAAACAAAGTCGGAGAAAATATTACAATTCAAATGACCTAAAGAATCTGTTAAAAATACTAATTCGAATAACATCTCTCATTAAAGAAATTGTGCGTTTCAATAAATGTGTGCTTAAAATATAATCTTATATATAAAACGCTTATGTTTGTTAGTCTGTCTCCATATATTCAAACTCTATCTCTTCCGAAACTAACAGTCGCAGAATGCTTAAAATGATTGGATTTTTTATGGACCGTTCTTTTATGGGTCGTTGGCCGACTAAAATAGTTTTTAAGGAGTCTAAAAAAAGGGTAAAAATTGAGAAAGATCGTCATTCAGTTTGTTCATTCATCTTAGTCTATTTTTAATTTTTAGTTCCTATGCGTGTCAAGTGAATTATTATTTTGTTTGTTTTTTTTTTTTTTGCTACAGTTTTGCTTTCGGTTTCGATTCTAGCTGATGGCACTCAAATAATTTTTTGTACTTTTGAAATCACTACTCTAATAATATATACAAAATCTGAAGAAATTAAAATATCATATTTAAGCGTATTTTGCGACCGAACAAAGCCGGGCATCTCCCCCGTTAGTATATCATAATACATCATTAAATCTATCTATACACATATAAAGTAGAGCTATTTGTCGGACTTACATTGGTATTTAAAACACACTTTTTCCATTCCAAAATTATTAAAAACGAACTTCTTTATATACTTAGTCATGGATATGTGAGCGACTTTATAAAAATTAACTAATTTGCATATTCCTTTGAAAAACGAATTTTGATTAATTAATTATATTTTTTATGGTTTCTTAATGAATTATTGGATTCATTTAACTATTACACACAATTCTAGTTATGCATATTTTCTAGATTGTTTAGGATTACGTAGTATTTTAGAACAAAACGTTCTAGCACACACGCATATATATATATATATATATATATATATTAATGACGCCACTTTACACAGAACAGGCACTCATACTGTTGTTCGTTTTCAAAATGTTAGGCTTTTATTGGAAACAACTTGCGTACAGCTTTTTCGGCCCAATGTTGCCATACAAAAATATAATAGTTCATTGATTATAATTTTACACAACAAGGCAATTTCATCAGCGCATATAAAATCAATTTTTCAAAGTTTTCACTCCTATGTACATGACTCTCATATTGATATGCCATAAATATTTAGTTTTAAAAATGTTATCCACAACATATATGCAATGTATCAAGCATACATTATTAACATTTCATAATAAAGTGTACTTACTTTTGTATGCCCTTACTTCCTGTATGAGTAGCGATTTTCTTTGATTGTCTTTTACCATGCTTCATTTTTAATTTCCGGTAGTCTCAAAGTCTAATGACAGGTTTGCAGCAGATTTAAAAAAATAATTCCGTTTTAAACAACCCACATTATTTTTCATTAATCAAATATTATTGTTTAATTAATTTTTATCAACATACGCATTTTGCTATTTTCAAACCAAATAATTATAATCATACACATTACAGCATCGCAATTTAGAGCCTTTCTTTTTAATTTAATTTAAACGTAATTTAAAGATCTAAAGTGCACCTCCAGAAATTTAGTATATGCCCTAAGATGCACAGAATGCGACAAATCCTACATAGGCGCCACCAAAGTCCTAAGCAATAGAGTGGCCTTACATAAGAGCAACATTAAAATTGCAGATAACCGACATCTCTATGTTTCAAAACACGTACACACATGCAGTGGAAATAGCTTAAAATATGTACGGGCAATTCTAATGGCTGCTTGGGTATGGGACCTGGTTTTGAATGCCGGCTAATCATAATATTTTTAAATTTTTCGGTTACTTTTTGATTATGTTGAAAAGATTACAGCTTAACGTTAATTTCTCAAAGAAAAAATAGCGTGTGAAATAAAAAAAATACATAGAATAATTTTATCTCAAATCTGAAAAATCGTACATTTCACGTAAAAATTCATTATGACAAAATTGTGTTTACATTTTTCTGGCAAGAAAAATATAAGTTTTCTCGAATTATTTCCAAGTGCTGTAGTAAAGTCTTAAAATAATGAATCAATACAATAAATGTACTTTACGTTTGCTAAAAAGGGTAATAATTATCCCAAAATGTGGCCATGGCAGCAATAAAATTATTTTCGTGTCAAAAAAAAAAGACATGGCGGCGAAATTTAAAAAAGTACGGAAGCACATTAATGACATAATTTCATTATTATTTAACAATGTTCCGGCACATCGAGCATTTTCCCCCTTTTCTTTTCAAGAATGTGCATCCATACTTACCGACATGGAACGTTTGTATAATTTTTTCTTTTTTCAAGTTAATTATTTTTGTATGTTCCTGTTTTTCAATTTAATTTTCTTTTACTTTATTTTCCGAGATTATATGAAAATTATCTTACGTTCTTACGTGCAATAAAAACATTAGAATCTTACATATAAAGATTACGTTAAAAATGTAACCGTAAAAAATACAAAATACTTTTTGCAATTAATTTTTTTTTTCGAGAAAATATTAAATAACCGATGCTTAATTCAATGATAGTATCGGTAGTTCGAGAAATTATTTTTTATCTAGTTATATCGATTTCGTTAATACGAAATTTAGATGTTTTTTTCCTTATGTTCCTGTAAAAATTAATTTTTTTTTAATTGTTATAATTTACGATGTTTTATTTTCATAAAAAAAAGTCGAAATAAATCCTAGAATTTTTTTTTTTTTTACAGAAAACCATAACTTTAGTAAAAATGTTTTTTGTTATAAAAAATAATACATTTTTACTCGGATTCAAATAAAAATTGTTTGTTCATTATATTCCGGAATCATTATTTGATAAATACTGAAAACTTCATTAAAATTGGTTAATTTCCTGATTTTTGGTAAATTTCCAAGGAAAATCTTCATACATTCATTTTGCCAGTGCCAAGCTTCAAAATAATGCCAATCTTCCAAATAGGCAATTACTTCTATTTACTTACACATTGTGTACATTTTGTAATAGCAGCCACAGTGTCAAACGTAAGTTTCGCAGCAAAAATTAGTAGTTTGCTACATATCATATATATATGTATATATATATATATATATATATATATATATATTGTATATATATATATATATATATATATATATATATATATATATATATATATATATATACTCGGGTTTTTGTTATTCAAAAGTAATAAACTATAATGAATTCAACGAGGTTATTAGATAGTGCTCAATAAAAAAGAGCTAATAATACTTATTTATTGTTAAATAAACATGTTTACATCCCGCTGCTACAAACAGCCATTTGTTTCAATCAAACAACAGATATCATCAGGCAGCGACTTGACTATTCAAATGTTCAATGAATAATGGATTATTTTTTCTAGGTAGGAACTATTTAAAAGTTGGAGTTAAAAAACCTTAAAACACATAACTTTAATTATAAGATGTAAAGAGGGAGGGGAAATCTAAAGAAAACTAATAAAAAATAATGGAGAGAGAATGACGAGGAAGAGAAAAAAGAAATAGAGAAAAAAAAAATTTTCTCTTCTAGCCCTTGCTTTTATAATAACCCTTTATATTGTTTTTTTCTCTATTTTTTTCTCTCTATATATATAGAAATCTTGGGGGTGTCACCAAAATCCGTTTTTAAGGTACCAAATTAAAAGGGGGAAAAAGGGAAAAATTAAACAAGCAAAGAGAAATGAGCAAAAGAAATACAGACCCGAAATGAATTTAAAATGATCCGAATTTATTTTTAAAAATTAGTTACGGTTGCTTATATTTTCCTAAGATCAGGTTTTAAAAACCTGTAAGTAACATGAAATAAAAAATAAAAAAACAAATACAAAACACAAATCTTACTTGAAATAAAAGCACATAAAAGATAGAAAATATTCTTTTTTTCAAGTCTCCAAATTTAGTCTTTCAACAAAAAATTCTTTTCTCCTTTTTTTTTTCTGAAAAGAAAAACTTGCAAAGTTCTTTTCTTTGTCTCTTCTTCTGTCATTTTTTTTAAACAAAAAAAACCTTCAAAAGGTTTAAAAGAAAAAGGGGTTATCTTCCTTTCTCTGATAGGTTTCTTTTTCTTCCGAAATAATTCTCCTTTTCTCTGAAAAGTGTGGTGTTGCTATTTCTTCCTCTGTTAGAAAAGGGACAAAGAAATAATCACTGTTGATGAGTCTCTCATCAACAGCTTGTAATAATTATAGTGACAGGCTCTGTCACTTCTTCTTACGTCCGTCTCCTTTCTCTGAAAGGGTTTAACGTCTTCAATAAATAGTGTTTTTTGAAACACCAATTTCAACCTCTTAATAAGGGCCTTCCACGTTTAATGAAGAAGTTGAGTATTTTACGAATTCCAAAAACCAGGACTTCACTGCCCGATGTCTTCTTTGGAACTAATTAGAAAAGGGTCAAACAAAGTTGATTGGGATTTTCCAGCCAATCAGCGTTAGGCAATGCTGATGGCTACCAAAAAAAAGGGAAGTCATTAAGAGAGAGAGGGAGACAGAGTGACAGAGACGCACCCACATTCGCCAGCTGCAGGCTCCAACGACTGTTAGTAGATGTCAAGATGAGGAGGGGGTAGAGGTTATGTGAATTTTACAAGTTGGCGAAAATGCTGACACCCCACCCATCCCTTTTGCACTGATAATGGTGAGGTCTTTAAAAAAATAAAATTCCGACACAGTTTTTCAACGATGTCCGAAAAATAATGAAAATTAAATTTTTTCCTTACCTAATTGATTTTCTTCCATTTTTATTACAGGTATTGTCTTTTTATGTTTATGCTATTCTATTCAAGGAATTTTGCCATTCTATGGTACTCGGAAAGGTGAATACTAAAGTGTCCGAAAAATGTTGTCGGGCCCTTGTATAATACTATATACGAAATCTGCAAGAATTAAAATATCATCAGTGTACTTTACGACTGGGCTGCGTCGGGCGTCCCTGCTCGGTTAGATAAATACTTTGGCAGTTTTAATAAAAGTGCTACAATAATATCAATTTTCTCCACGTTAAAAAACGACCCTGGTGTCTAACTCTGTCCCGTGGGGAGGCATAGTAAATAGGTACAATAATATCAAAGCGTCTCCATTTACGCTGAACATCTACAGAATGGCAACATCAATATATTATTGATTGAGATTTTCGGACTGACTTCCTCATCTTGGTTGTTATCGTCACAACGTTTCCGCCGTTTTGCCCTCCGGCCTTCATCAGGTGTTTTGTATCGAGCTGGGGAACCGTTTGTTAGGAGTCTCGAACCCAACCCTTTATTATTATTACGTTATGTTCGACTCTGGGACATAGTTGCTGATTCTCTGTTTTGAATGTTACTTTTTACTGCCTTCGTTCAAGATTGAACTCAGCACCTTTGGGTAACTATAAACTTCGATAAACGTCTAGACCACTCGGCCATATGTCACTAGGACACTTCTTAGTTGGTTTTTGTTAATGTTAAACCTATGTTGTTATTCAAGGTTTTCTCTCTCTATCAGAGGTGTCCAAATTGTATTCAGCTCTATGCTTGGTTTGCTCAGTAGGTTGTTATGTCCGAGCATGTGATCTGTTCCTTTAAGTTTTCTCACTTTCCAGTGGGTCTCTCTGTTTATTATTTTTACTTCATCCCATAGGGGGCGATGGTCCCCCCTCTCCATCCAGACATGGTTGGCTATACCTGATTTTTCCGTCTCCCCTTTAGTTACCGCTTTTTGGTGTTCTTCCACCCTTACTTTAAGGGGGCGGCATATTTCACCCTTGTAAACATTTCTGCAACTGCATGGGATGGAGTATATGCAGTTTTTGGTCATGTTCCCCTCCATGCGGGGCTTCACTCGCACCAGGTGTCGTCTGAGTGTTGACTCGCTCTTGAATACAGACAATTACTATCAATATATTACATATGAATGAATCCTCTGTGGAATTTCCACAGGCCCCGCTAGTATAAATAAATATCCTACTTTAATAAAAAATGCATTGGTGAGCCAAACGAAAATGAGTTCATTCAGTTTTAAATAACCTGGAAATCGTAGATATATTATAAAACAAAGAACTATCAGTAAGGGATTAATTCACCATCTAACTCTCCATTGCTCCACAATGAAAATAAAAGAATACAAAACGATATTTGATTTTTTCTTACCTACTAATATTCCATACGTGAAAATCAACGTTTCTATATTGGGAGCAAAAGAACTGGCAACAGCTGATGCAGCGGCAATTATTCCTCCGACCATCATAATCTGTCGATGACTTGCTTTGAATTTTAGCGCAATTGATACTAACGGACCTGAAAAAATATATTGAGATTGTGTTATTTAAACCTTAAGCTGTTATTATCTTTTCAATCGGCTAAAGTTTGATTACGGGTGTTTAAAAATACAAATTTCACAACAAGGTCACACCAACGTTAACGGACTTTACTAAACAAAAAGGTAACTTTTTTCTTATATTAACAGCCTTATAGTCTCTGAAAAAAGGGTTTTATACTCGAAACATTTAAGACAAAATAAACTTAAAAGCATTTTTTAAAAAGCTTCTTTAAACAATATACGAACGTACTAAAAGTGAGTTTATGATGAGACTTACTTCACAGAATTCAATATTTTCTAATTTCCTAATTAAGCTTTGGTTTTCGTACAGTTTTTAACGTTGCAAGGCGTTGATGTCAGATAAGTAGTTTGGATAATTATTGGCTCTCTCTCTCTCTCTCTCCCTCTCTCTCTCTCTCTCTCTCTATCTCTCTCTCTGGTGGTTAGTCTCTTGTTCTTCTTTGTCAAGCAAGTCATATCTTTGACTGAAAATGTTAATCTTTGTTAGGTTGATGATCATGCCAAACTCTCTGCATGCGAATATAACAAAGCTAAACTCCTTTTAAAAAACATGGTTAATGAGTCTCTTCAATGAACCGATGAGTCCCTTTAATACTTCGTCAGTGCTGTATCACCAGCGGAGATCATCTCACGTGTGATTTAAAAAAGTATAGTTCTCAGTGTTCGTACTACTTTCTATGGTCCAACCAACTCAGCTCGGTTCCAAGAGCTCGATTCCCCCCCTGCCCTCTCTACTTCACGTTTTTCATAACGTCTTCTTGGGGAGGGGGCGAAGTATCATTAATATGCAAATCAACGCATATCAAACTACAACCCCTATGATCTTTAAAAAATTTCATAACCCTGTGCCCAGATCGATACTCACATCAACTTCAAACAATCACTAGGCTTTACTAGTTTCTCAAACAACCGCTAGACACTACTAGCTTCTCAAACAATAGTGAGACACTACTATCTTCTCAAACAATAGTGAGACACTATTATCTTCTCAAACAATAGTTAGACACTATTATCTTCTCAAATAATAGTGAGACACTATTATCTTCTCAAACAATAGTGAGACACTATTATCTTCTCAAACAATAGTGAGACACTATTATCTTCTCAAACAATAGTGAGACACTATTATCTTCTCAAACAATAGTGAGACACTATTATCTTCTCAAACAATAGTTAGACACTATTATCTTCTCAAACAATAGTGAGACACTACTATCTTCTCAAATAATAGTGAGACACTACTATCTTCTCAAATAATAGTGAGACACTATTATCTTCTCAAACAATAGTTAGACACTATTATCTTCTCAAACAATAGTGAGACACTATTATCTTCTCAAACAATAGTGAGACACTATTATCTTCTCAAACAATAGTGAGACACTATTATCTTCTCAAACAATAGTGAGACACTATTATCTTCTCAAACAATAGTGAGACACTATTATCTTCTCAAACAATAGTGAGACACTACTAGCTTCTCAAACAATAGTTAGGTACTACTAGGTTTTCAAATAACCGCTAGACACTACTAGCTTCTCAAACATCAAAAAGTCAGCTGAATCATAATTCTCCATTTTATAATGACGATTAGAAAAAAGTTTGGCTCCAATCATCTTTCACTTTTTCTATTTCTCGGCGCTTTTAATTTTTAAAGTTATATTCGAATCATTTAATATTTACATGTAGATCAAGAAGAGAGTTAGGCCAGAATGGACTTCTGAGGATTATCAGCATTAATACTGTGATATATTTCCATATAGATAAAGAAAAGAGTTGGACCCATGATGAACTCCTGATGGACACCAGCACTAATACTGTGAGGTTCTAATTTCTGCCAATTAAACACTACTTTTATTAACCTAACAGAAAGAAATGGTTTCATTATTGAAAAGATCTTTCCAGCTATACCGTAGCTGAAGATGATGTGAACTTTTTACCATACCCTATGAAAAGCCTTTGATATACCAAGGACAATTGCCTTAGAAAAGAACCATCCATCGAGAGATTTGCTAATCCTATGAGATATAACCATTGCAAATTTTTTTTGCAGAACTAGCAGAACGGAAACCATATTGCGCCTCACTAAGAAGGTTCGCTGAGATGGTTGACTACTTCTCTATTTAACACAGATTTCGAGCAACTTTCTCATGACACACAGGAGACTTATTGGTCTCTACTGAGAGGGAGATGACCGATCACCTGGATTCTTAAATAGGGGATATACTAATGAAGTTTTCCAGGGTGTTGGGAAACAATTCTCCTGTTAAACAACTTTGTAAGTATGGAAACTAGTTCTGCTTGAAACTTTTTCAGCACTATAATTGGGCCAGTTGCTCTACTGGAATTAAAGTTTTTGATTGGCTTGGCAACATCACGTACAGATATTTGTATTCACATAGCGTGTTTTCAGATACAGGATGAAGTGCAGGAGTTAATGGTCTTGATCGCATAGGGTAGAATTAGCTGAAAATTTCTTGGCAGAGAGTTTAGCTTTGTCCGATGATGAAGACACTATTTCAGGTCCATTGATGATAGTTGGGATAGAGCACACGCTTCTGTTCAGGGCTCTGTTTGCTATTTGTCAAAACTGGTGGGAACTTCTGCTCAGCTACTTTGGACTTGACGAGCTGAGCATACAACTCCCTTGCGTTCTTTATTAGGTTTGATGATATCACTGGGGGGTATCGTTCATAAAACTCGATGTATAAACGACATCCTCCTATGCGACGACGCAATAGCATACGATTGACTACATCAGTCATTGCGCAAACAAAAGGATTATATTAATCTTTACCAAAATTGTGGTTGAGTTGGCAGGATCTCTGGTTACCGAAAACGGTGTTTACACCAGAAAAAAATGATAGAAACCATCCTTCACTTCCCTACCCCCACAAATATGAGGTCAGCTTCAAATATAAACTTGTGAATCAGATGCCGTATGCCTTTACACAAGCAGAAGCAATTGAGCCCTTCCGAAAGCTATTGAGGACAATGAACAGAAATTTCTATCGGGAGGTAACACTTGGGCGCCTATTCCAAGAATCAAAGAGAGTAATGGTTAAGAGAATTTAGAAATGTATCCTAACGTTAAAAATGAACAATGACAAGACTGGCGAAAGATTACAGCAAAATAGGAATATCCTACTTCCTGTTTCATAAACACTGCAAATATGAGGATGAATTGAACATGAGTTGTGGAGATGGTCATTAAAAGCTTATTCTGGCTGTATCCTGTTTTATAAATGATGCAGAATCGCGATATGCACCTGTGGAATGAGAAGCTTGTCTACGGGTTGGAATCCTACTCGAATACTATGCATACTTGAATACCCGGATTTGTTGATAACAGTGGATCGTCTGTCACTAAAAAAAATATTTTACAAACCAGGCCCTGGAAAATATTAAAAAATAAATGAATAAATAAAAAAACATGTTAAATTTAAAAGAAAGAACATTAATGAACATATTCCAGAAAAAAAACATCGTTCCGGAAAACTTTATTAAACTCCTGGTTTTGCATCCCGATACCCAGCAGATACCCCAATAAAAAAATACATGCCCAAATGATCGACACTGCAGTCGAAACAGCCTTCATGTCGATATACGAAAGTGATCTTAAATTGAATGTTATTATATAGGAAATGACCGTGGCCGTGGCAGCAACAGATGAAGAATGCAGAACCTTAAGAGATATAATTCAAAATCCTTTGCCCAGTCTCGCAACCCCCCTAGCTCGAGTTTTCTGGCCTATACGTAAAGAAGTATACTGCTTAGAAAGAGTTATTATCAAAGGCAACAAAATCCTCATCAACTTCGCGGAGAGGTATTGGAATCCCTATAGTATACGCTGCTCGATATATTGGATGTGCGGAAGTGGCCCTTATGACCTTGGGGAGAACCAAAGCTGTATGCAACACCTTGAGAATTTAGGATGCGCTTGAAGAGATCTCTTCTGATAGAAAACCGCTGTTTGAGCCCCAGAAGTAAGACTCTTTTTTTTAGGAACTGATGTATATTTTAGGAACTGGGATATATGAAAATGTATCTCATCAGCCTATTACACTCAAAATAACGGCCGCGTAATTAGCTGTGAAGACTGCAAAACGTATACTAGCCCACAACATGAACAGCTTTGGACACCTGTGCCATGATTGCAATACCCCGACCCAAGACCTTGACATGTTCCTGACTCTAATACTATATAGTTGAGTCATTAAAGACTACCTTCCTGTCCTATGGGAATAAGACCAAATACGAAAACACTGGAAAGAAATAGGCGATCTAAGGGAGTTGGCAATGACCAAGAGACATATGAGAAATTAACAGGAACTCTAAGTCGAAGACATTGTCCAGATCCAAAACCAGGATGGTAACTACCCGCGTCGATGGACGAAGTACGGCGAGGATTGTGGAGACACGTAAGAACCGATGGTCCCAAATGCGGATAGATGAGAGCAATTGAATAACAATATGTAACCGTCGGTTTCTCGGTAAAATATACCCAGTTTTGGATGACTCACATTACGCCAAACCAGGAACTTTAAATTCGTCTACAAACCCTAATCTCCCAGAGGAGTAACCCCTGAGGAAGCAATAGAAGTCAATCAGCACATCAGCTACAGAAGTAATGGCATTTATAGCACAGAAAGATCAGTCCCCTACTTTTAAGACAACTTTCATGTCGCAAAACAAAAGCACCAAGAAAGTTATGGTCACATGATGCCTCCTATCAGTCTCGAAAGACAAAGGATACCCCCTGTAGAGGAAGCTGCGCGTGTAATTGTGTGGCAAGGGTTGCGCAATCCCGGACCACACCTTTCCTGAATCGGCACTGCTTGATTCCAGTGGCAAGGAGAAGTCTAGGACGACTGGAAACAATGCCGAGATAAGCGGAGAGCACATACAGCACATGGAAGTCCCAAATGGTCACCCATCTAATACTGGCCAGGCTTATCGTTGCTTAACTTCGGTGATCTGACGAGAACCGGTGTGTCAAATGTGATTATGCCGTGTATGGTCACAAATGCGTGAACAATCACACGTGTTTTCTTGTGCACGCAAAGATGACCACAACAGTTCATTCAGTGGTCACGGAGGGTATGTATAGGTAAAAGAGTCATATGATTTTAATACAAAGAAGAACTCGTGAAGTTATCTCTCTTAATAACAGGAAGTAACCAGGGAATGTTTTCCTCTGAGAGCTATAAATAGAAATATGAGAGCAGCCATTTGCTTTTTTGTGTGGATCTTACATTTTCTCACTTTACAAATCTAAAAATGGATGTAGTCATGGTCAAATTGGTGCACACGTCAGGATTTCACTTTCCACTGTTGATCGTGTTAATTCACTTATTTACTACATAGGGAAATTAATCAATCTAATCTTGCTGAAATCGATGAGGAGACTCCATAATCAATGATAATCAGTGTGTATATTTACGCTTGTCGTGTCTGTCTATGTTATTTTATGTATGTAATTGACAAATATACTTACCTCCAAACATTATCGCACCCGCAATGATTGAGAAAACAATCGTAGTTTTTGAAAACGATTCGTTGAAAAGCGCCAGTACTTCTATGAGCAAAATTCCATTTATTGAAGTAGTTCCTGGAACTGTACAGTTTGTTAAAAAGCATGCGAGACATACTACCCATCCCCAACCACCATCTGGAGGTCGTACTTCCGTGTCCGGTTGGTTAGCAACGTCGACTTCCGGTGCTTTTGCGTCCACCTTTCTCATCGGACACGGCATCTTGTTGATTTACCTGGTAAAAGATGATACGAAAAATAATGGAAAGCGATCATGTTTTGAAAATCTTTAGATCATCAACATCATATCGTATGAATCCGAAGATTCTATTTTTGGCATTGGTTTCCCCGATATTTTTCTAGTCAGAATTCTTTCTAGAAAGACATTAGTGATTACAGGAGGGCCACGTGAAGGTTGTTAACATCTTGAGTGAAAGTCATGTTTGTGAAACAAACTGAATTCGAACTTGAAGCATCCAGATCATCAGTCCGTGTCGTTAACCACTATGCCACCGTCACCTTCCATATTTTAGATGAAGATTGATGATTTGGAGTCTTTAAATTATTAAGACTACTATCCTCATTTTAATTGTTATTTTCGCTCTTGCAGATGTAAACTCCCATATTCTTCAGGTACATCATTTCAAACTCGGGAATCTTCATGTCGCATTTGGAAATCCATACAAAAGCTAGTAGGCTACCCAGTCGTAAGCTACGCTTAAATATGATATCTTTATTAATGCAAATATCATATTTATTATTATATTATATTATATTGGATCCAATATATCGTAATGATTTTTAAAAAAGTTAAATAAAAATAATGGCTCATACCAAAACGTTTAGCTTACGATTTACTTTGACGTTACTGCCTGAGCTATGTAGAAATTTTAGCGGTAAGGCTAAAAATAAAAACATCAACCAATAGCTATTACGTTACGCATGCATATTCGTAATGCTGTTGTTTGACCTTCACCTGACAAATTCCTTTTTTTTTAATTTTCTCACTTTTGAACCGATTTTCCTCGGCTAAAACCAAAATATAAAGTTTTGCATGGGTTCGAATACCCTATATATTAAGTTTCATGTCTGTAGACCAAAAATTGACAGAGGAGTTCGGTAGGCGAAATTTTTAAACAACTATATATACGCGTAGATAAATATATATATAGAAAGAGGTTTGTGTTTGCTATAACGTTTTTATGCAAATATTACGAAAGTATAAATCATGTAGAATGTCATGAATATAGTTACACATAATAGTTAACTAAAGGTAATCATTCCATAACAAAACCGAATAATCTAATAGGAAATTAATTAAAATGAATGTTTAAAAGATTATGCAAATTAGCTAGATCTTCTACAGATGTATGCAGTTCCACGACCTATATATAACAAAGTTGTATTTTCTTTTTAAATAAATAGAAAGAAAAAAACGGTTTTTAATATGAATATCAATACACAAAAAGAAAACAAATTTATAGAAGTATAGATTTGAAATTCACCATTATTATCGTTTAATGTTTCTGAAATTTTTAGACGCTACTCGATAATTTGCATTCTTTGGATTCTTTGAACTACTGTTTTTATCTCGAGTCTTATTCTCACAACGTTTCAGTCGATGTAACCTCCGACTTTTTTCAAATCTATCTTATGGAAATCAGGAATCTTTCTGCCGAACTCGAGAATCTGCAATGAGTTTCGAACAGAACCCTATATATAATCCATGCAGGTAGCATGTTCCTGTTCTGTCAGTTATAGCCGGGTAAAAGTCATACATAATTTTTAATTGTATTCTGTGTCGCCTGTACTGAGGATTAAACCTCTTTTGTACCACAGGCGTGCAGGCGATATACTAGGAATACATAGAAGGTGGGAGGTTACAGCAATCGAAACGTTGTGAGAAAAAGACTCAAGATAAGACAAGTAATCCAAATAATTTAAATAATACATGTTTGAGCTTCGTCAACCATGATCGAGTAGAAATATCAAGTTGTTTTTTTGTTTTTGTTTTTGTTTTTTTAGATGTTGGGTGAGAGTAAGTTTCACATATTATGGTCTTGAAGATGCGAAAAGAAATCAGAGAACAAAGAGATAGTTTCTATTTACTTGCATCCACACTAGAGCAAAGTTAGACACAAGGTCGGTTTTTAATGTGGGAAAATTCAGCTCCCCAAATAAGGCACTCTGGATAGGAATAAAAAATAAAATAAAATTCCCAGTCATAAAGGATTTGTCCTATACTGACCGACCACAGAAAAAAGTGAAGTGTAGCATCAGAACAGATACTACACTCTGTGATCTTTGCTCGAAGGCAAGAAGAGTATTAGATAATGGTTTATTTATTATTTTGAACATTTTTAACAAAACTTTGTTACAAATACACATATGTTTTCCCCCGTGGACAAATTGGACATTATTAACACAGTTTACACATTTTTAACAACACATATATGTTCCTTTTTCTTCATCTTTTCCTCAGAATATCTCGCTGCATATTTTTTTTTCACGGCAAACATCAGTGGTATTGTCACCGCAATTTAAAATTGACATCGAAAAAAACAACGTCTGATAGTCTATGCATGCTTCTGCTCAGGTTAATGCTTAAAATTTAACTTTACTACCGTTTCAATTAAATCTATCTATAAAAGTGAACGTGTCTGTGTGTCTGTGTGTGTGTGTGTACATTTTCCTACGCAATAACCCTGTCAATTTTTATTCTACAGACTCGAAATTTGATATACAGGGTACTGAGATTTGGGAAAATCTTTGTAATCCGTTTTCGGCCAGAAATTTAGCTGTTAAGGGGTCAAAGTTCAACGATTTGACCTTTGATAACTCTTACCAAACTCCTCCGCTAATTTTGGGTCAAAACAATTGAGCTTTTAGATATAGGTTCCTTGAGCATGGGTCTAACGTAATAACTTGATTTGAGAGCAAAACAATAAAAGTTAAGGGGTCATAACAGGGGTCAAAGTTTAAAAAAATTGACCTCTTTTCTTTTTTTCCGCTTAAGATACACCTCCAAACACCCGGGAAACGCCGAGCTGAAATGCTAGTTATAAATATACTAATACATAAACAAACATGGAACAAATGAATAGAATGGTAATAAACATAGTTTTGGTAAAGCGAGAGAAAACAAATTACCGCTATTAAACAAATTATGGGCCCCTCTCTCCCTTCTCCCTTCTCCCTTTCCTCTCTCTTTCCCCTTCTTCCTCTTTCTGTCTTTCCTTCTCCTCCAACCCCCTCTCTTTTCTCTTCTTCCATTGTTATTTTCCCACCTTTTCTTTTTTTTTCTCACTTCTCCCGCCCTCCCCCTCCCATTTCCCTTCCCTTAACGAATCCCTAGGAGTCCAAGAAATGGTCAATGTATCCGGGTGAATCTTCCACTTTTTCGCAGAAAGTCATAAGAAAAATAAGAGGAAAAAATAATTAAAAAAATAAAAGAATTAAAGACACTAGCTCTTTTGCGTGTCAGACTGGCAGCGGGTAGTAGGCAGAAGAAGCAACACTTGCTAAAGATAACGTCTTTATCCGCTTTTGGCCCCAAACCCCAACTCCTCAACTCCCAACCCTACCTACTCCATTCCCTAACCCCCCAAAATATAAAATAAATATATAGATCCAAACCCAATCAACCTTGTTCTCTCATTTTTACTAAAAACCTTCTTTCGTTTTTCATTTAAGAATTTCGCTTTTGAATATAAGCGTTGTTGCCTGAAGAGGTATCCAGTTACTAAAATACTATGCTCATGACTGTAGCAATAGGTGTGTCAGAAACTGACCTTACGAATGCGTGAAGAAATATTGAATAATTCAATCCCCTGTCTTTTCCAAGCAAATAACTACTCGAAAAATGTAATTCAAACCTTAATTTTTTTTTCAATTAAAGGAGCTAGGACCAAGGTTTCATTTAAAAAAAAAAAAAGAACGTGTTTTTTTGTTAAAAGATTATAAACTTCGAACTTTACAGGTAAATTTTCTAAAAACACTTTTTTTGTTGTTGTTTTAGATTTGAATATATTATTTATTGATCTTTTACCTTCAATTTGTTACATAATAAAACTTTAGTGAGTAAATTAATTATTTACTTTTTAATTGGCATTTCAAAATGGGGAGGGGCGTGAAATAAAAAAAAAACGTTTGTCTAAAATATTATATTCAGTTTATTAGAAAGAGCATAATATTTCACATTGACCCCTGAAAATATCGTAAAAATTGAATTAATAGAAAATTTTTTATAGATTGTTAAAGTTTAAAAATTGAAAAATTTTTAACGCGTAAAAATTCAATTGATTTCATTACGTAAAAAAATGTTGTTTTTTTAAATAAAAAATAATATTTCTATTTCTTGTCATACAACTTTAATA